>NW_021319436.1:2149875-2252692 GCF_001605985.2 Dendrobium catenatum
AATATAAATTAAAATTAAAGATTGAAGATATTTAAATTTAAATTTAAAATTAGTAATTATTTATATTTAAATATAACATATAAATATAATAATTATTTATATTTAATTTTAAAATTATGTAATATATTATATATGTATGAATTTTATTTATTTTTAGTCTCAAAATTCTTAGAATTATAAAATTTTTTAGATTAAATTGGAATTATTATTATGTTAATTTTATTAATTTTTTATAATATTATGATTTATTATGTCATCCGATTCAACCCCGATTCGACCGGTTGAACCGTGATCCTCTCATTTTACTGGTTCGTTGTTCGGTCAGATTTTCACAACATTTAGAATTATCATAGTCGTGCAACAGATGTCGAAAGGATCGTAGTCAAGCAATAAAGGTCGAAAAGATCATGTTCGGGCGAGGGTGATCGGAAGGACCTTAGTTAACGAGCAACAAAGTTTGGAATAACTGTAGTCATGTAATGGTGGTCAAAAGAACCATAGTCAATGGCCAACAAATATCAAAAAGATTATAGTCAGGAGGATGATGGTCGGAAGGACCATAGTCGATGGGTGATGGAGGTTAGAATGACCATAGTTGGGTGATGGTAGTCGAAAAGACTATAATCATTGGGCGATAGAGGTCGAAAAGATCTTAGTTGGATGGCAGTGGTCAAAAAGTTTGTAGTCGACTTGTGACGGAGGTCAGAAAGATTGTAGTTAGGTGACAGTGGTTAGAAGGACTATAGTTAGCGGGTGACAGATGTCTGAAAGATCATAATTGGGTGGTGATTGTTAGAAAGACCGTAGTCAGTGGGCGATGGAGGTCAAAAAGACCATAGTCAGGTGACGATGGATGGAAGGACCATAATCGACGTGCAAAGGAGGTCGAAAAAGTTGTAGTCATGTGATGGTGGTCGAAAGGGCCGTAGTCGGGTGATGACGGTCATGGAGACCATAGTCTGGAGATGTTTGTTGAAGAGACTATAGTCGGCACGCGACAAAGTTTTAAAATATCGTAGTCGGGAGACAATGGTCAGAAGGACAGTAGTCTAGAGAGCGACGGAGATCGAAAAGAATATAGTCAGCTGACGGTGGTCGGAAGGACCATAGTCAGCGAGTGACGAAGGTTAAAAAAATCGTAATCATGTGATGGTGTTTAGAAGGATCGTATTTGGTGGGCAATGGAGGTTGAAAAGAATGTAGTTAGATGACAGTGGTCTGAAAAGATTATTGTCGGGCGACGACAATGAGGGAGACTGTAGTCTAGTGAGGATGGTCAGGAGGACAATAGTCGGTGAGCGACGAAGGTTAGAAGGACCGTCGTGGGATGGGGATGTTGGTGTCTGGCAAAAGTCTGGTAATAGCTAGTGGTCAGGTGAAAGTTTGACGAGGAAATGTGACCGAGCAGAAGTCTGAACACAACTCTCCTTGGCCTATTGGTTGAGAGCTTAGGCTTCCAACTAAGAGGTCCAAGGTTCGAGTCTATGTGTATGTGTTGCGTGTGTGAGTTTGCCTTAAATGGCCTAAATGTCCCAAAAAAAAAAACAGAAGTCTGACGATAATATGTGGTCGAGGAAGAGTTTGGTGGAAAGAGAGATCTCATATTTTTCTTCTTTTTCTCTCTTCTTTTATCCCCCTTCATGTGAAGAAATGAGGGGTTATTTATAATTTTGTTGGAAATGGAATGGCCAGTAAATAGGTTGAAGATTAAGGGTAAGTTGGGAGCAATTCTAATGGATAGTTGATATCATCTCCCTTTAGTATGGATAATTTATCAAGCATTTGAGTGCCAAAATGATGTTAGAATTCAGCGATCTTAGACTCATTAGATTTATCTTTGATGTTTAGTTCAACAATAAATTTGCTAAAGTAAGAGTTCGGATGGCTCTATAACAAGATTCATGTTTGATCAAGAAATTTTTTTGATGATATATCTATTACCCCCCTTTATTTTTAGACATCAAAATTAACTGAATAAAAAAAATACATCAGAGCATTTCAATCTGTCCCAATTATGAAATTATGATTTTTGGATGATTGCAATGCGCTACCACTCTCTAGACATCAATGTGGACCTCCCTTTGGGGTTGTATGTGAGTTAAGTACAATATCCTTAATTATGATTTTACAGTGTCCTAAAGTTGATGTGTTGACTAGAGCAAAGATTATTGAGAAATTACATCTGAAAATTATTCAAAATTGATTGTAGAGGCTCAATTAAGCTCTAAAAGTGCTAAAATTGAGTCTAAAATATTGACAAATGATTTTGAGGACCCAAACAATCTGAATCAGGAATTTTTATTGCCTCAGGTTACCTGACGTAGAGATACATCAGGTAGCCTATAATATATTGCCACGTGCTCTTACTCTTTACCGCGCGGCCCGACGACCCAACCCAGAACGAATCAAGAATTACTATGTTGGCGTATTGCTCAGTTTTTGCTCGGTATTGCTAGGTACTACTCGTTATTTGCTTGGTATTGCTCGGTATTTGCTCGGTACTTGCTCGGTAATGCTCGGTGTTTGCTCGGTAATGCTCGGTTTCGTGCTTGGTAATTCTCGGTATTGCTCGGTATTTGCTCGGTACTTGCTCGGTATTTCCTCGGTACTTGCTCGTTTTTGCCTCCGATCAAACTTCGTTGCTTGCGATCCGGTGGAAAGGAAAAGTCGTCAATGGAGAAAAGTCGAACGGCCACGAGTAGAGTTCAAGCGGGATCCCGTTTTTGCCTCCGATCAAACTTCGTAGCTTCCTGCCGACCGGATTCCCGCGGTGGTCATCGCTCCCGGCCAAGGTGGCATACATGTTTCTAGGAAGCAGCTCCTGACCTTTGACAAACATCAGATTGATTATCTTCTCCGCGACTCGCCATTCTTCACCTCGACTGTCTTTGATCTCCAAATCCGAGCAGGCGTCCGGTCCGGCGTGGTGCTTCAGTCGGGCAATGTCCTCCCCATTAGTGAAGGTTATCTCCACAGCGAGCGGGATCCCGTTTTTGCTTCCTATCCCGAGCAAATATCGAGCATACCGAGCAATACCGATCAATACCGAGTAGTACCTAGCAATACCGAGCAAATACCGCGCATATTCGTTCCGGGTTGGGTCGTCGGTCCGCGCGGTAAAGAGTAAGAACACGTGGCGATATATTATAGACTACCTGATGTATCTCTACGTCAGGTAACCTGACGCAATAAAAATTCCTGAATGAGACTATCAAAGCAAAAGAAAAAAAAGGTTGAAATATGATTTGGCAGCAAAATCGGTCGGCTACCTGCTATTGCCACTACTGCCGACAAACCACTAATAGACCTATTGCGTAGGCTGAGCGGCCCATGAGCATTGCATGGCCTGCTTGTGAGCATGGTATGCATAACTAGATTACTGACATGCCACCCGAGCATTGTCTAGTATGCTAGCCCGCCTGTGCGCTGGCTCGCCTGGTCTGCCTAACCCATGCTTTGGCCTATTTGGGCCTGCTTGTGAGCATGCTTTGTTTTCTGGCTTACCTCGCTTGCCTGCGATTAATCAATATCATAGCTACATGCGCCCAACAGTAGCTAATTGCAACCAATTGGATGCAGTTTAGCTAATTAATTAATTATTTTTTTAACTCCAAAAAATAAAAATTTGTGCAACTTACATGACTCCCCCACCCCTGTGGGTATACACAACTTGCACTTCCTCTCTTTTTCTTTTTCTTTTCTACAACAGAGGCCCTCTCATATGTTGCATTTGTGGAATCCCCTATTAAGTTTTTGGGCTCTACTTTGTATAGAAGGAACCTTCTCCCTCAATAGTTTTTATATATTAGAAGCTTTTCATTGTTTTTAGATAGACGACATCCGTTATCCAGCTTCAGTGCCATTCTATGGGTAAAAGAAAATTTCATCTCCTTCCACCTTCCTTGTCAGACTTCTTCTCATATTATATGCATTCCACTTTTTATAGGCGATATCCCATATCAAGCTTCAGTGCCTTTCTTCGTGTAGAAGAAGTCTCGATGAGAGTTTATTCTCTCAATAAACTGCCCATGACAGAAAAAGGTCAATCACCTATCACATGAGGGGGTGGTTTGAAAAGATTTCAGTGTAATAACACCCAGGAGGAGAACCAGTGACTGTCAGCAAATGGGTGGAATTTTTATGAAGGTTGAGCTAAAGTCCAGTGGCAATCGAGGGTTGGGTGGAAGTTTGATTGCAGCTCATGGCCGGGCAATGAGTTGAAGGAGAGAATTGGATGGTGTGCTTCTAGTAGTAATTAAACGAGAGGTCAATGATGGCTTATATGAGTTGAAGGATCAATGACGGATATCAGGCGAAGGGTCGATGATGGCAGTGGTTAAGTTGTACTATACTAAAGGCAATATATGCATCCATATTGATGGGGGCAAATATCATACCCCTTTGATGGAAGGGGTCAAATTAGTGTAGCATGCAAGTAGTTTGGTTACATACTAACAGTGCCAATTGAGTGGAGGCTTGATGGTGATTAGGTTATAATCTTTTTTTTTTTTTTTTAAGAAGAAGTTGAAGGAGATCCTTTAACGTGCAATAGAAAAGAGGTCAATAAAATCTGCCAAGGATGTTTGATCTTTTTGAATTTATTTTTCACAGCGTTGCTTGATGACATTAACTTATACTATGGATAAGGTTATTTGCTAAAGCATAACTTGATGATGTTAACATGTGTGGAAAATGCTAGGAGAATCCACTAAAATTGTTTAAGCTATTCGTGATTATTTGTCAAAGCATTGCTAACGTTAACCTGTGTGAAAAAGGTCAGGAGAATCCACCAAGGATGTTTGACCTATTCGAGGTTGTTTGTCAGAACGTTGCTCAATGATGTTAATCTATGTGGAAGAGGTCGAAAGAATCCACTAATGATGTTTGACCTTTCCTAGATTATTTATCAGAGTATTGTCCGATGATATTAATCTGTGTGAAAGAGGTCAAATTAAATCTTCATGGGATCGATTATGCATTGATTGGGACGAGGTGAATGGTGCATTTATCCCGAATCAAAGGTGAATAATGATCTATGCCTTTTTGAGGTTGAATTTAAATTATTACGAAAGAATTAGAAGTCCAAGTAGGGCTTGTTTAGAGTTGAAATTTATTGGAAGTTTCCTTAGAATTGTTGGGCAATTTATATGACCTGATTTTCAAAAACATTATTTTCAAAGATTGTCCCTAAGGTCGGGGTCGCAATGAAAATTAACAAACTCTACTATAATATATATAATAGTAATGAATATTGAAAATACAAGTCTCACAACCAAGAATGTACAAAAACATAATACAAGCAACGAGGATAACACACCTAACAAGCAAGACCACTTTTATCCCTCAATAAATAGCTCTTATTTAACCTAAGAGAAAAATCTTACTAGGAGATCCAACCAGTTCACATTAAATGAAAATCATTTCAAAAGCCTAATCAATCATCAAAATTAGTGCAACCTAACTACCTAGATTTTTCCCACAATCAAGCATAATTAAATAATTTTATTGCAATCGACCATTTTATGAATTGAATCATGATTTCGTCAAATCCACTATAAAAAATCTAAATAACATTGAAACTAATTAAGAAGTACAATTTAGGCTTCGTTTGAGACCGCTTTTTATTGCTTCTTAAAATGGAGGTCCAATACAAAAAATTTAAATTTTTATATTGGAACTCTGTTTTAAGAAACAGTAAAAAAACCGTCTCAAACGAAGTCTTAGTCCACACAAACTACCCAAAATCAAACATGAATAATCTAAAAATAATTTCATGAATACGTACACGTATAATACTTCAATCAAATAACTGAAATTCTCTTCATGAACTAACAAAGCTCATCAACAACATCACCTTCCAGAACTTTAAAACACAACTTGGCTATCATCCTTTTAGCCAAATATTTTGAATGGCAACAACCTTATCAAAAAGAAGCCTCCTCTCAAAAAAATCACCACTTAGATTCAGAGAGTAGCAAATGGATCGAAGGAGAGCAGTATTAAAGAATGCTGATGCTTTTGTCGTCTAGAGGAACGCAGACAGTCAGATACTTTCATTTAAATATTCAGGTAAAGGAGGAACAGAGGAAAGAATTCTCTCATATAACTATGGATGTAATATTTAGCTAATAATTTTCTATGAGCCGAGGGCCCATACTGAGTGGAAAATCACATCTATCTTGCTTCAGACAAAAGGGATATTCACCAAAGAAAAGAGAAGAGAATATAAGCTACACATGTGAAGAAGAGAATCCACACAAAAGGCCTGGGTTGGAGCATTGTACCTCAAGACTGCACAAGAAAGTGATCAACTCTCATTATTACACTGCAATATCAACGCATATTTCTCTTTCTACCTCTTCTTTATTCTCTCTCTAGGTGGCACTAAGATCTCTTTATGCTACTATGGTGGAATCTTCTTACCTTCCTCCCCACTTCCTCTAAAGCTAGGAAGACGAGCCAGGGAGATTCCCTACTACTGCCCTCCTTTCTATCTTTTGCATTTTTCTTTTAAGAAGCTAGAGTTAGAGAAAAATAACTAGGACAGAAATCAAGCAGTCACAACGAGTTAGCCTAAATTAAAAAATATATATATATATATTTAACTCCGACAGAAGATCAAGTCAACTAAAAATTTTTGCCACAAGTTAAGCTTAGACTACTAAAATTATAATTTTTTAATTCATAAAGGTAATTATATATATGATTAATTAATTTTAAGTTTAATTGAATTAATTTTGAACAAAGATCTTCAAGTCTAAACAAATTAATGTATAATGATATAATTATCAGGCAGAGAGAGAGAGAGAGAGAGAGAGAGAGAGAGGAAGTAATAGTTTGTTTAACAAGTTAAAGAAGATATTCTTTACTTGGGGAGTCTTATGCAGTAATATTCTTGGTCTTTTATCTGAGGCCTGCATATGGAAGAGATATCCATATGCGCTAATTATCTGGGGCCTGCATATGGAAGAGATATCCATATGCGCTAATGTGCAACTTTTGAAAACAAGCGCAGTAGGGGAAAGTAGGCTTCTCTTCTGCTTTATTTTCAAGTTGTTTTGTTTGCTTTAGAGAGAAAGAGAGCGAGAGGAAGAGGGAGAGAGAGAGAGAGAGAGAATCTATGCTTATTTTGTTGGGCTTGTTTTGAGTTAAGTGAAAGAAATATATGTTTTTCTTCCTTTCTCATCTTATTGATAGATTAATCATGAAAGCAGCATAGTTAATTTATTTATTTAGTACTTTGACATCGTGGCATCCTTTGAATTTAATCATAGCTTGGCATGTAGAGAAAGGTGTGCTAAATTGTGTAATGATGGTAGTATGTTATGTATTACATAGTAGTTTTAGATAAGTACATAGAAGCTGAATTTCATGAATCTCGTCATTGCTTTGCACTCAAGATATTTCCTTACAGAAAGAAGACAAGTGCGAGAAGATGGTGAAGGTGAAGAGGTTGGGAACGGTTCAGTATGTGCCTTTGAAAAGAAGATAAGGCTCAAAAAGGAAATAAGAATATGCTAGTTTTGTGATTGAAATCTGATATACATATGAGAAAGGAATTCTATGAAAAAGACCTCAAACATATTTTACAAATTTGTTTCCAAAATTATTTTGCATTTACAAAGAGAGTTTCTCTACGAAATATTGAAAATAATATTTTTCAAAATTAAAAAAAAAATGGAACTAAGAAAGAAAAAAAATTTGAACTAAGAATGTAATATTATTCATTCCTGGTAACTTCTTTGGTATGAACTTAAATTTTAGATAATAGATAATTAGGATTACTTGAAAAAACATTACAAGCTAGCACATGACTGTGTATTGCAGCTTGATTCCCTTCATAAGAAACCAAGTCAGGCTTTTTTTTTTCAGCTTGGTTCTCTGCAAGAAGTTACCATCTCTTTACTTTTTATTACTTCTTTTTCCTTTTCCTCTCTTCAAACTTCACTTTATTCCCTCCCTCCCACTCACACATAAAAGAAGGGGATCCTTTCTTCAATTTCCTCTGCGTTCTCATCCATTTGGCTCCTCTTTTCATTCATCACACCAACTCCATGATCATCATAATCATCATTCATAGGAGACGATAACCAAAACAACTATTTTATTTGCTTCATTTCATTCTTATGGCTTCTTCTTCTTCTTCAGAGCTAATTAGTTTGGATTACAAGCTAATCAGTAGCTACTCTATTAACCAAAATCAGAATCCAATTGCAGATCACATGCACAAGCTGCAAGATTTTCTTGCTCGTCTTGAGGAGGAGAGTCTCAAGATTGAAGCTTTCAAGCGTGAGCTCCCACTTTGCATGCAGCTACTCAACAACGGTAACTAAGGTTTCATTTGGTTCTGCTTTCTATCTTGCTTAATTGTCAAATAATTGTGAAACATAGCAAAAATATGCTAACACATCGCCTTGCAAAGCCATGGAGGCATACAGGAAGCAATTGGAGACATACCAAGCAAGCCAAGAAGCTCAGCCAGTGCTCGAAGAATTCATCCCATTGAAGAAGACGAGCGTCGAAGAATCTGAGATGGCGAACTGGATGGTGTCGGCACAGCTATGGAGCAGCCCGGCTGCTGATGAGGCCGACTCTGCAAAGCAAGGGGAAGAGGAGCATTCATTGGTGACTTTCAGCTCTAAGCTGGTACTAGATGCTAAACCAAGAATTGGAGGAGCATTTCAACCTTTCTCAAAGCAGAAGAAAAAGGATATTTCTGAACTTGCTTTGGCTCGTTCTATTCAGAAGGAGATGGAGGAGAAGGAGAGCTGTAGTAAGAGTAATGAAGGTGAAGAGAAGCAGGGTAAGCGAGAAGGAAGTTGTAGTGTTTCCAGCGACGTTGTGGCACCGGCGGCTACTCAGAGGAAGGCGAGGAGATGTTGGTCACCGGAGTTGCACCGGCGGTTTGTCAATGCCCTGCATATATTGGGTGGGTCTCAAGGTAATAAATTGAAGTACTATTGAACATAAATTTTTCAATAAAACTAATTATATTTTATAAAAAATTTATCTTTTAATTAAATTGAAATTATGTGTAATATGGTGTCACTGTAACGTTGCTCTTTTCTATTAAAAGGTTAATTCTTCAAATTTAAAGCAGATTATGAATCTGATCATTGGATTAACTACTCTTCCTCAATTGAGTTATCAATTCTGTCCACAGTTGCCACTCCAAAGCAAATCAGAGAGCTAATGAACGTTGATGGGCTCACCAATGATGAGGTGAAAAGCCATCTGCAGGTCCTCTCTCTCTCTCTCTCCAGCGATGGCGCCGCAACTTGTAGTCCTAGGAGGCATCTGGGTCCCACCAGGGTACGCCACGTCAGCAGCAGCAGCAGCTTCGGCCGTGGCAGCGGGGACCACACTCTATGGCGCCAACCCCTCGCCGGCGCACTACTGCCCTCCGCCGCCGCTCTACCACCTCTCGCCGTTGCTATCGGGCGGCGGCGGCCGAGCGGTTTCGGCCTTCAAGAATCGGCGAGGTTCTTCGGAGTCGGAGAGCATAGAGGAGGAGGTGGTGGAGATGATCAGCGGAGTGGAAGCGGAGGACGGCGACGTAGTGGAGAAATTCTGAGGGAGTGGGGGTCTCTTTAGCTTCATATTGCGGAAACTATTCTGTTTGGGATTAGCCGATTAGGGTTTTTCGGTTAGCGAAGGGCTTCTATGAATCATCATTTCTTTCAGTAATGAAATTATCAAATTAGGGCTCTATCTCGAGATTGAATGAATCGGTTTGCACCTTTTTTTTGGTGGGAAATTATATTCTTTTTATATTCTATACGTACTACCATGCTGAGATTAATTTTATTACAAGAGATCTTATTTGAAATTATTAAATATAATTTAATTATTAATTTTTTTAAATATAATCATAACATATAAAAATTATAAATGTTAAATTTTTAATAACTTAATTGTATTTATCTTTAATTTTTAGACTATCATTTTTTTAAAATAAATTTTTTATTTGCAATTAACATAATGAGTCATTAAAATTGTTTATTATTTATTTTTAATGGTTTACTTTATTTACTAAAATTGCTTACTATTATAAAATAATAATAATAAAATCATCTATTTAATATAAATATACATGAATTAGGATCCAATTATTTTTAGTATTTGAGAGTGATATATCAATGAAAAATTGGATTGATCCACATGAATATAGAGGCAAAATCTAAATTGAAAACTTCAAGAAGTAAATTCTGGTTAATACGAACTCCAGTTTGAGCAAGCTTTATAGTTGAATTGAACGTCTCAATGAGATTAACCCAACAGTACTAAAAGTGCTATAATTCAAGCCTAAATGATACCAAATCAAACACTTGAAGCATAATTAAAAACTTCAAATATTAATTGAATGACCAAATGATCTTCAAATTCGACATGCTTATAGTTAAATCGAGTGGCATGATGAGACGATTCCAACGGCCCAATATTACTAAATTTTGACATCATTAAGACACTTAAATACTAAATAAATGCTTCTTGATCTAGGGATTCGATATAAACCATACGATTGTGTTTTGGATTTAATTTCAAATTATCAAAAATGTCCATTCCAAAAAGTCTATAACTTGAGCCTTATTCTCCACATGAGGGAGACAGAAAGAAGAGAACAAGAAAGTTCTCTTGTACTTTTTAGTTATAGCCATTGACAACGATCACCAGCTATTGTCACCAACAACCACCATCATTGTCTGCTATCACCATTAGTAATCTCCATCATCTCTAGAATTCTAACAAAATTTTACCCTGTTGTTGGGTATAGTTGTCCATCTATGGACAAATGATTTATATTATCCTAATGGCGGAAATTAAGCTTCGCTATTGAGTGTTAATTGTACATTGGTAAACACTTTATTTTTGTTAACCCCCATGAGAGAAATTAGACATTTTATTCTCAAATAGTCATCTTCAACCATGAAGAAGGAAGGCTTCTTATATCTTCTGATATATAGTTGATTTTCATTTGGGCAAGGCCCGATGATTTTTTTTTCTTTTTGGGGTTTTCATATAAATTTTTAATGATCTTACTATTTTTATCTGTGTGCTAAATTTTTGTACAATACTGATATGTAAAACACACACTATATCCACTCAAATTTTCTAGCACATAATCGAAAGACTTGAAAAAAGTCGGTATCTACTAATGCTGACATTTTATAGATACAAAAAAGTTATATCAAACCAATAAATCCAAATTTGTTGAGGAGAGAGTTTTCCACCACTCTAATAAAAAACTCAAGTCAATTAAAAATATTTTATATTAAAAATTAAAGTGCAAAAATTGACTCATCACATTTTTTTTTATATTAAATTCGTACTAACCCAATAGAGCTTGACTACTTATTATATTGTATGAAAATGATAGGTTGAGATTCTCAATCAATTTAATAAATAAATTCAACTCAATTTGTCTCTATGGAGATCAAATTATTTTTAGTTGAATTCAAATTTTGTTCATTAACACAAATTAAGACTCCCTACTTAGGCTTTGATTTCAAGGACAGATCAAAAATGATTTGGATATGCAACAAGAGCAATTGATAATACTGAAATTTGTCAGGTGGAGGCAAATGCATGAAATGGGCGGTGCATAATTATACTATGAAATGTATGAGAGTGATATATTTTATCAACTGGTAGATAAATTTTGGTTTGCAAATTAATGCAAGTTATATATTATAACACAATACATGTATATAAAAGGTATGATATGCATCAAATTCATAATATGCAATAACAAAAAAGATCTTTTGTTCCAAAGATTTAAACTTTATCTAATGGTAGTGACAGTGACCTACAACTGATATGATAAGGCCTATAATGCGCTAAAGGCATGTGATGCTTTTACACTTTTATGGAGAACACGCTAAATCAAAGTGAAATGGGGACCTATCACCTTAAGATTATAGGGGTGAACTTATATTCGTAAGAATCTAAGCTTTACTATATCTAAAGTAGGAAGAATATTATTAACATATTTTAGAACAATAATTTATGTTTGGTAAAATATTTTATTTTAGAAGATTGTGGGGTTCATAAATTTTTTGTGTGGTAAAGGCCACAAGAGAATTAAATATCATACTTATTACACATACTTAATGGAAGAAATTGGTTCTATAGATCATAGGGTTTACAACAATTATATGGTGAAAAGAGATACTCAAAGAGAGCTTACAATACTTAAGATACTACCCAAACCTAGTTAATGCTAAGGCTATAAGTAGTGTACATGGATTATTATTGCAAACATAATGAGCAAAAAGCTAATATGTTGATCACACCATAACCACTTGATTGTGGTTCTAACTTTTGGCTTACATTCCATATGATTGGGATGTCAATTTAAACGTCCTAATTGTATCTTAAAATCTTATTGTTTAGATAAGATCTCAAATGTAAGATTAGATAAGCTATTATTTAAGAATTTGAGATTTAAAATATTATGGACACCGCCCATGTATATAAATGCATGAAATATATTTTTCTACAAATTATTATATATATCTAAACTAATATATTAGGTGATTATTAGATTGTATGTTAGCCAACTTTATTGGAATAAAGACAAATTTTGTCACTCCATTATAATTGAGTTTGACTTTGGCTAAACTAGCTTAATATGAGTTTAAGTAACTATGCCTTGACTCAATCATCTATTAGGTGGCCAGGAGAGGCTATTAGCTAGCTCTATGGCATTCGACATGGATCAACTCAATCAAATATAGCTAAGTTTGTTCGCATTGGCCAATCACCAAGTCATGTGTCATTGGGTGACCTTTTTAGGGTCACTAGGCTAAATGGGTTCTATTTAGACAAAGTTTTTAGGAATCATGGAAATTCTTAATTTTAGGTTTAAGCCACATTGGATGCATTTTGAGTATCTCGAGTTAAAGTAAGAATAGTTGATGGGAAAATGAATTTTAGAGTTGTTTGAATAACTAATTTACCTAAATCAATCGCACATGAGCTTAAGCTTAATCAATTGATTCTCAATTTAGGTTAATTGCTTTGCAATTGACACGATGAGTTAGGTCAGACTAAACCTTGATTCAACCTTGTGCCCATGCATACTGGGGCTAGCTCATTTGAGCTAGTATTCTTATAGGCCATAGAATGATAGAAGTTTTAGGCTATTCTTAATTAATGTTGGACAAGGTTTTTTTTTTTTAGATGAATACTATATAAAAATTGACTGATATTCATATAATGTATTCACCTCAAAATAAGGCCTAGTTTGATTCAATTGATTGTGCGTTTTTTATGCTTATTCCTTTTTAAAACGGTAAAGTTATTTCTTCTTTAATGTTTGGTTCGTCAAACCATGTTCTCAATAACACCATTTTTTCCATTTTCTGCTATTTTGAGAGTGCTTTTTATATGTGCTTTCTCCATTATAAAACACATTTTTATGAACCAATGTTTCTTAAAACTACCTTTTACAAAAATAGTGAATGACCAAACGAAGCCTAAATTTGAGGGTTTTAAAACCATTATAACCAAAATTTTTATATCTCATGACACACTTTTGATTTATATGAATCTAGATGAATAATTCATGATGGTCTTCTATTCTTTATCTTATATCAGGAAATTGTTTATAAATAAATAGATTATTTGCTCAAATGAAGCTCAAATTTACATTATTTTACTAAAATTTATTATTGACTTGAATCGATTATTGACTTGAAACAAGCTCAAATCGGCACGTCATGCATGACTTAAATAGTGTTAACCTATCGATTGCAATAGACGAGCTCAATTAAAAAAAGTGTGAAATAAATTTAAGTTAATTTTTAGTTCAGATTATATTGTTTTGAGATATGATCTTTCATAATTTATAATGATTTACCATATAAAAGTTTACTTAATAACTGATATATCAACAAGAAATTATTTTGATCATGCACGAATCTCAAAGTATATTCATGTTAGAAACTTTCAAAATTAAATCTAGAGTCGTTTGAACTTTGATTTTATCAAACTTATAATCAAATTCAACGTCTCAAGAAGACGAATCCAACAACACCAAATTCAACCCTATCCGAGCCCAAATGGGTCAAAATCAAATGTCTGGAGCACATTTAGAATGTTGAAACCATAAATTGGACAACCAAGTGATTTCCAAATGTAACAAGCTTGTAATCAAATCGAGCGACTCGACGAGGCAAATCCAATAAGCGCAAGATTGGTTGATTATGATAACATTTAGGCATACAAATGATTGATAAATGCTCCATGATCAAAGGGATCAATACGAACAATTCATTGAAACAATCCTAACATGTCGTTGATCTTCTCTATATTTACATAACATACCACTACCAACAAACTATAAATAAACCCAATTCTTCTCATGAAGGGGAGAGGAACTGGAGGAAGAAAAGAAGAGCTTTGAGGCTGAAGCTCTACCCCGACACCCTGACCAACGAACTTTCGTTGATTATCGTTGGACTTTTATGTCCAACTGCCAACTGACATTAAACTTTTGCTCGACCTCCATAGCTTGCCGACTACAATCCTTCTGCCCATAGTCGCTCACCGACTACGATCTTTCTGATCTCTGTTGCACACCAACTATAGTCCTTCAACTATCGTTACCAGACAATGGTCTCTCCGACCTACATCCCCAACTACAATCCTACTCGTCGAATAAATAGGCCACATTCTCTTAAGAATAACTATTATATCATTGTATTCTTCCAACTACCAACTTGTAATGTAATATATATGATGCATATTTACTATATCAGCTAATGCCTTACCCCCATGAAAAGGCTATATTTGTAATTAACTGCCAACACTAGTTGATTTATTTCAACTGGGCTAGGCCATGTATTATTTTTTCCTTTTTCAAAGTTTTCCTGATAAAAATTTTGATGTCTACTGTGATTGATGCACCCATCGCTTCATCCTTTTGAGTGTTGGATTTTCATATAAAGCTGGGACACTAAGATTTATATCTCTTTACTATTGCGAATATTCCAAGATGTAATAGTTTGGCATCGTCTATGGAAACTTGATTCTTAACTGGGGGTAACTTTTTCCATCTGTGGACAAGTTAATTTCCTCCAACATTTTAAACATCTAAGACAATGCCAGTGAAAATTATTTTTTCACAAATGCAATGATGTTCTAAAAAATTCAAGCTCTGTACAGTCTCTAGCTGCACTTGTACTTCTTGGATAAGGTCTCAATCTTAATCTCAAAAAAACTAGTAATAATCTAAAGATAAACTATTATTCACCTTTGATTTAGGATATATGCGGCATTTTCCCCCTCCTAATCAAGGCATAATCGATCCTAGAGGATTCAATTTGATCTCTTCTGCATAGGTTAACGTCATCAACAACGCTATGAAAAATAATATTGGATAAGTCAAACATCCTTTGTAGATTCTCTCTAACTCTTTAACACGTGTTAACATCATTGAGCAACACTTTGACAAAAAACTTTGGATAAGTCAAACATACTTGATAGATTCTCTTGACAACTTCCACACAAATAACAAATTAATATCATCGAGCAATGCTTTGATAAAGAATCTCGAATAAGTCAAACATCCTTAGTGGGTTCTCTCGACATCTTCCACACATGTTAACATCATCAAAAAAATGTTTTGACAAATAATCTCAGATTGGTCAAACATCCCTTGCAGGTTTTTTTCAACCTTTATAATACAAAGCTATACTTTAACAAAAAATCTCAATAAAGCCTGAGTATGAGGTAGCCTCGAAGGGAAGATAATGGGGGACATGATCCTCACTATAAGGACTCTATGAGAGTAAGTGATTGATAGAGTCACTATTCGTTCAAAGACCTAGTAAGTGATTGATAGAGTCACTATTCGTTCAAAGAAGGCTTAAAAGCCTCAAAAGGCACAGACACATAAAAAAAACCCTTATAAGGTCGATAAATCCCAAAAGGTATAAATATATAAAAATTTTAGAAGACTGAAAGCTTAGAAAGATTCATATATCTATAAACCACAAAGCTATATCAGGAATAAGTTCGTCTATTATCATTGCTCTAACTAGGGGGCAATGAATTAAAACATAGAAAATGCATAAGAACTTAAGTTTTTTTATATAAAGATAAATATTCATGAACATACAAAAATCTCTAAGATAGAAGGACAGTATCAAAAGTATATTATAAAATTAAAGTTTTTACATATATTTAGACATCTTCATTATCACTTGAAGACATTTTTCTCAACTCGCTCTCATCATCATCACCTGAAGCTGAAGGACAGTTCTAGGATGTCTAGCTAAGAGTCAATCCATCAATGGAAACACCAATTTTTTGCTACATTAAGCGAACTCCTTTTAGGAAACCACGAGCAAAACCTTCTTCATAACTCTGATGCTCTAGATCCTTTACTAAACAACGGTCTCTTCGACCTTAGTTTCCCAATTACGATTCTTTTGGCTGAAATATTAGGCCCACACTCTCTTGAGAACAACTCTCATATCACTAGATTCTTCCAGCTATCACCTTGTAATGTGATCTATATGATGTATATTTACTACATCAAGCCAAGGCCTTCTCCTAATAGAAGGGCCTTATTTGTAACCAACCATCAAATATTCCATGAATCATTAATAATATAATTTATTTATGAATTTAAACAATGAAAATCATCCATATAAAGTCTAACTCATTTAATTACTAGATATTAATATATTGTATACATCAAATTAAAATTCTGATATCATACTATCAAAATCATTTATTTAAAATTTTTAATGAATCTAACAAATGATGTAACCATTTTTAATGCTTTAAATTTTGATATGCCATAAAATTTATTATGTTTTAATGAAATATGTATATATAATGATTCTTCTATGGAAAATAGGTATCCCTAGAACCTCTATTCCTTATGCTGGAGGTTTTGGGCTCCAATATGTTGAGGCCCAACTACGTGGGCCTTTCTTCCAAAATATCTGTACCCGCACAAACTTAAGGCAGTCCCATAAAATGCAAAGTTACAGGAGGCGCTGCATGTAAAATCGAGCATTGTACAAAGAGATCGACCTCTTAGGGACTGTTTGGCAACAAGTGGGATTTAATTTTAATGGGATTTAGTAAATCCTGTAAATCTGAAATGTGTTAAATCATGAAAACTGTTTGGTATACCAAATGTTAAATCCTGTTAAATCCGAAAAAACTGTTTGGTAACATATTTCAGGATTTAATCAACACGAATAATAATGGTCGACACAGGATGTACATTTTCTCTACAGCTATCCCCATCCTTTTGCAAGAGCATTATGTCATTAAATTTTCTTTTCTTTAAGGAAGAAGAAATAGCTTCTTTTTCACCTTCTCGAGGATTTTTGGATGATGAGTTAAAAACACCATTATTCATTTCCTGAATCTGATTTCTTCAAGCTAGACACATGAGTTCTTCCTGTTTGATTAAAAAGTCTAACTTTAAAAAGTTTCTCCTCTGCCACATATCGACTAATTATAAAACATAACTCCCGTTGAAATATTTTTTTGTATGAAAAAAAATTGAGGATTTTTAATATATATTCTTCTCTTATGTGGGATGATTGGCAAAGTTCTTTTAATTTCCACCATTTTTTTTGAAAGCTCTAGCTCATTCTTCACAAAAAAGAATGAACTAGCCAATTTTTTAGAAGGAACATGTGTCAAAAAATCCAACCATTTTTTGTTACCTCGATAGGAGAAGTGGCCTTGGGAATCACTTGTGAATTTGCACATTCTAGACAAGTGCTTAATTTTTAGTGTCACCCCACATTCTCTAAGAAATGCAGTCAAGCTTACGATAATCATTATTGCTTTACACAAAAATTGAGGCAGTGCAATGCCACGTTCCTTGAAAATATCAAGCAATTTATGAGTTAGAGGGAACCTCAATTCTGCAAGCATTGTAATCTCGTTCACTATTATGAATCTCGATGGCGGAGCATGTGCTCAGTCAAATTGTTTTAGAGCAATAATCAATACTTCGGTTGGAAGATAAAATTTCATACGAATCACCGCCAATGCCTCAGAAATAACAATGGATAACACATCTTTAATTATTTTAGATGATTCTCTTATCATTTTTCTGATGAGAAATAGATAGGGTAACTTTGGATGCATTGGTTACTCCATCAATTTCCCGATAATTGCTAGAAGTTACAATATCTTTCATTTCCAAAATTGTTGGTTAGCCTTGTCACCAATATTCTCCGAGTTGCCAATCTAAAGAAAAACTTGGGTTGGCACAACATAGTGTGCACTCCTTCATTTCCTAAGGAGGCTTTTATAGGAAAGTGGAGAGAGATATCAAAAATCAATTCTAAAATTATTTTAGAAATTTTCTTTTTTTTTATTTTCTAATTTTTTTATTGGAATTTTAAAGTACTAGAATTAATTAAAATATAATAATATATTAGATGTGGCATTATGCCACCTAAATAGAGGGGGAATGCCAAACGGGCAATCAGTCCGCCTAAAGAATGCCAAAGGCCAAATAGTTAAAAAAAAACCAAAGCAGGGTGTCATTCACCCAATTCACTCACAAGATGTGCGGACTGTCGGGCTGCTAGTTGCTGGTCGGCCGATGCAGCCACCAAGTCCTATTCAGGCTTGATTTTTAGTTATGCATACCCCAATTAACACTTTGTAAGTACTCAAAATAGTTTTATGATGTTTCAAACTCAATTTTAACACTTTTAGAGAAAAATGAAGCTTCTACAATCAATTTTGAGCAACTTCAAAAGTTTTGGAGCATGATTTTTGAATATTTTTTGCTCTGATCAAGACAGATTAAATTTATAATCAATGATATTTTACTTGGTTCATGGCCTTGAGGGGAGGTCATTGTTGATGCCAAGGGAACGGTCACACCTTGTAAATATTTGAAAATTAGAATTTAGAAATTGTAACGATTTAAAATAATTCGACACATATATTCGGACTCTACATGCTTCAACGTCCGAAAATAGGGAGACAACTGATATACCACCAAAAAATTATCTTGATCGGGCATGAATTTTGTAGTATATTCATATTAAACTTCCAAAAATAAATTTGGAGTCATCCAAGTTTCAATTTCATCAAGCTTATAGTTGAACTAAATGTCTCGAGAAGAAGAAACCAACAAAACCAAATTCAATATGATCCGAGCCAAAATGGATCCAAATCAAAGGCCCGAAGCATGTTTGGAAGGTTCAAATAATAAGTTAGATGACTAAATGATTTCCAAATGTAACATGCTTAAAATCAAAATAACGACTCAATGAGATGAATCCAACGAGCCCAAAATTGCTTAATTATGACATCATTCGAGCACACAAATGCTTGATAAATGCTCCACAATAATAGGGAACAAGATGGGATGTTCATTGAAACACTCCCAACATACCCTCGATCTATTATAGAACATGCCACTTCCAAAAATTTTTAAATAGACCCCATCTTCTCATGAAGGGGGATATGAACTGGAGGAAGAAAAAAAGAGCTCTAAGGCTAAAGCTCCACCCTGGCACCACCGCTAGTGAACTTTCATCGACTACCGCGAGACTTTTACCAATCCGCCGACCGATGCTAGACTTTTACCGTTCATCCGTTGCTCGTCGACTATGATCCTTTCGACCACCGTCACCCACAGACTATGATCTTTTCGACTATCGTCGTCCGCCGACTATAATTTTTCTGACCTTAGTCGCATGCCAAATAAGATCCTTTCAACCATTATTACTAAACAACAGTCTCTTCGACTTTAGTTGCCCAATTACGATTCTTCTGGCTGAAATATTAGGCCCGCACTCTCTTGAGAACAGCTCTCATATCATTAGATTCTTCCGGCTATTACCTTGTAATGTGATCTATATGATGTATATTTACTACATCAAGCCAAGGCCTTCCCCTAATGGAAGGGCTTTATTTTTAACCAACCATCAAATATTCCACGAATCATTAATAATATAATTTATTTATGAATTTAAACCATCAAAATCATCCATATAAAGTCTAACACATTTAATTACTAGATATTAATATATTGTATACATCAAATTAAAATTATGATATCATACTATCAAAATCATTTATTTCAAAATTTTAATGAATCTAACTAATGATTTTAACCATCTTTAATGCTTTAAATTTTTGATATGCCATAAAATTTATTATGTTTTAATGAAATATGTATATATATAATGATTCTTCTATGGAAAGTAGGTATCCCTAGAACCTCTATTCCTTATGCTGGAGGTTTTGGGCTCCAATAATGTTGAGGCCCAACTACGTGGGCCTGCCTTCCAAAATATCTGTACCCGCACAAACTTAAGGCAGTCGCATAAAATGCAAAGTTACGGGAGGCGCCGCATGTAAAATCGAGCATTATACGAAGAGATCGGCCTATTAGGGGCTGTTTGGCAACAAGTGGGATTTAATTTTAATGGGATTTAGTAAATTCTGTAAATCTGAATTTAATAAATCCGAAATATGTTAAATCATGAAAACTGTTTGATATATCAAATGTTAAATCCAAAAAAACTGTTTGGTAATATATTTCAGAATTTATAACAGTTAGGCATTTAAATGTGAAGAAGATAATTATAAGTTAAAAATAAATTTATAATTAAAAATAAAAAATATAATGTGTTATATAGTTAATAATATGTTAAGTATAAATTACTCATTAATTATTATTTATACAATTAATTATATATTTAATAATAGATATATTAAGTTATATTAATTAATCTAATTATATTAATATTTAATTACTATTCGGATAAATCCCGCTCGGATTTACTAAATCCGGCTACCCCTCGGATTTACTAAATCCCGGATTTAAGCTGTAAATCCGTAAATCCGGGATTTACTGAATCCCGGGATTTAACGTGCGCACAAAAACTGTTTGGCTGGATTTAGCGTAAATCCGACTTAAATACCGCTGTAAATCCGATACCAAACAGCCCCTTATCTCTTATTCGCTCTACCTTCTCCCACATCCTGCTTGAGTCAGTTCCTTCATTGTTCTCGCCGGATAAGCCCTAATAGTTGATCGTTCCTTTCGTGCGAGGGAGTATTCCTCCGTCAGCGATCAGCTTTTTGTTGAAGATGACGACGACGAGCTCATGGTCGCGGGCTTTGACGCAGATCTCGCCCTACACCTTTGCATCGATCGGTATTGCGATATCCATTGGCGTTTCTGTTCTTGGGGCTGCTTGGTAACCAATTTTGTTCTCCTATCCTCTCTCTTGTGTTCAGCTCTCTTTCCTACGGCAATTTTTAACGGTGATAATTTTTTTTTCTTCGTTCTTCTTCTACAATGTCAGGGGAATCTACATCACTGGAAGCAGTTTAATTGGTGCTGCTATTAAGGCTCCGAGAATCACCTCTAAGAATCTCATTAGGTGTGTGGCGTGTCTCTATCCCCAATCCTTTGCTTTTTAGGCATCTCTTGATTATTTGGTTGATGCAAATTGTACTTCTGTCTTATGGCGAAGATGAAGGTTGAAGCTTTAAATTCTTAGCTTGAGTCAGCTGTATTACCAAGTATGTCTAATTATCACCTTTATATAAATTCATTAGGTACCCTGGAATTTCACGAAATCTTTTAGGGGCTACTTGGTTTGCGGATATTTTCAGTAAATTTTATGTTATTAATATGGGCATTTGTCTGTTTTGGTGTTATCGTTAGATTAGGACAACCTAGATTGCAGCTTAACTAGTATTGTTGCGTCTATCCGTTGGTCAAACTGACGGAGATTCAGATTTGTTGATTTAGATTGCATGTGAAAATAAAAAAAGTTTAGTAATACTACACTGCTTAGGATAAAGATTTGGACTTGAGAAATCAGGATTTGGGGCTTTTTCTTTCTGTGTTTTGAGGCGTAAGCCTAAGGTATTTTTGAGGTGTAAACCTCATAATTAAAATATAAAATTAATAAGAAATATGAAATAATAAGTGACATACTAAAATCAAAGTAAAATATTAAAGCAATATAAAAAAATCTTACAATACTGCAAGCATTAAATAATAAGTCTCTCTCACTCCCAATTCATTATAAACAAATAGTCGAAGATTGTAATTTGTGTATTCAAAAGTCTTTTAACACTCATATTACTTAAAAGGTCTTTATTAGAATCATCATTGTAGTTAATTGTTTTCTCTCATCTCGTATCCTTAGTTGTATGAACATGCTCTCAATCTTTTTCAACATCGCCAATCTTAACAATCTTCCTCTTCTCCGATCAATAAAAATTAGAAAGAATATTTATTAAAATTTAAAATAATGACTATATTGATGATTTTGATTTCTATTATATTAAAATTTAGAACAATGTGTTATGTTATTTTTTTGTTTTTTGTTTTAACTTGTATTGGCCTTATTCCTTCATCCATTAGAGAAGTAAACATTAGGATATTTACCTTGTAATTGTGATTGTGTAGCTTTGTTTTCATCATTCACAAATCATTTCTCATCCAATGGCACACCATTATTAACTAAAGGATCTTCATCATCCTTTTGACCTCAAATTAATTTTTTTTAATCTCTTCTTATACATAATGTAAAACAATTTCATCCTTAAGGTAGTCTGTGGGCTCCGAAAATTTGGCCCCGGCCTCCCCGCCGCGCTGATTGTGCTTTTTCTTTTGTCGAGGGAGTTTTAACTGGATAAGTTCCGTGGTAAATTTTGGAAGGCAGATGGGTTTGTAGATAAGACACTACCCAGAGATTTCGCCCTCATTTTGCGAGGACTTTATGACCTGAGTTTTGGTTTCCTATAGGCACAAGCCCCTATAGTTAATTACCCCTCCCGATAACGAGAGAGAACTTTCAATTAAGGCTAGTCGTCAATCAGATACGTATAGAGATACGTGTTATCTGGCATATAGTAGTAGCATGAGCATTGGAAATTTGGAATTGTTTAGAAGCTTGGAAATTTGAAAAGTTTGATATTTAAAATAGAAATTCAACCATCTTGCACTTAAAGCGGATGGTGGGGGAATGGATGATAGACCCGATCAAGATCCCATGGTTCCGTCGTCCCGGGCCATCGTGATCCTGGTCTACTTAGTCAGAGGAGGTAGTCGACCCAACCTGACAGAAGGATCCTTGTCGGCAGCCATGGGTTGCTTCATCCAAGGGGATCTTGTAGACCTAGGATGGGTATTTGCTTAAGGGGATAAATTTAAATCCACCTTAGCTAACAGAGGGCTTTGTGCCATATCAATCATATCTTATTGATTCATATCTCAAGGATTTGATGCCAATAAGGAACGTAACGGTGGCCATAACTGTATTTCGTGGTGCCATTTGGCGGCAAAATCACTCGGTTCAGAGGTTCCCGAGTCATAATCGTTTACCTGCAGTGCCATTTGGCGGCAAAACTGCCAGTTAGAGGACACGTACCATGTCCTTACTGGCAGGAGATTGTTTGAGAATGGATCCTAGTGATATTTTCGACTAGGCATTAACTCCATCTGAGCTGAAGTAAATTTTAATTTGTCCATCTCGGCAAACTGTTGCGGAGGGTGGATGGATTTTGCTTTAAGTATGGATGTATTTATTTCAAATTTTAGATATTTTTGGATTTTGGGAATTTTGGATTTTTTGGATTTTATGGGTATTTGTATGGAGTTTTGGGGTTTTGGAAAATTGTGGGATTTTGGATTTTTGGGTGGAGCTTGTAAAGCATTTGAAAGTGTTTGGAATGGACCCCTTCGGTTGAGATTTGCATTCAACACGGTCGTCACGAGGTGTGGGGTCATTTCCATTCGTTGATTGAATCTTGTCGACCCTATCGAGTTATCGACAGAGGATCGAATTTCGTAGGTTTTATGCCCTTGTGAGTGAATTCATACTGTTATAGACCTTGAAGGCCTAATATGAATGCCTTAAAACAAATATACTAGTTGCCATAACCTTATATTTGCTTAATGATTTGAACCCTGTCGACTCTTATTGATCCGTATAGAAGGATCGGGTTCGAACTTGAATTCACTTATTGACCCGCACAGCATCCCTAGACGTCACGTGTGTTTGCACAACACGCTCGCCGGGGCCCATGCGGGTGTTTGGGGGCATTTTATAATTAAACTCTGTCGACTCCTTTTTACATGTTAAAGAGGATCGGGTAAATTTAATAACCCGCGTAGCATCCCTAGACGTCACGTGTGTACCAATAACATGCTCGTCGGGGCCCATGTTAGTTTTATGATTGCTTTTACCCCTTCTAGTGTACCTATGTATATACAAACTACGGTGCACGTGCGGGGGTACTTTGAAAGTATTTGTAGACGCTTTTTGTCCGCTTGCATAGAAGTTGCAGATCCGGTGGCGTGGTGTAGCAGCTTCTGAATAGAATTGTTCGCTGCTTTGTACAGGTAGACTGTCGTGCACTACTTGTTGCTTTCTGCAGGTGGATCATAGTGCACTAAGGAATCTCCTGTTTTAATCTGTAGGTGCTTGCTTTTACTATAACCCTTTGGCATTTTACTTGTGACTGGTCATGAAGGTGTCTTATCATTCATTGCCCTCTACTATGACAGCATGCAGGTGTGTAGATGTCTTGTATATATATGGCAGATATACAGTCTTTGCTTGTCATTACTTGCATGATTTGATGTGCCTATTTGTACGTGAACATTGAGTGCAAATCTCTTGGCATTGTCCATAAGCGTTCGCATTTGCCATTTTTCCCCTACATTTGCTCGTAGGCAGCATCTAATATATGCAGCAGATCTTCTTACGACAACCTATGAATGTTTGTATTTGATGTGTATCGTTCTCCTTTACTTGAAATGGACTGGCATATTTGTTGACTATTGAATGATGGTCTTTTGTATTTTCTTGTATCTTGATGCTAAATATATATATATATATATGTATTTGCAAGGAACCCATAATCCTTGTAATTTATTAATCGTCGTTGATTACAATTGGATAGCATCGTTCATATGCAAGCTATATTGGTTTCACACACTTCAAATACATCTTGGTTTATAGTTCATCACTACTTTGATCCACGAGCCAGTGGTTGTGTATATGAAAAGTCTTATATCATTGCATGAGGCACATTATCATATTCCTCGTTCAATCATTGCATGGATATCAACTTGATTGGAGAGCTTGAGTCAGTTTAGTTTGATCACTCCTTGCCCCAATTGGTGATTCTTATTGAACATACATCTTTCATTTGATCTCAATTTGGTGAGCATGAATGTAGATTGGTACTTGGATGATGATCGTTTGCTATTTGATTGCCTTTTCATTAAATTCTTGTTTGCATGTAGATTGATTTGCTTGAACGATTCGAGATAATTCCACCTCATCATTTCTTGCTTATATATCTCTTAAAGACTTAGTCTTCATTCATTTGCTTACCTTTGATTTCATCATTTTCATGACTTATGACTTTCAATTCCAAACATTAGACTTTAGTTTAGGTTAAGATTTAGATCATTAATTCAAAGTCCGGTTTCGACTTGAGCTTAAGACCAAGTCCAGAATGAGTCTTCTTCATTGTCATATGAAGTGCAAGTCATCTATTGTTCAAAAGTTTGCAAGTTCTTCTTCACTTGATTTAAGTTTAAGTTCATGAACCTCTTTAGTAGCTCATTTGAGTCCAAGCTCTTTGTTCTATCGTTCAAGCCCAAATCAAAGTCCCCTTCATGTCCTTGCTTATTTTGTAAGTTCAAGTCATATCCACTTGATGTGTAAATAAGTTCAAATATGAGTCCAAGTCAATTTCAAGTTCCCTTGAATTAAGTTCATTTGTGTTTAAGTTCACTTAAGTCCTTGTCCAAGTTTATTTAAGTCCAAGTCCAAGTTTATTTAAGTCCTTGTCCTTTTGGACAAAAATTCGGCAGCCTCGCGACGTAGCCCCCATTTAGGGGAAAAACCAAGAAGCCGCCTACCCGCCATGTCAACAAAGACGTGTACGGTTGGTGTTTGTGAGACACCGCGGTGGTGTTTTTTATTTTTTCATCCACCATGTCAACAAATGCACGCCAACAAAGGCGTGCATGGGGTTTTAAAAAGTTTTTTTTTTTAAGTTTGCTTTGCCCCCGCTCGGGGGTACTTATGAGTGACCCCACCTCGCCATAGGTGCCGCACCGGGATCCCATCCCACCACGCGCAACAAAGTCGTGCATTGTCGGTTTTCCGGTCCGCCACGAACATTGAAGTAGGGTTTTGAGTTTAAGGTGATTACTCGCCCCATCGTAGGCGTCGGACCGGGGTCCCATCCCACCACGCGCAACAAAGGCGTGCATGGGCGATTTTCCGGTCCGCCGCTAACTTTGAGAGCGAGAATATAGGTTTTGGAGAGTTCATACCTTCGGGGGGTTGTTGGTGTTGGCTCGAGGATTGAGGGTACCAAAAAAAAGAAAATGCCTTAATTTGTAATTAATTATGAATTAATTATAATTAATTGTATTTAGCAATTAATTATATTAAATTCATGATTGATTATAAATTAATTGCATTTAATTTATAACTGATTATAATTTAACTATAATTAATTACATCGAGACTATAATTAATTATAATTAACTTAAAGAAATCAATTATAAATTAGTTATTTTAATTTATTATTAATCATACATTAATTAAAGTTAATTATATTTAATTAACTATAATTAATTTAAAACTAATTAAACTATTTTGCTAAATTTATAATTAATCATAGACTAATTATGATTAATTATAATTTAGAGCAGAATTTTAGTGAGATAATGGCTCAGGATGTAGGATTCGAGCAAGATTTAAGTTAAATCCTTTGAATGTCTAGTAAATCTCACAGTGGAATAAATCCTCTGTTTTCTCCTTTAACCGCAAATCTAGGGCTTATCAAGCCTTGTAGTTCGGAGGATTAACGGGACTTGGACGAAGAAGCAAGCGAAAGGAAGTAAGTTACCTTCCCAACCAGCGAGCTCCGGTCCCTTCTTCCGATTAAAAATGCCGCAACTTCAAAGCCGACAGGGAGAGAACGTCGGAAGAGGGGGCGAAGTCGAGCGGCAAAGATAGAGGTAGGATTTGGTGCCCCTCTCTCTCTCTCTCTCTCTCTCTCTCTGCTCGAAAGGGAACGGGAGGCAGCGACGGGATTTGGAGGAGGGAGAGAAGGTCTACGTGTGGGGAGTGCCGTGGGAAAGAGCCGAGCAGAAGCGAATGGAGGCCTCTTCGTCTCCTATTTATCGACGTGAAAAGAGTCCGGTTCAGTGGAATTACTGCAAGAATCGCGAAGAATCGACTTGAGCGGCGCCGTTCTGCAGGTAAGTGGATTTCTTGCGGGTTTTAGGGATTATGTGGATTTTTGCTTGATTTTGATTTTCTCTTCTCCCTTTTGATTTTAATCTTGCTGTTGAGGTCAACATAGTCAAGCAATTTCATCCATCACATTGTGAAGTTGTGGCCTCTAAATTAACTTGAGACATTGGGCTTATAGAAAAAAAGGAACATCATCAAATTGAGGTTCGAGCCTTATGAAAAAAATAAAATAAAATGTTGAGATGCACCTCACTCAATTAAGGTGTCTGCCTCACTCAAGTTAGGTGTCCACCTCAACCGGTTCATGTGAAATATACACTTCAAAGCCTTTTCTATGCACCTAAGACTAAGGTGCATCTTACTTAATTGAATGAAAAATAAAAGACTTTGATTTTTTGTCGTACTTATTGGAAAATGAATAGATTTTGATTTTGTGTTACTTATTGGAAAATTAGTACATTTGTGTTTTGTTAACTAAGTGTCACAATGAAAATTTTTAATTGTAATACTTTTGAATAAAAAAAGAAGTATATTTTTGAGAATAATAAAAAAATGACGGCCAAGACGTATGTGTTTGAATAGTATCCTTTCTTTGTTGGATTTAAATGTTTTAGATAATATAACATGCAATTTAGAGCTTCTTTGGTAATTGATTCTTCAAGGTTCATAGATTCTCTTTTTTTAGGAAGTCTAATCTTCCTTC
The DNA here is from genome assembly GCF_001605985.2 of Dendrobium catenatum. Lineage (NCBI taxonomy): Eukaryota > Viridiplantae > Streptophyta > Magnoliopsida > Asparagales > Orchidaceae > Dendrobium > Dendrobium catenatum. The sequence goes on from NW_021319436.1 coordinate 2,177,836, forward strand.
TCATGCTCTATTATTAAAATGCACAATGTGAAAGGATAAAATAGAGGACTAAATTTTGGATCACTAATAAGTTGGTAAATAATTTAGGTACGTGAAAGATATTTCAAAGTGTGAGGGATTAGTTTTAAGAATGTCTTCTTGGCTAGTTGAAAGATCTATCAACAACATTTATTTTCTTGGTTCTAGGATAAAAAGTATATGAAATAAATTTATGTGAAGAATTTGTCATATTGTTTGTAGCTCTTAAATCAATAATTCAAGAGTTGAGACTTAGCATCTCTGAGATTATAAAAGCTTGGGAAGAGGAGGTTGATCTAAGAATGCAAGAAAATAAGTACTATCATAGGATTTTTTTTTCTGGTGATACCATGAAGTTTTTTAACTTTTAGATTTTCCGTTCTTGAATTCAATGGGTGATTCTATTGTGTTATTTTCTTTTACTAGTGTTATGTATGCATATGTCTAATTTTTTGCTTGCCCTCCTACTGTTGTCCAACTTTTACTTGGTGGTTTGCCATGAAGCTTTCAACGATGTTTTTGTATGACGAGCCTTTTTGCAATGTGTGCATTATATGGACTCTCTATTGATCATCTTTATTGGGTTTGGCTGCAGTACTTTTTGGAAGAAGAGAGTTTTAAATTATGGTGTTTGATATTAGGAGCTTTTGTCATTATGGCCAAACCTTCTATGGGGTTATTGGTAGTTATAACTCCCATTTTCCCTTCTTCCATGGTTGCTTGCGCTCATTGGTAGATCATCCTTTACAAGAATTTATACTTTTATAATATCAAACTTGACATTTATTCCCGCAGAAAAATCACAAACTTGGCCTTTTTCAATGGACTTTTTAAGTGGAATTGAACATTTGCCGCATTCCATTTGGATACATCAGTAACGATCCATCTTTTTCCTAAGGACTTGTAGTATATTTAGGCCTCTGGAAAAATATGGAATTTTATGGGATGGATTTTCCCATTTGCTTTGTGGTCGAGATCTTGGTTTTGATCTCTTAGATTTAGGCCTCATCATAGGTTTTAGAATACATTGATTTATTGTATCTTGAATTTCTTTTGTCGAGTGACTATGCATGTGTCAATTATCTCAGAAACCATGGTCTTCCATAACCAAGCATCACCATAGAGTCTTGTTCATCTCAAGTATTGAGCGCTAGATAGCATTGCTGAGGTCCGGTGCCAAGTGAATGCCCCAATTTTTTTCTTTCATTTAAGACAATGCGAATCAATTGTCACCACTTGAGGTAATTCTTTCCTTTCAAGTGATATGTTGAATGGATGTTTTTTTAATTTTCCTGTTGCATTTGCACTGTTGGTCTCAGTTCCAAATGAAGCTCAAGGGAAGATGGGTATTTTTGTGATCCATCAGGAGGAGAAATATGGTGGTAATTGGTTAAAAATCGAAAGAATGATAGATATAAGGATACAACAATGAAGGATACAATGAGAAAATTATGTGAAATGAAAAGATACTTGTAGCAATGAAGGCTTGTATGTTCTAGACAATGCATCGATGAAGTCTGCTGCTTTTAGAAATGCGTAGAAAAAAAATGTGAAGCTCTGATGCCATGATAATAATTGGAGAAAAGTGACTTAGCATTTTATTCCAACATTTATTTAGTATTTATATGATCCTAGAAGAGCTTTTGATAGGAAACATATGAATTTAGAGAAGAATAATTACAATTGTTTACAGATTGATGGGTAGTAAAATAATAATTACATAATAATTACAATAGTCTATAGATTGCTGAGATGGTTGCAACAATCCCATGGATCATAGATGTGACATGAAGTGAATAAGGAAGGTGGAGAATTGTTTATCTTAGTGGAATATTGATAGAGGAAAAACTAATGAAGCTAAATTGATTGAGGCAGAATTGATGAAGATTAATATTTTCTACAATTTAACCCTAATTAATGGTAAACATGCATACGCAAGAACCCACCATCATTGTTCCTTGACACTGCTATTCACCTTATTGTCATTCTACAACAGCCTCTTGTGAGCTCTAGCTGGATTCTGGCATGGATCGGTTGGAGGCCAGGTAGTTTTGCTTGGCTGTCCGTGAGCTCTAATTGCCACGAATGATTTCATGATGGTTGCTAGCAAGTCCCTGTTGGCTGCAGCTGAACTTAATGAGGTTCTGTAAGGCATTGGCAACTTATTTGGGCCATGCTGTTGTGGGTCTCAAAGGGCTTTCATGCGTTTTAATAGGGCCTTCAAACAGTTGACCCGGGCCTATGTTTATTTATGAGGGTTTTATTAGGTGAGCATATTGTTAAACCTTTTAGCTGGAGATACCACAAAAATACATGGTTCTGATGGGAAATAAATCTAATCAAATAGTTTCCTTAAAAAATAAACCCAATATTTGTTTAGTTCATACAATGTAGCATTTTAAAATTAAAACTTGGTTGATAGGGGTATAGGTACTTGCAGAGAGGAAAGAAAGAGTTGGAGGGAATTAGATGGATGAATAGATGTGGTGATCAAACCCTGAAACATGTAAAAAAGCTAATAAAATGGTGTGGGCATGAAAGAGTGTGATTGAGTTAAGATAGCTTGGAATGACTAGGCATATACTAGAAATAGAAAATAAAATATAGAGATATAGAGAGGGAGGTCGAGAGTGAGAGAATATATAGTTTAGTAAGAAGGTTAAGATAGAGAAACATAAATGAGAATGTCTTGGGGATTAAAGAGAATAATAAAGAGTTGCATGAAGGCAAATTCCATCTTGAGGTTGATGACTATAAAGCCTTGGAGGAAAAAAGGTTGAATTGAGTAATGGTAGGAGAGGGAGTTAGTAATGTGGCAGGAACTCTACGAGAGAGATGTGTGCTAGTGAAAATGATTGTTGTCAGTATTATGAGCTCTCCAGAGTTATGCAAGAGGAGAATGTGGCAAATGATTAGGGTTTATTTGGGAGGGTATGATCTACTTGGTAGGCTATTCATAACCATTTTTAATACCTCAAATCAATGCTTTTGAGATACCATTGTGACGTGAGAGGTCACTATTGTCTCATGCCGTGTACTAGAAATGTTACACACTTGTTTACAATTTGTCCTCCACTCCTTGATTTTTAATTTAAAAAATACTAATATTTAAGCAAGTTGAATTCATAGCCCAGCATGTCCCACATGTGTCTTTGTCTTCGCCTTGAGGCAATGTTAAAATTATTCGTGCTAATAGCGAATTCCTCTTCCACAGTTCTGATGGATGTGTCTCTTCTTGCAATTCTGAAATATGTGGCTTTTAATTCGTTTTTTTTATGTTTGCTAGCCGGTGATTAATGGAAGGAAACTTAAATGGCCTAATCCATTTTTCTGCTACATCTTTTTATTGATGGGGAATAGTTGATTGAATGAAAGTAAATTTTAAGTCCTTCCAGTGCCATGTCATGAAATGGGCAGGTAAACGTTGGGGAGTAGTTCAGTTTTATTAAATGCTGAATCTTTCTTTTCATTTATTGAATGATAAGTTGCTCCATTTTGAAATTGATCAATACTAGTTTGTGAGTGAGGAAAACTGTAAGCTATTTGATTTTACATGGAGGTATTCTGTTTAATATTGTCGAAGTTTACAGAATAAATAGCCAACATGAAGGGAATCTTAGTTTATACTTCACCTTTCTTAAATATGTCTGAAAGCTGCATTTGCTTATAATAGAGAGGTAATTAGGAAGATGAAATAAATATACAGCTAGAGAGACATAGAGACGAGGAGGGAAATGTAAAGAGATTTTCTTAAGACAGTACAACAACAATAAGCCTTTCTCCCACTATGTGGGGTCTGCTATATGAATTCTTTTTCTCCATTGTATCCTATTAAGAGTCAAATTCTCATCTAAATCTAATAAAGAAATGTCATTTCTAATATTTTCTAACCAAGTCTTTTTAGGTCTACCTCTACCCTTTTTAGCATAAGTCAAATCTAATACATTCCTAACCGGGTCATCGGAAGGCCGCCGTTTTATGTAACCAAACCATCTAAAGCGACTCTTTCTAATCTTATCTTTCACTGGAGCTACTCCAACCTTTTCACGTAAGATAATGTGAAGAATAAATAATAATGAAAAAGAAAGAGGGAAACTGCCCTGGGGAGTGGGTGGGGAGTCAAGGAGAACTAGGGCAAAGTGAAATGGTGATGGAAAGAATGACATATGGTGCATAGGGAAAAGAATTTCTTGACAAGGGGGATGCCTGTCAAGAATTCTTTGAGAAAAATGGTTAAATTGAGCAATAGTAGAGGAGACTTAAAGAGATTAGGGTGGAGGTAGAGAGAACCATAAGAAGGATGTATTGTAGTGATGATATCTTTTTTAGCGTTAGAATGGGAGCTCTTGAGAGTGAGTAGAATGAGTTGAGGGGCTAGGGTTTCTTTAAAAAGAGATGAGCAGCACGCTAGACTACTAAACTATGGAAAAAATAAAAAACAGATTTAATACCTAGAAGCACTTGTTTAAGGTCTTGTTGTGTCTTGGCCGAATGTCCCTTTTTGTCTTATCATATACTAGAAATATCGTACATTTCTCTTTGAGGTGTACCACACTACCGTGTGATTTTAAGTAATTAAAAGGTTTACATGTTAATAAAGTGTTTTGGCATGCCCCACAAGATTGTTCAGGCTGTGGGATTGGAGTAGAAATATCCGCACTTCATAGCAATGCCTCTTCTTTGACTCTAAAGTATGTTTCTTTTCCTATTCATGTTACTATCAGCTACTACATGCAATGAATGAGAAAAAATTTAGATGAATAATATAATTTTTGTTTGTAATCATAGTATTAGGTTGAATGAGGAAATGAGGATAGCATAGATACAAAAAAGTACCGTTCAATAGGATGATTATATCAGCTCTAGCTTTATGGTTCTAGATAATATAGGAAAAGTGGGTAAAATAATGATGGGAAGGGAAATTTAAAATACTTAAGTCAAGAAATTCTATGATTTTTATAAAAGGAAATCCAATTGTCTGAAATTTAGCATGAATACTCGAGTCATTTTTTGGCAAGAAGCAAACCGTTATTTTTTCAAGCTCGCATCAATTCATTCATGCAATATTTTTAAATTTCTTAAGCATCTTGAATAGCCAAAAGGGCAAACATCACATTTTTTTAAATAGCATCGTAATTATAAAACTTTCTCTAACTTTAGGAAAATTGAAATTCTCCTTTTTAGAGATGGGAGTGGAAAAGTATCCTTTATTATAAGCTTTTTGACATAAAAAGAGTAGCCAAATCCAAATAACCAAGAGGGTGCTATTTCAGTAATCATCCATAACTGATATTCGAGTTTGTCATAAGCTTTTATTTCTTTCATGATATGTAAAACCAACTAGATAGAATGATTTTGTGAGCACTCGATGTAATTGAGTTTCAATAATGCAATTTTTTTATATGTAGCTAAACAAATCTTTATAAGGCCTCAATCATCAATGAAGTACATAAGCACAAATAAATAATTAAGAGAATTGTTATTAGACAAAAATCAGTGTTGTTAAAAGTGCAGTTGAGAGTGTATTATAAGTGTGGAGGCAAACGATGTGCTGCCCCTACACATTCCTTGCCTTAGAAGCACAAGCTCGTAGCAAAGTGTGCATGTCACATTGCTTCGTCTCATTTATTTTCATGGCTTGGCTCCTACTCAGAGTGAAATCGTGGTTTAGATTTTATGGTTCAATTCAACATCTGCCATAATAAATAAGCATGAGCATTTTCTTCTTCTCACTATTTCTTGTATTTATTAAATTATTGCTCGAAATCGAAACAAGCTGGCTTGTTTTGATTGGGCTAACTCAAAATTAATTTCCAAACAAAATAAAAGAATTGCGTTGCTGCATGTTCTCAAACTCAGGTTGATGCAAAAGGCTGAAAGGACTTAATTTCCACATGGCATACCACTCGAGCAAGCCCTTGATTGGGCCATTTTCATTCGCAAGGAAATATCTGAGCTGTCCCAAGTCTTTAATCTCACAATTTTTTTTAGTTTGACATATTTTTAATGAACATAGTGTGATCACTTTGACATTGAATGAATCCATGCATCTGAACCATCCTCAATAATTGATCAAACCATGCATGCAATTATTGCTTATGACTATATATAGATTTTCAAAGCTTGTATACCTTGCCAACATTGAGTTGACTCTTGAGCCCAAAGGGAACATTCATATAGACCTTGATGAGGACATCAGTTCGTGGAAGGTTTATCAGATGCGTGGCCGCCGATTTACGGCCACGATCGAGTCTTTGTACTTTTGAGTTATTTATGTTATTTTCTTATTTATGTATTTTTCTATTTTCAGTGTCATGTATTTGTTTTTCAGTTGTACCCTTTTAGTGGGAGATGTCGTATGTAAGCCCGGAGGGCAATTGTGTCTTTTATTTTCATGAGTCCCATGTACTTGGCTATTTGTAGCCTCATGTTTTATTTTTCAAGGGAATGAATGATTATTATGAGATTTTCCTACACTTGTGTTTTGAGAGCAATTGAGAGTTCTTGGAGAGAACTTTGGAGAGATCCCTAGGAGAGGGAGATCGGATCACCCACCAACCTTGGAGACGGCCGGTTTCGTGGTTTTCTTTTTTTTATCTTTCGTCTTTCCCCTTCCACCTCCATTGTCGAACTTCCTTACATCCAAAAATCATCTCCACCCTCACCTAGCCGCCGGATTTCCCACTTCACCCGAGCCCCTCTCCTTCCCTCTCAACCCCACGGCCAACTCCATACCCAAACCCCTAATGCTACCGGCCCCAATTCCTTAGCCGCTGGCCAAGCCACCCCCCTCTTCCCCATTATGGCCTTGTTTCCTAAATTAGATTAACTCAAATTTGGGCAGATTTGAAATTCAAATTTAATGGATTTAAAATTCAAAATCTTTCCTAATTTATCAAATCTATTTTAGGAAAGTTCTTATATTAAATCCATTTGAATTTCAAATTCAAATTGGATTTATTTAATTACTTTCTTAATCCCTCTAGCTTCTTTAATTAATCCCAAATCACCTCCCAAATCTCCTCTCTCCCCATTAATGCCGCCAGCCCTCCCCCTTGGCTTGGGTTAGGAAATATTTCCTAAACCCCATCCTTGCTTTAGGCAATAAATTCAAACTCCCTAAATTCTCTCTTGGCCGAAATTCCCTCTTTCCCTTCTACTTGATTTCTTTCCAAAGAAGATCCCTCTTTGGAAACAAATCAAATCCCCACCTCCTCTATAAGCCGCCGGCCCCTCTCTCTCTCCAATCCCTCTCTCTCACATTAATTCCTCTCCTAATTCCTTTCCCTTTTAATTTCAAAATCTGAAATTTATTTCAAGATTTTGATATTAAAACATCTCCACCCACATAACCCTAGCGCACGTGTGGCTCTCCTCTTTGGTCGAACCCTTCTACTCTCAATCCCCATTATTTCTTGTGAGGAGCCCTTTTCTCTCAAGAGATCTAGGAGCTTGAAGGACGTCGCCGCCACCACCACACTCAACAAACCAATGCATGGCCGATCCGGAGACTGAATACGGCCTAACATATGACGAAGATGATTTCGTCGGCATTCTTCAATCGACCTTCTTTGACGTCAACACAAGGGTCGATCACACCGTCGAAGAGTACATCGAACGTATTCTGGATACGTTGGTAGAGGCAATTGACGAGCACTTTGAAGGCATTGAGTGGAGGATCTCCACCGAACCGTGACAAAGGTTCTCTTTTTCCCTTTTCAATATCTTTCTTAAATCTAACTTTATCTTGTGCTTGATTGTAGTCGCGAAGGATGATTCTCCCTGCTTCTACTAAGCTTAGTAAACGTAGGGTTTTGAGTGTTACTTTATGCTAATTAATTCTCATTGTTAGATTAGGGATTGTATTGAAACTACTATTTCAGCATAAAGTGATTTACTAATTTATTTTGAAAGTTTTTCAACTCTCTGGTTATGTGATTTAGCCTAAGCGGGCATGACCCCTTATTCGTTTTATTTCGTTGTTTTGAGCTGCTATTAGTTCTTCATTTTATTTTAATCAAGAGTTGTGCAAATTCCTAATGAATTGATTGCATTCATACGTAGTCCTGCATCGGACCTCTTCGAGATCACCATTTAAAAAAGTTGTAGACTAGTTTTGTTGCGAGGGATATAATACACGAATGAAGTTAAGTGTAACAACTAGAGCAAATGCATCCTCATAGTTTATCCCTTCAGACCAAGTGAAATATTTGGCCACGAAATGAGCTTCAATCTGTTCACACTTTCATTGATATTGTGCTTAATGGAGAAGATCTACTTTCATTTGATTGTTCTCTCTCTCGTCTGCCATTTCTTTCTAGGGATTTTGTTTCTATCATTACAACGCACTTCCATTATGTTATTCAAGAGCTCTTTGAATATTATTTGAAATTTGAACTTCCATTGATGATGTAATATAAGGCATGATAGATAGAAGCTTACTAGTCATATGACACAAAGTTACTGATAATAGGATGCTTAGTACAAGATCTACTATCATTCTTGATTGCAATAGATTGATCAAGGTCATATAAAGTTTGATCATTAATTTTATTACTATTTGAAGTTTAGAGTTCTCCAAAGTTTATAATAATGTTTCGGTGTAAGAGGTGCTTGGATCTCTGTTCTTTCTTTCACTTTTAGCCTCTTGGAGTAAATCATTTCCTTATTGGTGGCATTGTATGTGGATTATGAAGGGTGACAGCTAGTTTTAAGGACCATGTCCTTTGGAAGTATAGATCTAGCGATAACTATCGTAGATAGGGATCCATCTACAATTTGACTGCTGAGGTTTATAGAGTATGTTTTATACTCATAAAGAATCATAGTATCACCAGTCATTTGACCAAAAACGCCTGTGTTGACAATGCAGGATCCTAGTTTCCATATATAACCATGAGAGTGTTTAGAGGTTTTTTTTTTCAGCAATGAAAGCTGAGATCGCAAAAGATCTAGTGGCTTGAAAGGTTTGTTGAGACTTTGGTGGTTATAGCAATTTTTGAAGGAATTCAATTTGTTCTTTGTTGACACTGATATGAATTTCCGCTTTGTGATGACAATATTGATATGAATTTCACAATTTGTGCTGTCTTTATTTGTACTCAATGGTTTTTTCATGCATCTTCCAATAGTTTTCACGAGTATCTTGTCTTGTGATGATGGTTTGAATCTTTTTTTCTATCACCTTTATGGTTGAATTGGATCACTTGAGTTGCAAGTAGGTGCTTCTTTTGCTGCCGACCATAATATGGGATGGGGGACGGTAAAGAAAAAAATAAGTGGAAAAAATACGAGAAAGAGTTAACGAAATTATTCTGATACCATCTACAAATATATGGAATATTTCATTTGCATAGATAGTGTACAAGCTAGGTCTAAATATAGGAGATGATCCATGGTTTTCTCATGGATTGTAAAAATATCATCCTAAATAGAAATAATTAGAAAATGAACATAGTAAGAGATGATTTAAATATTTATGTAAGAGATGATTTAAATATTTAAATTTAGATCTTTATTATATTTAATGATAGACAAAGAACGAGCAATGCTATGGATTGGTGACGTTGATGAAGTAATCTTAGAATCCTCCAGGACGTATGCATGGACGATATCAAACGGTAAGTAGAAAGATCAACGGACGCTGTAGTATATGGGACATCAACGGCATGTAATAAATATTTTTTTTTTTGAATGTTGTTTCTCGCCTCAACAAACAACAAAATGAATAGCAAATGGCCTTTAGATAATCAAAATGAAAACATGCTTGATTGGGAACATGGTAAAAAAAGAAACTTGAGAAGGCTTTAGAGGGTGAAAATATGAATGGGAGAGATGTATAGAAAATAGAATCCATCAACCTTAGGTGATTTTTCCCCATCTAATCTTCATCAGGGTCATGATCCCAAAAAAATAATTGAAATTAAAAATACCCAGGGTAATAAAAAAATTTGCTTACTAGTTGATCATTAAAAAAAAAAAAAAGTTCAGGAAACATCCAGCTACCCAAAAGAACATAAAAACAAAGAAAAAGTTGTTCAAACAAAACAAAATGGAGAAAATTCAGAACAGGAATTTGAGAGAAATTAAATGTGAGAAGCAGAGGAAAGTCTGGAAAGGAAGAAACTATCAACTGAGGTTAAAACGTCAACTGAGCAATGTTTTTCTGAGTTGGAGTGCCATGTCAAGAAATGGGCTGTTCAAATGAGCAATCATTGTGAAGTTGTTCAGTTTTATTCAATGCTGAATCCAATGTTTGACTAGTTCTTATTGAATGACAAGTTTTTACTGTTATACCATGAACTTAGAATTGATCAAATACAGTTTTTTAAATGAAAATTTTAAACTAGTTTTGACTTTATACAGAGGCTGACAGTTATGTAGTAAACTTACAGAGGTTAAATGACCAACTAAAAGCAGTAGGCTTAGGGTTCGTTTGGGACGGCTTTCTTATTGCTTTTTAAGACAGTTTTTTAGTAAAAAATTAAAATTTTTGCACTAGAAAGCTACTTTAAGAAGCAGTAAAAATGCCGTCCCAAACAAACCTTAGTTTATACTAAATCACTATAAATTATGACCAAGAGCTTTCGTTATTATAGCACAATAATTACATCAGTGTAGATCACTGCTTCGGGAAACTCTCAATAGACATCCTTGCAGTAAGTTTGTCCTGTAAATTTATTTCTTATTTGTATATTCTTTCCTCCTTATTTGTAATATTAAGAACCAAATGTCTAAAATTCTCTTCAGTGCTATTAATGCTGTATTCCTAATTTTTGTCACAAATAATCTATTTGACATGAGTTGAGGCATTTTTAAGTAAAAGCATGATTGAAGAAGTTTTTTCAACCTAGCAAGAATAATGGCCAGCTCAGTTCTTGTAAGTTCGACTAGAGCTTAATATATGTAAAAATATGCAATTTTTTTACATTTGTTTATTTAAATATATATGTAATTTCAGCTGTCTGCACCATCGACTCTTATAACTGTAGTTTATTTTCTTTTCCAGTGTGATCTTTTGTGAGGCTGTTGCTATATATGGAGTTATTGTTGCCATCATTCTCCAAACCAAGTTAGAAAGTGTACCATCTTCACAGATAAATGAACCTGAGTCTCTTAGAGCTGGTTATGCCATCTTCGCTTCCGGCATCATCGTTGGCTTCGCAAATCTTGTTTGTGGGTATGATTTGATTCCAGACTTCTATGATCTTAATACTATAATTTAAATTCATCAAAATTAAACGCAGACACCCACCGCGGCTTAGCTCAGGTGGGGGGAGCTCGGCTGGGCAAAGTCCAGGTCCCGGGCTCGAATCCCTTGGGCGGCCGTGATAGTCTTAAGTGTTGACCTAGGTAAATGGTGTGGGTTGCCTACTAGGTCGACCGGGGTTTATTGACCGCGAAGCGGAGGGGTTCCTCGTCACTAAAATAAAATAAACGTAGAGTTGCCAGATTTGAAAAGTAACGTCTTCCTGAAACAGGCTCTGCGTTGGAATAATTGGAAGCAGTTGTGCGCTGTCTGATGCCCAAAATTCCTCACTCTTTGTGAAAATTTTGGTGATTGAGATCTTTGGCAGTGCGCTTGGCTTGTTTGGAGTGATCGTGAGCATAATCATGTCGTCTCAGGCAACCTGGCCTGCGAAATCTGGATGATGAGCATTCTTTCAAAAATCATCTGCCATCCAATCTTCAAGGTTTCTTGTAAACATTTTCTCTTAAATACTTGTGTAAGATTTACCTGAAGCTGTTTGTAGGGACTCTGTTAAATTATTCCTGCACTCTTTACGCTTCACTCAGCTATGTTTGCTGCGTTGGTTTTAAATGTTATATCAGTAATGGAAGATGAGATTTTCTGTACCCTCTAATTCATGGAAAATTATTAGGTGCAGACACCGGACATAGAGATATGTCCGGGCATCCACTTAACATTTAACATGTGGAGTGGATACGGTGGATTTATTTTTTATTTTATATATTTAACGTGTTTGCAAAAAATGGAAGATGAGATTTTTTGTACCCTCTAATTCATGGAAAATTATTAGGTGCAGACACAAGACGTAGAGATATATTCGGACATCCACTTAAAATTTGACATGTTGAGTGGATACGTTGGATTTATTTTTTATTTTATATATTTAACGTGTCTGTGGAATTTTAAGTCAAGCGCAGGTAAAGTGCAACTAAAGCACAATAAAAGAGTAGTCAAAATGTAACTAAAGCGTCGGTAAAGCATAAGTAAAGCACCGTAAAAAAGGGCAACAAAGGAGCAGTCAAAGAACAAATAAAGTGCAGGTAAATTGTAGATAAAGCACATAAAAAGCGCAATCAAAGTGTATTTCACATGTCAAATTTTTAGTGGATGTCTGGATGCGCATCTCTACGTCCGGTCTCCACATCTAATAATATTCTCTAATTCATGAGCTATTTAATAAAGTATGGTCTTTAATCACCATTAGTATTTTGGTTTAGCTTATTGAGCCATACAATTGGACGTGTTTATACTACAACGGGACTAGAAACAAGAGAAGTCTCTTAGCGATTATGTATTAATAACAATTAAAAATTAGTCCCATTTTATTACCATATCATTAGCAACAAATGCTGTCACATAGAATTCATGTAATCATTGAAGAATTTAAAAAGCTAAGTAGAAGAAGACTCTTGCCAACAACATTTAATTTTGATTATACACTCAACTCTGTACTTAACAAAATATCTACAATTAAGATTGATTTGTATGTAATTTTTATTTTATACTAATATTATATTTTTGCTAAGTAATTTTTGTAGAAAGATGACTTTAAGGTGATGCCTTTGCCCAAAACTAAAGTGGTAGGAGCAAATGAGTGTTTATTATTTTTTTTTCAGAAATCCTAGATGACTTATAATGGCTAGGCATGGTCATAGGCTTGTGAATCAAAACACACAAAAATCACTATATCTCTAATCTATATACTTCACTATAAACAATCCTTTTATCATCACAAATAGCGTTTAAAACTTAGCTTTAGCCTACAAAAATTTTTAAACAGTCTAATTCACTTCCCTCTTGGGCTACATATTACTTAACAGCTGATATCCGAGCCTTAACTTTATTATTGGCTTCGCATCCAAAAGTTAGTTTTCTAAAATTTTTATGAATGGTGTAGAATCATCTAAAGTTATAGAAGAAAGTTTTTATGTAGAGTTTAGTGTGTTAATATGATGACTATATGAAGCATGGAACCTGAGAGCTGGTAAAGAGATTTAGGACAAATTAGTAATTAGTTATGAAGGATTAAATATGTATGTGAAACTATTGGAATAACAAGGTCTATAGGAGATCGTGGGGTTGTTTATCTTAGAAAAATAACTTGAGCCCATGTTTGACTAAGTTACTAAGGTCTTGAGCAACTTTGGGTCATTCTAGGGTTTAGTATAGGGCAACTAAGATAATAAGAGTTTAAGGGTTCAAAGAATACTAAAAGGGTCCTAGTACCACTAATATGTAATATGGTGTAGAGTAAAAGATCCTAGTGCCTCTAAGGCAAAATATTAAACAAGAGTGCACTAGGATAAGGATCAAATCTATAAGACTTATGGTGGGTCTAAAGCTAACCTACTCCAAAAAAGATGTTAACAAATATATTATATTTTAGGGGATCTTGAGTGTAAGGTTATGTGCTTATTCATGGAGGCAGTTGAAAGTTTTCCTTGTCTCAGAAAGTGTTTATAACTATTATGTATGGGACACCCATAATGAAATGTAAATAGGGGTACTTATTTATTAGTGTAAACTCATTTCTAAGTAGAGTTTGGGAAGTCAAAGGGCTTTCATGTTCTATAGATTTGCTTACAACAATAAATAAACATGTGCTCCTGAGAGAGGGCAACATTTGTAACCAATAATAAATATTAGTAAAATCATGAAAATTGGCTTGCATCCCATAGTTGCTTTTCTTTTTTATATTTTTCATGTATAAACTATGATATCTCTTACAACTTTTTTTTTTAATCTGTGTGTATTAGATCTTTGTAGTATACTACGATAATAAATTATCTAGCAGTACCACCAATATTTTAGCTTGCAATATTCATATATAAAAATTGGAGGGCAACATTTGCTTCAACCACAAAAGTTTGTTCACATTAAATATGTTAAGCATGGTTATAGTGTCATATATAATTTTGCCAACTTTAAAAAACATATGCCAAGATTAGGGGTGAACTTAAATTACAATGTCAAATGAATAACATCCCAACCATGGAGCCATAAATGTCTCACTTCTATCATCCATTATTACATCAATTTAATGTGGAAGCAGATATGGGTAAGGGGACAATCTTGGAAGTAACCTTGAAGAAACATTCAGATTAAAATCTCAGGCATGATTATAGCCAAGCAAATCCTTCTATAAATATTTTTATATGCATTTAAGGAAATTTATTTGAAAAACCATTTTTAGCAAATATGATATTTTTTTCGAGAAGTCTCAAGTGAATGTCAAACTTATACACAATCCTCATTTGGACTACTACTTCGTTGGTAAGATCAAAGCTATGACCTCAAGATGGCAGTAACTGTAATAACCTTATTTGAAAAACAAAAATTGGGATCCAAGAGGAAGCACTATGGTGCCTGTAAATGCCACCATGGCGGTGAAGGCTCTGTTATGCAATAACTCTAGGATTTACATGCAGTGCAACGATGCTGGAAAGTTAGTCGCCGCTATGCTGGGAAGTTAGGCATCGTGTTGTTGGGCACTGAATCAATTTTTTAATATATTTAATATAAATATCCCTCATCACCTTCCTTTTATCCCCTTATTCATTTGGCTTGCTGGGGGAGAAAAGAAAGAAGAAAGAGAAGAGAAGGGAGAGATAAAAGGAGATGGAAAGCTCTCCAAGGAATATTCATCTGCCACTCCTATTATAAAAAATATTTTGATAGTAGTAAGTGACATATACTCTATTTTTATTTTCAATGATTTTGAGTTTGATATATTTCTCTCCTAAATGTGATAAAAATATGATATCTCCCTTTCTAGGAAACTTTTACCATTTAATTTTTGGTATGCGATAACTATCATTATTATGAATATTTTGACTAGTTTATATGAAACTTTCACTAGATAAATTGATAGTTAAAATTTTCTAAAGTTAATGAATAGTTTATCGATTCCCCTGCATTTCAATATTATTGTATTTTATACATGAAGTTGAATATTAACTTGGATATAGAAAATGATAAGATTGATCTATGGATGTATTTGCATGTAAGCAAGAAATAATATTTATCAATACTATACTTAATACAAGTTAGCTTTTAAAATATTAATACCATGTACATGAGGGTGGTCAACAAGTTTTTCATAAAATAAAATATTTATGGTGTAATCCTAATTGTAGTCTATAACTGATTGACTGAATGACACTGACATGTAGAGAGTAATGACTCTTAATAATTTAATGAAAGTCGCCTATGAATTGATTTAAGGATTATGAATGTTTATGGTAATATAAAGACTGATGATGAAATGGTTAATAATTGGGTTAAATTAAAGACTAAAGATAAATTAGTGGATAATTGAGGTTAAAGATATTGAAAATACTAAATAAAAGATGGATGTCCTGCATTGTTGAATTCAACATTAATAAGCATATATGATAATATATATAATTGCACATATGATGTGATATATACAAAAATGACATATATGAATGATGATAGATTAGACAAAGGATAGATATGATTGATGATTGATAAGTCTGACAATTGATAAGACTGATGGCACATAAGATATGATATACAATAATTGATTGACTAATAACATGAGTAATTGATCACATGATCGACATATAGCTAGGTTGAAAGGGTTTTGATATGAACTTGTGATATGTTATAAGGATATGAATGATATAATATGATAAGATTGTATATGAATTGCATGATATATTAACTTCTACATATTCCTATAGTTACATGTTTGCTGCTTCTATTTGATGCACTGACTTTAGTTGTAGATATTGGTTATTTGTTGGGCTATGTGCTTATTATGTGATTTTTACATGTTTTTTGACAAGGGTAAGAATTTTATAGATTGAAGTCATTCTGGGCTGATGGCTGGAGCTTCTTTATGCATCTATTGGTCTTTCTTTTTTTTCTTGTAGTCATGATATATTTATCATAATAAACTGGTTGTAGTGGCTGAGTATTATGGTTATTGTAAATATATTATTTTGGGCTTGAAATAATATAAATATTTAATATTAATGCATTAAAGGTTCCCCAATTCATGGAATTTTTTTAGCTCTGGTTAATATGTAAAATGTTCATAATGATGTAATTCGTCCAACATTAGATCATAGAGCGTCATAATAACATTCTAAAGAATGACCAATATTCACCTTTCATTCATGATGCATATGGCATTCATAGGTATAATTGATCCCAAGGGGATTCAATTCAACGTCTTCCATGCATGTTAATGTCATCGAGTAATGCTCCAACATATAATCTTAAGTAACTGAAATATAATTGGTGGATTTCTCTTGACTCATCTTCACATGTTAATATTATTAATACTATGAAAATAACCTTAAAAGGTTAAATATATTTGGTGGATTTTTCTTAACCTCTTCCACATAGATTAATATTATCGAGTAGATGCTTTTAAAAATCATCTCAAATAAACTAAACATCCTTACAGGATTGCTTTGGATCTCTTACATATGGATTATCATTATCGAGTAGCACTCTAACATAACCTCATATAGGTCGAATAACATCGATGGATTTATCTCGACCACTTTCATACATGTTAATATCATTGAATAATATTCTGATAAACAATCACAGGCATATTAAACATCTATACTGGATTTCTTTTAAAATCTCTCACCACATGTTAAGAATTAAGGTGTCACCTTACCAAAAAAACGCAAGGAAGTCATAATTTCAAAAAGAATTCATCATGACCTCCTTAACACATATAAGAAGCTTGGTTAAAATTACATCATTGATAAAATTTGTCACTATCATGATAAAATATTATTCATGCTTATACATCGAAGAAAAGAGATGCATGCGTCAACATGGCTTAGTCCCCTGTGGGGGGGAAGTTCTCACAATATCGGATCACAATAACACAAGATTAAGATTTCATTAGATATCATTACTTTTAATTACTTGATTAAGAACACCAGCCAAGCTTATATATAATATGATGAAACATATATTTATGGATTGCATAAATAAGAAGTCTTATTTCAATGTTGCATATAAAGCCATTAAAAATAGATAAAGCTATCACATTAAATTTGATTTATTTATAATTGGATTTGAGAAGTCAAATTCCAAGGTATCAACATTGCTCTGGGAGCCTCGCGATGCTAAGATAAGTGGCATCGCGACATTGTGCTCTTGAGTGGGGAGGTGAAATTGAGGGTACGATGCTGCGCTAGGTGGCACCGCCAATATTTCCAATGTTGGGATTATAGGAGAATTTGGAAGATTCTTTGGGAGCGTTGTGGCACTGTGGAGGCTAGCATTGAGGCACTAAACTAATTGGTAGTTTTTATATAATTAAAATATCTTAAACTATTAACTAATTCACCCAAAACCACCAAGTAATCTTATTGGAGAAGGCATGAGGAGAAGAGAGGAGAAGAAGAGGAGAGAATTTTTGGAGGCCAAAACTCGTGTTTCATCCTTCAGGCCATTTAGGAGTTCCGTAGAGCACGAGGTAGACTTTTGAACCGCAATATCCGATTTAAATTCCAATGGTTTTATTAAAAATTATGAATAAAAAAAAATATTTCTCTCACGTTTTATGATGTTTTCATTGTATAATTTTGATATGTTGTCATATGATTTATACTAGTAATGTGCATTTTAATATGCATTTCTTACATTATTATATGCTACATTGAATTTCTAATTTAGTTCATGTTGCATTTGCATTTGAATTATTCATAGCATGATATTGGTGATATTCTAATGTGTAAAAAAGTATACTATTTGATATGTTACAAGGGTCATACATGGTCTGTTCTGGCCACATCTGTTTAGTATTGGTGTGGGAGGAATTCTGGCCCAGTTGCTAAAAGCAGGTGTAGGAGATTATGTGGCACCGTTCTATTATGATTTTGACCCCACTTACTAGAGGCAGGTGTGAGAGTTTAAAGGAAGACATAAGTGAAAGTAGGGTTATAAGTAGGCATCAAAACATGTGTATTTTAATTATTTTCTTGTAGATGTTAATGTTTTTATAAATTAAGTATAAATACTATGTTGAGCATAATTTTAATAATTCTTGAAATTATGAATGAACCCCAATGAAATGTAAGAGTAAAGTGCGTGTGAACCTTTGATAGCAAGTGCTCTATGATGCATATGAATCTTCAAAACCCTCTATGAAAGTGGCTTCTAAGATGCAAATCAGGACTTGAAATCACAAGTCTGGTTTTGTTATTACTTTAATTATTCTTCACAATTTATTGTATTTATTTTAATTAATTAACTACTATATAATATTTTAATTTAAATATTGATATTTGTGATGAGTTTGAGATAAAAGTCTTCCGAGCTAGTTATGCTTATCCTATAATAATTTTTTTTAATTTCAAGGAAAGATAAATGATCTAGCAGAATAAAAAGATAAAGAGGTACAATATTCTTCTAAGCCTAAGTGATTGAGGTACTCTCTTGTAATCCAGTTTTAAATTCTACTCATGTATAAATGATTGAAAGTTCATTTTCAACTATTTTATTATTTGGATTTTATATTAGCTCTCCTTGTCTCTATTGATGGTTGAGTTGTTTAATTATAAGATTAAGATTTCAATCTTCCACTACATCCTAGGGCATCATATCATCATAGGGACTAAAAGTCTTGATTACATCTAAATTTAGTCCTCCTAACATGGATAGTCAATGCTTATTTCAAAGGAGGATCGTAGATGTTGAGGATGAGGAGTAAACGCGCCACAATGACGAAACAAGCAAGAAATTAAAAGCAGCAAAAAATATGAAGGATATCAGGATTTAATGTGGTAAAACTCAGAATAGGGAAAAAAATCATAGAGCCACACCACATCAAGAAATCTACTATGAAAATTGAGAGAAATAAATGCAAATTTCTCTTCTCTCTCACTCTCTCCCTACTTCTCTTCTCACATGCACCGTTTTCAATGTCTAACATATTAAAAATACAACCGAAAGCCAAGTAAATAACCCCAAGGGACTCAATCCCTTAGAAAAATAAGAAAGAAAATAATCTAGTTTGTCTCGAGTCTCGCAACACCAGTTTCGGTCGATATGGCGTTCAAACCTCTATCTTGATCCGCTGTGGCGTTCCGCTCTATGCTGTTCAATGCTGGGGCGCTCAGGAACACAACATCGGGGCGCCAGGATACGCAGCGCTCGGGTATACAGCGCCAGGACATTGTACGGGAAAAAAATTTTTTGGTTGCAGCCTAAGTAGGGGTAAACCCCATGCACCCTCAGTGAGCATGAGAAACTTGAGGTCTGAGGCAATAAAACAACCCGATTGATCAACACAATCAGATTCCACACATAACAGGAGCCTCACTATTAGCACTGAAAGTCTTTATTGACACAAAACATGGTTTATCCAACGAGGGCAATTAACATCTTTTTCATGGGAGATTAGAGCCTCACCATAAGAATTATGGGCCTAAATTGCCTCAAATAGTTTTTAAGCTTGTTTTATACATTTTCCCCCCATTTTTCACTATAGAGAATTGAATCTTGATTGCCTCCAATGATTTTTACACTCTTGTGAGATAATTATTCTCAACTTTATAGGGGATAACTAGAGTCTAAGTAAGAAAACTATGCATATCCCCTATCCTTAATATTGTATTCATATATCTACAATAGGAGGTAGAGGGAAAATTCAGAGTGAAATTTGCAAATTTTTAAAAAATTATCAAAATTCTTCAATTTATACATTATTTTCCTTTTAAAATAGAGGAAAAACAACAAATCTAAAAATAATTAATTTTTCATTAAGATGCATGCACATGGAGCCCTACATGCAAACTATCAATAACAATGGTTGCATCCTACATAAACCACTCTGAGCCTACTTCCGAGCATGGACAAGACTATTTCAGAATTTTTATGGTGGTCGAGATTATTTTTTATGCTCTGAACTCAATTTTGACACTTTCTGGGCCCCATAGAGCCTATTCAGTTAATTCTAAGTAATTTGAAAATTTTTATAGGAAAATTCCCCCATATTTTTTGCTCCAATGGACGTATTGATTTCATAAAAGGCTAAAATTATAACTAAAAAGATTTTATATGGTCCATGACCATGAGAGAAGTTCCACATTGATGTTTATGGAGTATTCATTCCTCTTTTTTTTTTTTTTTTTTTTTTTTTGAAATTATAATTTTGCACCGCTATTTTTTTAGAAGACTTAAACTTCATATGACATTAGCTTTGATGTCTGAAATTAGGGGGCAAATTATACATCATTGAAAATCAATTTGACCAAGCATGAATCTCCATAGATATTTAAATAGAAAGATATAGGTCCCAACTCTTTATATGAAGAGGGGTTGGGACCTTGGTTTGAGATTCAAGAGAGATTAGAGGATTAAAAAATATTGGAGCTCCACCGCTTCACTATTATTGTCGGACCCCCTCCCGACCAACGTCACCAGACCTTCACTTGACTACCATCGTTGGACCAATGCATAACCGCTATCACCTGACTATCGCTAAACCTCCATCTTCAAACCACTAATCGATCTATATCATATCACTACCAGATCACTATCCCAAGACCACCTCCGAACTACCACAGTTGCCTGATTACAGTCCTCAAACCATTTTTGCCCGACTATGATTGTCTAATTGATGTCGACTAACTGCTTTGACCATCGACACTTGACTATAGTCATTCGATCACCATCGCCGACTAAGATCCTCTAACCTCATTTTCCTGGCTACAGTCATCTGGCCATTGTTATCTAACTACAGTCTTCCAACTACAGCTCTCTAAACATCACCACCTTACTTTGATACTCCGACCATCGCCATTAGACTATGACCCTCCAACCATTGTCATCAAACTACGTTCCTCCGACCACTACCACTAACTACAATCCTCTAATCATTATCGCCTAATTGTAGTCATTCCACTATTGCCGCTTAACTAAGTTCTTCTAATCACTGCTGCCAATTGCAAACCTTTGACCATCATCACTCGATTGTTATCATTTGATCACTAATACTCAAGTGCAATCCTCTATCCATCACTTAAATGTTAATGCATGCTTTCGGCATCACCTTTGACTTCGGACATCAATATTAGTATTTATTCTTGACATATTAGTCTTTGATATCCCCTTCTTGAAGGAGTATGATCAAACAAATAAGCAAAACAATATCTCAAATCATAGAACTCTTCTAACTTCCATTAAGTAATACATTTTTTATATAATATGTTTACTTCATTAAAACAACACCTTTCTTCAATGATAAACACTAATTGAATCATTTCAATAATGTTGGGTCTCTTAATTTTTCCTTTTTAACAAGTTTTTGATAAACTTATTTATATATCTCACAACTCTTATTTTATTTATTTGTGTAATGCATAATCTTATAATATTAAAATATTAATTTCTTTAATTCAACCACTACAAATGTCCTGAGTCGCAACAATAAACAGAATTTTATCCAAGCGGTTCTTACAAGCAACTGTGGACAAACATAACATGACGATCTCGTTGTATTAAGCAACAGATTGTTTTTCGATTTCGTCCAAATAAACTGGTTCATGAAAACCACAAGGATTACGCCAGTTGAGTCAACAAGGGAGAGTGAAGAACTCCTCAGTCAGCTAAGTTTCACGCCGCCGCCGCCGCCTCATCCTGCAAGCCTGCTGTTGACAATAAACCATGATCCAAGAAACAAGGTCGTTCCTACTCGATCCACTTTCTAGGGTTTTAATTCTTTCTTCTTTCCTTTCAACTTCGATTCTGCGCTGTGTCTTAAAGTTGACATCTTGAGAAAGGTGAAGCATTTCTCAGTCTAGTCTACAATTGGCCGTCGACTCCTGCTTCCCGTAAACCCTTACCAAAGCAGTAAGGTCCGTTCTTTTCTAAGTTCCGCTTACTAGTGTTTCCCCTCTTTCTTCGTTTCCTCTTGTCTCTGATTCTAATATCGTGCCTTCCCCTCAGAACCCTAGTTCATAATGTCGCACAGCAATAAACTGTCCAATCTGTCTCTGCTCAATTCAACCTGTTTAGGCTAAAAAGTTCGAATCTTTCTGTGCGAATGTGGATGATTGTTATTTCGATTGATAAAGATGACTCTTTTATATGAATTCTAAACTTTTGATTTCATTCGATTCGTCTTTATGTGCTGTGCAGATCGATGGAGTACACTTCAAGTGAGGATGATGAGCTTATAGAGGACTACGTAGATCTAGAAGAAGATATCATGACCTCTGACGTCGAGCAACAGGCCGGGGAAGTTGCTGCCAGCCTTCATTTCTTCAACCACCAGGATAATTCTTTGTCTTTAGTCCATACCATTGGAAATGAGCTCATTGTATCCGAGGCAGATGTGAAGAGTCAGGACCCTCATCTAGGAATGGAATTTGAATCTGATACTGTTGCCAGGTTGTTTTACAATGCTTATGCGCTACGCCTAGGGTTTGGCATTCGGGTCGCGAGGTCGCGCAGCGAGAGACGAAAGGGGATTGAGGTTTTGGTCATGAAGAGATTTGTTTGCTTGAAGGAAGGCCATCACAAAAAGAAGGTCACCGAATTGGCTAACAAAAAGAAGAGGAAGCGTCTCTCTATAAGGGATGGATGCCCGGCGATGATGGAGGTGGTTCGCCGAGGTGCAGATAGATGGGTTATTACTAAATTAGTGTTGGAGCACACCCATGTCGTTGTTAGTCCAGATAAAGTGCGTGAGATCCAGCTTAACCAGTTGACAGGGAAGGATCGGGAGCATGAAAACTTACTAAGAGAGATGAGGCAGAAGATTTTTGGGGAAGGAGGTGCCCAGGGCCTCCTAGAACATTTCAAGAAAGTCCAAGCTGAGAATTCTGGTTTTTTCTATTCAATGAATGTAGATGATAGGAATTGTCTGGCTAACATATTTTGGGCTGATTCAAGAGCTCGAATTGCTTACAAGTACTTTGGTGATGCGGTTGTATTTGATACAACATACAAGAAGAATGAGAATATGATGCCATTTGCTGCATTCAGCGGTGTCAATCACCATCTACATCCAGTTAATTTTGGATGCGCTTTAATAATAGACAAGACTGAATCCTCTTATGCTTGGTTGTTTGAGACTTGGTTAACCGCAATGTCGGGACGCCATCCAATCTCGTTAACCACCGATCAAGGCAAGGCCTTGGGGGCTGCTGTCGCCAAGGCATTCCCTACTACTCGCCATAGGATCTGCAAATGGCGAGTCTTATCTAGATGCAAGAAGAAGCTCGCCGATGTTTACTCCAGGTATCCTAATTTGCCAGAAGAGCTCAGAAAATATGTTTTGGAGTGTGAAACATCTGATGTGTTTGAAGCTTGTTGGAAGCTGGTTCTTGATAAGTATAATCTCAGAGAGAATTCATGGCTACAGTTAGTATACAATATTCGTAACAAATGGGTTCCTGCATATCTGAAGGACTCATTCTTTGCAGAATTACACACCACTCAAAGATCAGAAAGTATAAACACTTTCTTCCGAAAGAACTTTGACACAAAGATCTCTTTGCAAGCTTTCATCTCTAAGTTTGATCAAGCCATGGATAATCGTTATGAGAAGGAATTGCAGGAAGATTTTGATGCATTGCGTTCCCAACAGATTCTGAAGACAGACTCACATATGGAGAAACAAACAGCCGGCATTTACACGAGGGCGGTATTCGAAAGATTTCAGGCAGAATTAGTTGAAGCCTTGGATCACTACACAGAAAAAATTCAAGATGGTGCTATCAGCAAATATACCGTCGAAAGGCATGGAGATGATCATATTCATAGAAGGCACATTGTTGCTTTTAATGAGTCGGAGAAGAAAGCAGTCTGTACTTGCTACAAGTTTGAATCCTCAGGCATATTATGTAAGCATGTTCTTGTAGTCTTCTTTTTCAACGGTGTAGTTTTACTTCCAGAACATTATATTCTGAAGCGGTGGACGAAGAAGGCAAAGAGTGGAATTGTCTTTGATGAAGGCGATGTGGAAACTCAAAGTTACTGTCAAGAATCTCCCACTTTAAGATATCATGATATTTTCCATGATGCTTTAAAGGTTGCAGAGAAGGGAGCAGCATCAATAGAGACTTATAAGTTTGCAAAAGAAGTGCTACTTAAAGCTTTTTCAGAAATTGCTGGCCTCGAGGAAGAGGTGCTCAGACATGGATATCAACATGTCTGAAGCTTTCCTTTGTTGCATTTCCAATATCCACTGCTCTGAAAGAACTTTGTGGTTGCAGACATCATGTTTTGATCTGTTGCTTCAAGAACTGAGCCTGAGGTTTATTGGGCAATCTCAAGGAAAACTGTAAGCTATTGAATGATGCACTTAAGAGGGCTTGATATTTCTGCGGTGCAGGAACCAGCTCTTTATAGATATGGTGAGTTGAAATGGTTTGCTTTTACGAGTTCTTCATCTTCCCTGAGAAGAAGATGCTGTAAATATTTTTAGAATTACAATTTTCTTTTATAAGCTGCTATTATCATCTACTGTTATTTATGAACTGTAACTCCCCTTTTTATTATTATATTACTTGGCAGATCCTATTCTGGTTGTAAAACAACTTTGTACTAGTGGCATTTAATTCCTTCATGAGTAACCTTGCATTTCCTTTTATTTTTTTCCAATGCAAGGATCATTTCCTGCATGCTGGTACTGATATTTTTGGTTTTTGATTGGCTTTAAGAGTTTCAGGCAATTTGATAATTTTAAAAAAGTTCCAAAATTTAAGAGTGTCATCTGAAATGCCTTGATTTAAAATTAGACTTCACTGAAACTGTAAAGTAATCATTTATAATCTAATTAAAAAAAAAACTTTTTTTATTTAATTATGTAATTTAAGATATTTTATAAAAACTGATTGAAATAAAAACCTATGTTGTTGCACGTTGCACCATCTGATTTGTTATCAGCGACAATAAACAAGTGGAAAAAAAATAGCTTCAAGAAGGCAACACAGTATTCTAATAGGACAACAAGATGAATAATTAAAGAAATGTCACAGCTGCTTACCCCTGGTTTTCACAAAATGATTCTTCAATAAAATGCTCAAAAAATGGGAGGGAAAATAAATCAAATAATCGTTGTAGAGGACCAAACACTATGGAACAGTTTGGCTTTTCACCTAGCAACATCTCTCTGAATGTGTAGTTTATACTTTGAACATGTCTGGTTGGCTCTGGTTGGTTGCATAAATACGTGTAGATTAAGGCTTTCGTTTGGGACGGTTTTCTTACTGTTTCTTAAAAGAGCTTTCTAGTAAAAAAAAAATTATTTTTTTGTTATAAAAAGCAGAAAGAAAGTCATCTCAAACGAAGCCTAAAAGGAATGCAAATAAAATGTATATAATTTACTGCAAAATTGTTTTTACTTACTTTGAATCAGCCCATCATTAAATATAATCTTCTGATACCATGAATTTATCTCTGATCTGGGAGTCTGGAGCCATGGAATGCAAATTCAGATTCAAGGCTGCATGCACCATCCCCTCTCCAGATCGGTGTGATGGTGGGATCTTCATGCTCTGATATGTGATTTATATCATGCATTTCTATCCACCATTCTGCTACTTACACAAACGCCCATCTCTTCCATTTCCATGATTCTGCTCAAACCATTCAAAACTGCATAGATCACAGTAGTCTCAGGATGTTCACTATCATCAACGATGAACTCGCTGATGAGGCCATTCACTTCAATGCAGCTGCAACCAGGTATCTTCTTAGCACCAAAATTCTTCATCTTCTTCCTCACTTCAGTTACATCCTCCCACCTATCAGCTGCTGCATAAATATTAGCTATAAGCGTGTGAAGGCCGGAGTTCATTGATTCCAGCTTCACAACTTGCATAGCTATCTTCTTTCCTATTTGTATGTTTCCATGAATTCTGCAAGCGCCGAGAAGTGCTCCCCATAGAGGCAATACATCTTCATTGTTCTTATCTGAAATGCTCTCTATCAACCGTTCAGCTTCAGCCAAAAGACCAGCCCTTCCAAGAAGATCAACCAAACATCCATAATGTTCAATTTTAGGTTCTATTTGATGCACCAACTTCATCTCGCGGAAATGTCTACGACCTTCTTCTACGAGCCCTCCATGACAACAAGCACTTAGAACACCAATGAAAGTGATATCATCGGGTTCGACTCCTCGTGCTTTCATCTCATAGAATAGCTCAAGAGCATTTTGCGTTTGCCCATTTAAGGCGAGGCCGCAAATCATTGATGTCCATGTAACTCTATCCTTTTTTTTCACTTCCCTGAATATTTCCAAAGACTTATCAACAGAACCACATTTTGCGTGCATGACAATGAGCGCCGTGCTTACAACATTGTCAATTCTTATGTTGCTATCTTCAATGTATCTATGAATCCACTTCCCCTGATCCAGAGCTCCCAAATTAGCACATAATGTGAGAAGAGCCACCACAGTGAACTTATCAGGCTTAATTTTTTTCATCTGCATTTCTCTGAACATAGCAAGAGCTTCCTCAAAGTGATTATACTGCACATAACCATTGATCATGGCAGTCCAGAGAACAATATCTTTTACTGGGGCGCTGTCAAACAGCTTTCTAGCCTCATCCAACTGGCCAGTGTTCACATAACCAGAAACCATGGAAGTCCATGAGATCACATTTCTGATAGGCATGCTTTCGAAGAAATCAAATGCAGCATATAAATCACCGCATTTTGCATACATATCCAAAATTGCATTGCCAAGAGGAAGACTGAAACGATACTTTTCCTTCATGTAATTGTGAATCTTCTTCCCCTGCTCCAAATTTCTTAAAGCTATACAAGCTGAGATCGAGCTAACCAAAGTAGCTTCATCAGCCTTTACGCCAACTTTTTCCATCTCCTTAAAAACAGAGATCGCCATTTCGAACTCTCTACACTTGACATAAGACGCAATCAGCACATTCCAAGTAACAACGTCTGTCTGAGATATTTCATCAAACAGTATTCGTGCGGTTTTAATATCACCCAATTCGGCATACATATCTATCAGGGAATTTCTAACAAATGGATCAAACTCAAATCCACTCTTTGAAACAAGCCCATGAGTCTTCCTCCCTTCAGAATCCAAACGGAGACAGCCGAAGGCCTTGAGAACGAAGGGGTAAGTGAAGTTATCTGGCGACAAATTCTCTTCCCTCATTCGACTGAAAAGCAAGATTGAATTTTTATGACTACCTTTCTTGGTGAGGGCCTTGATCATGAGATTGAAGGCAAAAAGATATGGGTTGCGCAGAGAATCAAACAACTTGAAGGCATAGTGAATGTTGCCGGAAAGTGGTTCGGTGAGGAAAACAAGGAGGTCGTCAATGATGTCTCTGCTTTGATCGAGTCCGGAGATGAGGACTTGGCTGTGGATTTGCTTGAGGGAATTGATCGATCTGCAGCGCTCAAGGAGAAGTACGTATTCTTTCTTGTTCAGTCTTGCAGGTTTGGCACCGGCGGCGGAGGAAGAGGATTGCCGAATAGTTTCCGAAAACAGAAAGAGAGAATTACGGGACATAACACAGTTGATTCGAGATCGAGAATTAGCTATCAGCTTATGGCACATTTTTTTTTTTTTTTTTGTATAGACAACGAAAATTGTGGAAACAAATAGGGAAATTTTTTTTACATGCATCATATTGTTCAAAGTCGGACGAATATGTCGCGTAATTTTTTCAAGATCCTCAGAATTCAGACAGATGCTTTCGTTCATAGATAATGATTATGTGGCAAAATTTCGAGGTAATATTTTCATCTCCGTCTCTCACTAGCTATTGAACATCAATGATGTTAACGTTTGCTTTTATAGGTTTAAAAATTTCGTTCAAACCTAAATCATAAAATCAGAAGTACATCATATCAACTGGTGATGGTTCTCCTGGCGGCTTTGCCGCCTTATAGGGGTGTCAATTTTTGACACTACCCGTAACACAACTCGAACCCTACTCGAAAAAATTCGGTTTCAGGTCTACCCGTGTGAGACCTCGTTCCCTTACTGTTCCTCTCAGATTTGGATTTTTCCTCTCAGGATCGTCCAGGCCGATTTTACATCGTCCAGGCCGATTTTCACTGTAGAAAATATCGGTTGACCCAGCAATCCGAAATTGACCCGAAAGTGACACGAAAACTTATATTTGACCCGAAAACTCGAGATTGACCCGATTTTTGACCCAAAAATTAGCAATTTTAGGTCAACTTCGGGTCATTCGTGTCGGGTCGAGTTGACCCAGACCCGAATCGGGTCGGGTTCGGTCCAGAAACCTGACCCGTTTTTAAAAACAGGTTGGGTTCGGGTTGACCCGAACAGTTCCGGGTTCGACCGAACCCGACCTGCTGACCCGAATTGACACCCCTAGCCGCCTATCGTGGCTGGCCTCAGGGAAGCTCTTTGGCCCTTGCCTTTATTTCTTTTAATTTTGGTGGCTTTTTGTTAGATTGTTTTGGTTTACTCCGTCTGGTTTGCCCGATGGCCCGCAAACACCTCTTCGATTCTGGCTTTTTAGATGGCCAATTCAAATCTTTTTCATTTCTCGATGTACTTTTTGGAAGTTCTTCGGATGTGAGTTTTCCTCAACTCAAAATTGTAACTAAGGTTTTGCTTGGGGCGGCTTTTTTGCTGCTTGCTGCTTCCTAGTTCAATATTTAAAAATTTTTGTGCTATAAACAGGGGCGGATTCAGCTTCTTTTCTCAGGGTGGACAAAAAAAAATTTTTTGATGGGGATGGACAAAAATGCCTAGGATTGATAAAATTAGGGCAAAAAATATTTTTGAGGTGGGCAAAATGCCTAAAATACTAAAAATATTCCAAAAAATCTCCTATAAATATTAAAAAAAAAAATTTTGAGGGTGGGCATTTGCCCACCCTAAGACTAGAGTGGATCCGCCCATGGCTATAAAGCTGCTTTAAGAAGCAACAAGAAAGCCATCCCAAACGAAGTCTACAGATTTGTTTGAATCAACTTTCTTACTGCTTCTTAAAACAGCTTTCTAGTATAAAATTTAATTTTTTTTACTAGATAACTGTTTTAAGAAGTAGTAAAAAATCATCCCAAACGATGCCTAAATATGTATCACGAGTCCGATCACTCTAGCCTTCGGGACTGGGCTAGCTTTCATTCCAATATACTTTTGAGATATTTTAATATAAATTTAGTTCCCTCATTCTCTTGTATCTTTCACCATCAACTTACAATAAAAATAATAAAATTAAATAACATTATCTCTTAATTGAAATTTCAAAAATATATATAATTATTTGAGATAGTCAGAGGATAACCATATGTGATTCCAATATATGTGTATAACAACATGTGATTCCCTTCAATAAAAATAAAAAATAAAAAAAAATAAAAAAACCACATGCTGATGATGTGTGAGCTTACCCCAACTGGAATATAGAATACATCATGCATGTCATCATGCCTTGATTGCTTGGCGGCCAGGCTAGCGGTGGCCAGCCCACTTTCCCACTCATATTCCTCAATTCATAGACAGTTCAAAGAGAGATAGATCTGTATCCTATAAATATTAAAAAGCAGCCATCTCTCTTTCTCGTAGATAACCAACAAAATTAACCGCCATGGACGGGTCATCCAACCACAACTCCAACCCCAACCCGGCCCGCATCATCTTAATCCCTTTCATGGCTCAAGGCCACATGATCCCCATGGTCGACATGGCCCGCCTCCTCGCCTCCTCCGGTGCCCTCGTCACTTTCATCACCACCCCAGTTAACGCCGCCCGCATCCGCCCTATTATTGACCACATTGAGAACTCCCATCTCCCTGTCCGCTTCGTCCAACTCCCCTTCCCCTCCGCTGACGCTGGCCTCCCTGCCGGCTGCGAAAACGCCGACCTCATCTCCTCCCCTGATCTCTTCAAATCCTTCATGGAAGCCCTCTCCCTTTTCGGAGAGCAAGTCAAGCTTTACCTCACTGCTGCAAACTCGACGGCGGTGCCGGCCGACTGCATTATCTTCGACTGCTTGAACTCCTGGGTTCGTGCGGTGGCTAAGAGCCTCGACATACCTCACATAATGTTCTACGGGCCGTCGTGTTTTTATATACTCTGCGCCCATCTTTTGAAGAAGCACCAGGTGCTGAAAAGCATTGATGATGATTATGAGCCATTTAAGGTTCCGGAGTTGCCGGAGCCGGTGGAGGTGATGAAGGCGCAGGTGATGAGGTGGATGGATAGGCCGGGCTGGGAGAAGATAAGTGAGGAGTTCTACAAGACCGAGAAGTCGGCATTCGGCGTTGTGATGAACACCTTTGAGGAGCTGGAGAAGTCGGGTTTGGATAAATTCAGGAAGGAGATTGGAAAGAAGGTATATTTTGATATTTTGTTCTGAACTTTAATGATTAGTCAGTCGTACGTATAATTAAGAAAGTATTAGTCCTTAATTATTCGATCTCTTTCATGATTCATGTTCAAATCTTCTTAAAAACTCAACCATGAATGAGAATTTCATATGAAATTGTCATCCAGAAAATAAGCTGTTGACTCCATGGTTGTAGCTTGTAGGCTTAAATTTGAATTCTTCAATGCAAATTAACAAATTAATGTCACCATCACAATGTTTTGAACCGCCCATTGCTCATTCAAACAGGTATGGCCCATCGGGCCATTGTCACTCGCCAACAAGGACTTGGATAGCAAGGTCATGAGAGGAAAAGCTTCTTCCATCGACACTGGGGTGTTATCAAGCTGGCTAGATTCCAAGACCCCCAATTCAGTCATGTTTGTGAGCTTTGGGAGCTTGTCACGCAATCCCATCTCCCAGCTTGTGCAGATCGGGCAAGGGCTTGAGTCTGCGTCATCTTCACAGTTGTCATTTATTTGGGTGGTGAAGGAGGCAGAAAGGAGCGAGGAAGTCGAGAATTGGTTGGCGGAGTTTGAGGAAAGAACAAAAGGGAGGGGGATGGTGATCAGAGGATGGGCGCCACAAGCGATGATTCTTGGCCATGTGACAGTGGGCGGATTTATGACACACTGTGGGTGGAACTCGACGTTGGAAGCGATTGCAGCTGGAGTGGTGATGGCGACATGGCCGAGATTTGGTGACCAGTTTGTTAATGAGAGATTGGTGGTGGATGTTTTGAGAATTGGGGTGGCGGTTGGGGCAAAGGTGCCGATTTTTTATGCGGATGAGATGAGTGGGAAAGGATTGGTGAAGGGGGAAGAGGTGAGGAAGGTGGTGGAGAAGGTGATGCAAGGAGGTGAGGAAGGGGAGGAGAGGAGGAAGAGGGCGAAGGAGTTGGCGGAGAAGGCGAGGAAGGCAATGGAGGAAGGAGGGTCTTCATTTGAGAATTTGAAGAGGGTAATCCAATTTGCTGAGGGAGAAAAAAAACATTTTGAATGAGGCTTTGATTTGTATTGTATCTATTTTTAGCATTTTGAAATGGGACTATATGTTGTTTTGTTGAGGTATGAATAAACATATGTTGTTTTATTTTTAGGGTTAGTCATTTTGTATTTTCTCAGTCCATTAAGAGAAAGAAGAATAGTTTATAATTTAAATATTATAAACTAAGAATATTAAATAATAAATAAAACATAAAATTAGAATCTTTGATCCTGTTCAATGTTTAATGAGAACCAAATAAACAGCTCTACTTTGTCCTCTTTCATTCTCTCAAAAACTACAAATCAATACTTTATTAATATATCATTCGATCATCTTTGAGATAGATTCAATGCTAACAAATTTCATTAATTTAATACAAAACCTCTCACATGTTTACACAATTTAAACAAAGATTCCTCCCAAAAATTTCATAATTTAGATCCTAAAAACTCCAAATCATTGCATAGTCAAGTGCTTGAGTGCCCAAATCAAGCGCTTAGGCACTTGGGCACTAGATCCTCCTTTTTGCATGGGGTAAAACTCCTGAACTATATAAAACAGGCACTTGGGCACCAGGTCGTTGTTCCATGCTCGATCAAGATCTTTTGATCTGTCTGGATCTAGTGCATGAGGGTCTATACATTGAGGATTCGTTTGAAACGATTTTCTTTCTGCTTCTTAAAGTATTTTTCTAGTATAAAAATTTTAATTTTTGTGATAAAAAGCTGATTTATGAAGCAATAAGAAAGCCCCCTCAAAAAAAAATTTTTTTTTTCTCATTATACTATTATTTAGATAATTTTTAGTTTTTATTACAAGAGGTTTTAGGCAATTGCCCCCCCTAAAAATGTTAAAATACTATGATCTTTAGGCAATTGACCCCAATATAATTAAATTCATTGTATAGATGTGTTATTGTTATGAAATGATGAAACATATATAAAGAGAAATAGTAAATCAAAATTTGTTCCGGGGGCGCTGCCCCCTTGGACCACCCGACATGTATGCGAACAGTTACTTATAAGTTTTTCCGCCATAAAAATTATGGTTGGTTCCGCCCCTGGCATTGAGTCACGTGCATGGGCAACCTGATCCTCTAATGCAACTATTAATTTGCACTATATGCAACTTGTAAAAATCACCAAAAAAAGTAGTTTTTAATGTCAAAAAAATATTATATTCATTATAATAAATTGTAAATTTAAGTGAAAATATCTTTAAATAAAAAAAAAATTGAAAAAAAAAAAAAAGAAAACTACCAAAATGTCACGTGGCATTTTTATAGTCGCATGGATGGTAGTGTTACAGGACATTTGAATTCTCCTTTACTGTAATGCACCATCGAATGATCCGATCTAGAACTTGTAAATATATGAGTTATATCACATATAATGGTTGATTAATTGGTGATAAAAATCTCTAGTGCTATGCCACTGATTTGAAGATAGAAAGTTACATCCTAAATAGTTGATAAAAATCTACAAATCATAGCATCAATGATGAGGCTCTTCCTTGGAATTTTTATTGTGTCCGGACAGAGTACCGAGGGTACCGAGCGGTATCGAGCTCTATACCGAGCTCGGTACCGAGCGACTAATGATATGGTGTTTTTTTTATTAGTTTCTGGACACGTTCGGTGTCCGGACACAATAATTATTCCCTTCCTTGAGGGAAGTATGATATTTTTCATTTCTTGAAACGTATATGAATTTATTTGTCTAGTGGTCGAGTAAAATAAGTAGTCTTAAGATATTAGAGAGAGAGAGAGAGAGAGAGATTATTCTGCTACCTTGAAATGCAAACAGAGGGGAAAACAAAATAGAGGCATTTACAAACAAAATCTAGTATGAATGCATGTCATGTTTAAGAGGATCATGAGTGTTGTGTCATGGAATATTCGTTAGCGTCTTAGGTTTGTACGAAAATTCATCACATGGTGTAGCGTTCATAAGAGAATCCAGAATTTTTATATAGAAACTCTTAAAAGGGGTGAAAATCATGAGGTCTCACCCAATTTGAATGAATCTATTAGTGTTTATAGTCAATTACAAATGAGGTCCTTCCTTGAGGGAAGGCCTTGGTTTGATGTAACAATTATACATCATATTGAATGCATTACATGGTGGGAATTGAAAGAATTAGTATTGACATGTTTATTTAGTCGGTAGGATTTTAGTCGGTAGGATTATAGTCGACGAGCGACGGAGGTCAGAATGATCGTAGTTGGGTGAAAGTGGTTAGAAAGATCATTGTCGGCAGGCAACAAAGGTCAGAAAGATCATTGTTTGACGATGAAGGTCAGAAGGATCATAGTCGGCGACAACTTGCAACAAAGGTCAAAAGTACCGTTGTTTGACGATGAAGATCAAAAGGACCGTAGTTGGTAGACGATAAGGGTCGGAAGGACCATAGTTAGCATGAGACAAAGATTGGAAGGACCGTAGTCAGCGGGCGGAGAGGGTCGGAAAGACCATAGTCTGACGACAGAGGTCGGAAGGACCGTAATCGACATATGACATTGGTT
Source organism: Dendrobium catenatum (assembly GCF_001605985.2). Taxonomy (NCBI): domain Eukaryota; kingdom Viridiplantae; phylum Streptophyta; class Magnoliopsida; order Asparagales; family Orchidaceae; genus Dendrobium; species Dendrobium catenatum. The sequence continues at coordinate 2,211,959 of NW_021319436.1, forward strand.
AGAAAGACCTTTTTCTGGCGACAGGGGCAGGTACGTAGGACCATAGTCGGCGGACAACAATGGTCAGAAAGACCATTGTCTGGCAATGGAGATCAAGAAGATCACAGTCGGTGGTCGTGTGGAACTCCGACATCCGAGCAGAAGTTAGGCATCATTTGGTGGTTGGACAAAAGTCCGGCGTCAGTCGGTGGCCAGATAAAAGTCTGGTGTCAGTTGGTGGCCGGGTAGAAGCCTGGCGATAGTCGATGATCCGAGAGTGATCTAGGAGGAATCTGATGGCAAGAGAACTCTCGTTATCATCAAATGTAATACGACTAGTGCCAGATTCTGATGGTGCCATCCTCGAAACCTGGGCAAATTATTGCATCTGGTCACCAGATGCGGAGAATAGGTTCGGGCATCCAATAAAAAATTGCCACGTCACCTGCGCTTTTGACTGCGCTTTACCTGCGCTTTTGACTGCGCTTTGCCTGCGCATTACCTGCGCGTTACCTACGCTTTTGATGCGCTTAATTTAAAATAATATTTTATTAATATCTGGACCTATCTCCACATCCGATCACCGGATGCAATAATTTGCCAGGAACCTGATGCATAAGACCTAACATCGCGAGAGAAACGTACACAGTGGACAGGGCCATGATGCCCTTTGTTGCATCCTGAATTATTATATAGAATAATTGCACAAATTCAAACCTACTCAATATAACATAAATTTCCACACAAAAATCTTATTATGATCTGGCAAATGAAAATGCTAACCAAATAGCTAGGCAAACTATTAAGTGGGTATGTCTAGCGAGTTCACTCTAGTCTTAGGGATTGGGCTAGCTTTCATTCAAATATACTTTTCAGATATTTGAATGTAGGTTTAGTTCCCTCATTCTTTGGTATCTTTCAAGATCCACATACAATAAAAATAATAAAATTAAATCACATTATCTCTTGATTGAAGGTTCAAGAGAAAAAAATGTATAATTATTTGAGATAGTCTAAGGGTAACAATTAAATAATATATACCCGCCCAAGTTTAAGATAATATAACAACATGTGATTCGCTTTAACTTAGGCTTCGTTTGGAATGGCTTTACTGTTTTCTAAAATGGAATTTTAGTACCAATTTTTTTAATTTTGTATGAAAACTCCGTTTTAGAAAGCAATAAAAAAGTCGTCCCAAACGAAGCCTTAGGCTACCAATTTTTTTTAATTTTGTATTAAAACTCCGTTTTAGAAAGCAATAAAAAAGTCGTCCCAAACGAAGCCTTGGGACGACTTTTTTATTGCTTTTTAAATCAACTTTCTAGCACAAAAATTTTAATTTTTATGCTAGAAAGCAGCTTTAAGAAGCATAAAGAAAGCCGTCATTAGACTTCGTTTGGAACAGCTTTTTTGTTGCTTCTTAAAGTAGCTTATTAGTAAAAAAATTTAAATATTGAACTAAGAAGCTACTTTAAGAAGCAACAAAAAATCAGTCCAAATGAAATCTTAGTATGTAAAAATTAAATAAATTAAAAAAAATAAACACACGTGCTGAATGCTGATGGCGCTTAAGCTTACCCCGACTGGAACTATGTATAATACATCATGCGTTGACAGCTTGGCGGCCAGGCAAGCAGCGACCAAGACCACGCGTGCCTTTGAAGCCCAACAAACGACTTCAAACAGTTCAAAGAGATGTAGATCTGTAGCCTATAAATATTTAATAGCATCCATCTCTCTCTTTCTCGTAGATAACGAACAAAATTAGCCACCATGGACGGGTCATCCACCCACAACTCCGACCCCAACCCGGCCCACATCATCCTGATCCCTTTCATGGCTCAAGGCCACATGATCCCCATGCTCGACGTGGCCCGCCTCCTCGCCTCCTCCGGCGCCCTCGTCACTTTCATCACCACCCCAGTCAACGCCGCCCGCATCCGCCCCAGTATTGACCGCATCGAGAACTCCCAACTCCCCGTCCGCTTCGTCCAACTCCCCTTCCACTCCGCCGACGTCGGCCTCCCCGCCGGCTGCGAAAATGTTGACCTCATCTCCTCCCCTGATCTCTTCAAACCCTTCATGAAAGCCCTCTCCCTTTTTGGAGAGCAAGTCAAGCTTTACCTCACTGCTACAAACCCGACGGCCGACTGCATTATCTTCGACAGCATGAACTCCTGGGTTGGTGCGGTGGCTGAGAGCCTCGGCATACCTCACATAATCTTCCATGGACCGTCCTGTTTCTATATACTCTGCTCCCGTCTTTTGAAGAAACACCAGGTGTTGAAAAGCATTGATGATGATTATAAGCTATTCAAGGTTCCGGAGTTGCCGGAACCGGTGGAGGTGATGAAGGCACAGGTGATGAGTTTGATGGATAGGCCGGAATGGGAGAAGGAAAGTGAGGAGTTTTACAAGACTGAGAAGTCGGCGTGCGGCGTTGTGATGAACACATTCGAGGAGCTGGAGAAGTCAAGTTTGGATAAATTCGGGAAGGAGATTGGGAAGAAGGTATATTTTGATATTTAGTTCCGAGCTTATAATGATTAGTCAGCCGTGCGTATAATTAAGAAAGCATGAGTCCTTAATTATTCGATCTCTTTGATAATTCATGCTCAAATCTTCTTAAAAATTAAATCATGAATGGGAATTTCATATGAAATTGTCATCCAGAAAAATAAGATGTTGACTCCATGGTTGTAGCTTGTCGGCTTAAATTTGAATTCTTCAATGAAAAGTAACAAATTAATGTCACAATCACAATGTTTTGAACCGTCCATTTCTCATTGCTACAGGTATGGCCCATCGGGCCATTGTCACTTGCCAACAAGGACTCGGACGGCAAGGCCATGAGAGGAAAAGCTTCTTCTATCGACACTGTATTGTTATTGAGCTGGCTGGATTCCAAGGCCCCCAATTCAGTCATGTTTGTGAGCTTTGGGAGCTTGTCACGCAATCCCATCTCCCAGCTAGTGCAGATCGGGCAAGGGCTTGAGTCTGCATCATCTTCACAATTGTCATTTATTTGGGTGGTGAATGAGGCAGATAAGAGCGAGGAAGTCGAGAATTGGTTGTCGGAGTTTGAGGAAAGAACGAAAGGGAGGGTGATGGTGATCAGAGGATGGGCGCCACAAGCAATGATTCTTGGCCATGGGGCAGTGGGCGGATTTATGACACACTGTCGGTGGAACTCGACGTTGGAGGCGATTGCAGCTGGAGTGGTGATGGCGACATGGCCGAGATTTGGAGACCAGTTTGTGAATGAGAGATTGGTGGTGGATGTTTTGAGAATTGGGGTTGCAGTTGGGGCAAAGGTACCGACTTTGTTTGTGGATGAGATGAGTGAGAAAGCGTTGGTGAAGGGGGAAGAGGTGAGGAAGGTGGTGGAGAAGGTGATGCAAGGAGGGGAAGAAGGGGACGAGAGGAGGAAGAGGGCGAGCGTGTTGTCGGAGAAGGCAAGGAAGGCGATCGAGGTAGGAGGGTCTTCGTTTGAGAATGTAAAGAAGATAATCCAATTTGCTAAGGGAGAAAATAAGCATTTGGAATGAGGCTTGATTAAGCCTTTCTTTCTCTCTCTCTCTCTCTCTCTAGAAAATTTGTTTGGAATGCATATAGCTACTTTGATTTGTGTTGTATCTATTTTTAGCATTTTCAAAAGGAAATTGTATGTTGTTTTGTTGAGGTATGAATAAATATATGTTTTCTCTTTAGGGTAAGTCATTTTGTATTTTCTCAATCCATTAAGAGAAAGAAGAAGAATTGTTCATAATTTAATTATTATAAACTAATAATATTAAATAATAAATAAAATATAAAATTAGAATCTTTGATCCTCTCAATGTTTAATGAGAACCAAATTCATTTAATACTTAAATAAGATTCAAACTACATTATAGCTAAAAGTAGCTCAAATAAGATTCAAAATACATTATAGCAAGGTTTTGGTCTATATTCAATACTTTTTAGAACATTTTTTGAACAATGTTGGAACTAATTACCATATTCTGGTAATATTTTAATATGATTAGAACATCGATTAAATAAAGTTTGATCATGTTCAAATATTGCTTCAATAAGAATTTGGTTTAAAGATGATTCAATTATTGTACAATCATTATTCAAATATTATTAGAATATGATTTAAAAATTTTTAAGTTTTAGTTTTAGGAATGTTTGATCATGACTTAAAGATTGTTTTATTTTGGTTTGAAAATGATTTAAAAATGAATTATAACACAACAGATTATAAGACTGGTGCAATATTGTGAGTACAATCACAACAACAAATTAAAAGAGATGTAATGCAACAACCATAATATAATAGAGCAAATTTTAAGAGATAACACAACAACCATTAAGATTATGCAATTCAATTGTATAGTTCAAGAGATATAACTCAATATTTATACATAATAAATTTGAATTCAAAATAAGTGTAAACTAGATTAAAGAAAGAGTAAATATGCATGAAAAAATAATGTTTATATCATAATAATAAATAGACTTGGTATCATGGAGAACATATACGGTTGAGTGAAATGTCACATAAGCAAAAAAAAAGATGAGAAATAGTATCTTCCATCATGAATTATAACACTAAGTGCCAATGGTTGGGAGCAATTATTTTGTGCGGACGCCAAACGCCGTCCAGAGCCCAATGAAAATGCTCCACATCACTCGGTACCGAGTCTCAGTATTGCTCAGTACCAGATAACGTGACGCATTTTCATTAGGCTTCAGACTTTAACTGTGTCCGATGTCCATCAATTAACTTGCTCATCCCAACATATGTTCAAATTTTTCTAGAAAAGAGAAAGGTCTTACCTAGTAGATTGAAATAGTTGATCAGATTAAGTTTTATAAAATACTGACTTTTCTTTAATTTCCCCCTTTTTTTCGTGTAGCCTTAACTGGTAGCAAGTACTATGTTTTTCCCTTATATGAAGTAGTCTATAAAGATATGATAGAGAAAGGGATATTGCTCTGCTACAGCACCAGTGGAGATATGGAAGAACAAACAGGGGCAAAACAAAATAGAGGCATTTACAAACAAAATCTAGCATGAATGTATGGCATGTTTAGAAGGATCATGAGAAGCCAACAATTTGCTTTCAAAACACCCATTATATCCAACTAGTATTGATTGCATGCTGTAGAAGAGCTTATATTCAAAGGCATTTTAGGATTCTGTAGCTGGCTCCACCTTCTCCTCCATTTTCCCATCAGTGGAGATATGGAAGCCCTCAACTTTGCGTGCGGCATCGTTTACCACAGCGCTGATCTTTCCAGAAACTTCGATAGAGGCCGACGACTCGTTATCATCAAATGTAACAGGACCAGTCTGCCATATTCTGATGGTGCCATCCTCAGAACCTGAAGCATAAGACTCACCGCCCGGAGAGAAACGCACACAGTGGACAGGGCCATGATGGCCTTTGTTGCATCCTGAATTATTATAGAGAATAATTGTCCAAATTCAAACCAACTCAGCATAACATAAATTTCAACAACAAAATTGAAAATGCTAACCGATTTCTTCGCCGGTGTGAAAATCAAAGATGCGAACCCACATGTCCTCTCCTCCGGCGACAAATTTGTTTCCGAATTTGGGTTCAAGGGAAGCAGATTCAACAGTGCATGGCATATTGTAGCTCTTCACAAGACCAAAACTGAGCAGGAATATTAGGATGGCATTTCTCAGATAAAAATAGGGATTGGAAGGAAGTCTTTTAAACAAACTGATTAGAAACATTTTTGCGAACTTACTGATTTGCATCCCAAAATTTGACGGTTGAACCGTCAGCAGTTGTGATGTAGCGACCATCTTGACTAACTTCAGCACTGGTAACAGGAGATTTTGTTTCCAGAATTTGGATGATTTCTCCACTCCTTACATCCCATAATCTGCAGTTAATAGTTACAGAAGCTATATAAGAGAAAAGCCTCAAAGTATGAACTTAACCTGCAAAATAATGTCAAATGTACAGCATAAAGTACTCAAACAAAAAATATGTTTCGTTTTAATACCCCAACCGCCAGTCTGCATGGCTGTTATGAATTTGCCATTGGCCGATTAAGTGCAAGTTAGTTAAAAAGAACCACCCTACCAGCTCACATGCATATACTAGGGGGTAAGTGTGGCCTTGTGGGGACGCAATTCATGCGTGAATGTACTGCACACGATCATCAAATGTGGAGGAATTTCCACCCCTTTCATTTAGTATTGACATTCCTGTCTCTTAGAAAGAGATGCTAAACGATTGAATCAGACAGGTGCAGGTGTGGTACCAAAAAAGGAAAGTTCAAGCTCAGGATCGGATTTGCAAATTCTCCGAATCGAAAACCTTTCCAAGGAGGCTTGAGAGGACTTAGCTTGCACGTGAAGAGAAGAGTCCGATATCCACACCTTTCTGGATGCAGAGTAATGCAGCTAAATGTACAAGCCTCCTATGATGGCTAACTAATGAAAATCTCAAAAAACTAAGACCAGACAGATTTACTGCATGTAAATTCTGGCAGCGGCTGCGAGTGCTTTATGTAGTATCGAAGGGTTCCCAAATGTCAATTTTTGAAGAAGCCATCTCACATTTGTAGATAAATTTGGAAGTATTTGAACTCAGTTTTATAGTATAGCCAATAGAATAGAATAGATAGAATTCTAAACGCTGCTGCTAGTGCTTTATCCACAAATGAAGGATTGCCTATGTCAATTTTGAAGGGTGACACGTCTTTTTTATATAAATTTGAAAGTGTCTGAACTTAGTTGTATAGTATAGTACTATAGTAAATAGAATAAAATAGCTAGATATCTACCGCCTAAAAAGTTCTAGAGAACTTCGTATTATCTACTCAGTTAGCATATTTAGAAAAAGTTCTATTTTACCTTCATATTAGAAAATAAAAGTAGACATCATATATTATTTGCAGAGAATAATTTAAATATTAAAACTTATTTGAAAATCATCTAAATCTGCTAAATTAAGGATTAAAAAAAACAATCAAATAATTAAGTGAATCTTTTAAAAATTGGAGTGGTATTATTTGCTTATTAAGAAAGGTAGAAAAGTAGAAAAAAAAATTACAATAAATTATATATAGACTTCTCCAAAAATGTTACAATGAAAATAAATGCAAAAAAGGAGAAAAAAAATCTTCAAGGGGGCAGGCGGCGGGAAGAGATAAAGGAGTCACATGGATTAAAATATAAGGGACATAAGAGGAACTATTCAATGGTTAGAACATTTAATTTGTGTGCTCAAGAATCTCTAACAAGATTGGTTAACATCGTGAACCCCAATATCATTTAAGACTTCCTCTCAAATTGAATAATATAAATCTAATATTTCTATTTCACTAACAATATTATGTTAGATCCTACAACAACAACAACAACATCAAGCCTTTATCCCACAACATGGGGTCGGCTACATGAATCATTTTTCTCCATTATGTCCTATTAAAAGTCAAATTATCGTTTAAATCTAATAAAGAAAGGACATTCCTAATATTTTTCTAACCAAGTCTTTTTAGGTCTGCCTCTACCTTTCTTAATATAAGTCAAATCTAATACCTCTACTCTCCTAATCGGGTCATCGGAAGGCTGCCGTTTTATGTGACCAAACCATCTAAGGCGACTCTCTTTAATCTTATCTTCTATTGGAGCTACTCAAACTTTTTCACGTATATGCTCATTTCGTATCCTATCTCTAAGGGTAAAGCCACTCATCCATCTGAGCATCCTCATCTCTGCCACATTTAACTTAGTATTATGCTTCTTTTTTAATGGCCAACATTCGGCACCATAAAGCATCACAAGCCTCACCACCATCTTATAGAATTTTCTCTTGAGTTTGAGGGGTACTTTTCTATCACACAACAAGCCCGATGCATTCCTCCACTTCAACCATCCAACTTGAAGTCTGCTGATAATATCTCCATCTATTTCACCATCACTCTGAACAATAGATCCAAAATATCTAAAACGTGTACTCTTATTAATGACTTGATCGCCCAAAGTCACAATCCCATCACTAGGTCTATTACTGCTAAAATTACACTCCATATATTCAGTTTTAGATTTACTCAAGCGAAACCCTTTAGACTCTAAGGTTGGCCTCCATAATTCAAGTTTAGTCGACCTACCCGGCATGAATCCAAATTGATTTTGAGAAACATTATAGTCTGATCAAGTCATTATTGAGCTACCCTAACCACAGTTTGAAATTGCACAATTGAGTATTGAGGTGCTTATTTTCCATAAGGCAAAATGCAAAGTCTCAAGAGATTTCGAAGCGTAAGCCTCAAAATTAAACGCCATTAAATTAATGAAGATATAAAACAATTAGCATACTAATATTAAAGTAAGATGTTGAAAAAAGATAATCAAAATTCAAAGGCCATTAAAAGTCATGCATGGTCGCAAAAAAGGTTAAATTAATAGTATATTCCACTCCCAGTGACAATAGGATCGGTTGCAGGCATGAGGGTCCTATGGTGTGTAGTTATGAAATTGTTATCGTGTTGTTCTTTTCAAGTTCAATTTGATTTAGATATAATAAGTTTATAAATCAAAATTTTAAATTAGATAAATCTTATTTTCAAGCATTAAACCTCTTCAAAATTGCGCTAACATTGTGCTGAGTATGCCTTGAGGCGTGCCTCACCCCCACTAAGGTGTAAGCCTCATCTAGCAAGTATGAGACATATGCCTCATTGCTTCTTTTTTTTACATTGCATCGAGACAACCCTTGATGCAGGTTTCTAATTATGCAATTTTAAATCATAAACCTAACCTATTAACACAAATCAATACCACTACTTTTATAAGATTTAAGAAAATCTAAACACCACCATAACCACTTTAAAAATCTTCTTAAAAATAATCGATTAGCCCACACCCATTAGAATTCTAATTCAACTTTTAACTTTCAATTTGCATCTTTTGATATCAAATCTATTAAAAAAAATAATCTTCTTTGTTCGATGATTTAATCCTATGGCTAGAATCAATTTCGATTCCTAATCATAATCAAGCATTACAACCCTAGCTGTTGTTCTACATTTTGTAGTTAATTTTCCATTGGAATCACCTCATGACATTTGCATCTTTTTTTTGGCTTTATGGAAAAAACATTATTTGTGATGTAGTAATTTCTTTCCAAGATACTCCCATGCTTTATGAATGTTTCTTATTACGAAAAGGAAAAAAATTGAAACACTGGGAGTTAAAATATGCTAGTAATATTTAACTTAATTATAAATTTTATCAAAAAAAAAAACAATCAACTGAGAAATGATAAACTTAAAAAAAATATATCTAATTAGCACAATCATAAGAAAGTGTGATTTCAAAAGCAAAGTGGGTATGAGTCAACACAAATTTTAAATACCTCAAAAGGGCCCCAATAGGAGAGAAATTCTCTAAAACAAGAGGTCCTTAGCATGTTGCCTTTTGTTGTTCATAGCTTTGCCTCATCAAGATTTCATTACCATGAAGAAACTAATTAAAAATAAAATTATAATGACAAGGAAGAAAAAATCGGTCATGCACATCTGCGAGCAATAATGATTTCTCCAAACTATAGTGGAAGTTTCTTATTATCCCTAGATATTTTGACAACAGAATTTTGAGTGATTTGGTCTCTCAACAATAACTATAACCATCACAATCAATTTTGCCTCATGTGTGGCTTATATAACTATCCTCCTCACATCTCTCAGAACTGCTCATCGAAGCCACCACAATCCTTCAATGACCCTACATGTTGAAGGCCTTCTTGCTACATTCATTGGCTATGTTTTCATGTTTATAATTATCAGCACATTAATTATTTGTTTCTTGACAATAACTCATTTTTATTTTCATTCAATAAAAATTACTTAATTGTAAATATTATTCCAATTAATCTTCCTCCTCAATAAGTGGTTTGATATCCAAACCATTAAAATTTCACATGAAATATTAATAATTATTTTAATACTACATGATGTTTATAATTACGTGCAAGGTATTTCATTGTCAATTTCTTATTATGTTCACAGTTAAAATCTAAATTTTATCAAAGTACAGGTCCAAAACAACCATAGGGATATCAATAAATGTTAACATGTCTAGGATTTGACACTTTAACTAGAAAATAACCAAGAGCTTAAACCTAAATTTACTAATAGAATTAGCTATTTATTGGAAGAAATAAAATTTAATCATGCACTGCACCCTCCTCGACCCTTAATTACATTGAAGCTGTGTCAAGAGATCATGCAACTTTTAAAAATAGTTAATAGGTGAAACACTTGCAGATACTAGAATAAGGATTTTGACATGCACCATAATTCATTGTAAAGAGGTCTCAAAATGTAACACAAATTAAATCAATTTTATATATCTTATTAAATTAGATGAGACTGTTTAAACAGTGAAATATGTCTTCAATTTTGAATAGAGCTCCACTTTGAAATGATGCCCTTCCTACGTCTTTTTACAATTGAAATTTCAAAAATGTCCTCCTCCCTCTCTTTCAATTAGTTGGCTATAAGTATGTTCATGTTTCTTTCTGTTCTCTCTCATATTCCACAATGAATCCCTCATAAACTTATCTTAATAGCACTAACACAAATAAATATTTAGTTTTCAATCTTTTCACATATTTTTTTATTCAAACTTACTCTAATCTCACATAAGGAGCAAATGAAAACTAATAAAATACAAGGAAATAGGGTACCTAATACCTATTTCAGCTATACTAATCCAGTATTTAGCTAGTAGAAGCTGATGTCTCCAAAAAAAAAAACAGTACAATTACATTTTCCTTTAATAACATGCATAATTTGGGTACTAGTGACAATAGTTTAGAGTAAAATCATATAGAATAATAGCAATATACGGCTGCTGGATGTTAATCATGAAAAAAATATGCATGACATAGTTATTTAGTTAAAAAGTGGCCACATGAATTATTATTTATTCAAACATCAGTAAAACATATGGAGTAATTAAATACCTCACACCTCCCAAATCAGTGCATGAACTTAGGATTGTCTGGTCACTATGAAGCCATGCAGCAGTTCTGATGGAACCAGGTGATTTATCAATTTCAGTCGGTGGAGCATCAGGTCTATTCAAATCAAATAAACGCAAAATCTTTTCAAGCCCACCAGTTAGAAGCATGTGGGTGTCCTGCAGTCCATTAGGAATACAAATATCCTAGATCAATTTTCACCAACATTAAATTTGTATTTTGGCACTCAACATTCCAAAACAAATACAACGAGGATGCAAAGATGTAATATGTTACAGAACTATGCAGATGGCACTGTGAAATGACTTGGTCATAAAAATTGGATAGCAAATAAGCATAAGTGCAAGATAGAAATCAATAAGTTTCATACACAAGTATGTAATAGAAGATCAACACGGCATCTACTCGGTGCATTTGTTCCCAATTAATCCATCAAATTAACTTTTTAGTTTCTAGCAGCAGTATATCTCCAAATGCATGTTGTGCACGTCTTTAAAACATTTCACGCAACACAAAAAAGGCCAGAAACTTCCAAAAAACTATACTTCAATGAATAATAAATCCACTAACAATATTTAAGAAAAATAATTCAGTAATATTCATGCAAATATATATATATAATATATATTCATTAACATCAACCATATAATTTAATGATGCTGCAAAAGCAACCACTCCAGCATGGAAATTAACATAGTAGCTTTCTGTTGCAACCACCCTAGGGTCAAGTTGGCCAATAACAAGATCAGTATCATCTCCGAAGCAACTTCCCATTTTCTTTGTTTCTCTGCTGATTGCATTATCGTCAGCACTTTCGCTTTGCTTCTCTGGTGATTGCATTCCTGGCCAGCGCTTCAACTTCTTAAAACAGCTGGAGAGGAAAATCAGTAAAAATATGATAGTCAAAGATAGAATGTGGTGTACACACGTGGTGTTGGGAAAAGGAAGAGGTGTACTCATCTTAATCATTTTCAGACAATGTAGTTCCATGGACATCTTTGAGAGCAATTTTTCATTTGTTTTAAAGTTTTTTTGTGCCATTACTTCTATGATAATTGTTTACAATTCCGCTATCCCACCCAACTTAAATTGTCCCCTTGCATGATTATCCAGGCTACTGGGATGATGAATTTATTGCAAAAGCATCTTGATCAGTTGTCCTCGATGCTCGCTGATCTATAATGGTGATTACTTCATACCCATTGTACCCATACTGGCATGAACAAGCAACCATTAACCTAAACTATGCTGATTCAAATTTGGGAAAAAAAAAGGTATAAGCATTCATGGCCTACAGGTCCGGATAAACATTAAGTTAGACAAGAGTGGGCATGTAGGCCGTGTCACAGAAGCTCAATGTTAGCAAATTTACAAGATAGGATCATGGTATGTTGCTTAAATTTTCCTATTTCAAGGTCTTCCAATATTGGGTTAAGTTTCAACTATTTTACCCTAATGTAATTATGAATTATTTTAGTTATTTATAACATCGCTATTCTATAAATCCAAAAAAAAAATGACTTAAAGAGATGAACCATACGAGGCTTATAATCGTTACAACCAAAGGTACTCCACGACTCCATGCTTTACATGCAATCAGACAAACCAAAAACTAAATGTAATGATCTACCATGTCCTTGCAAATATGTAGAATTTCTTTCGGCAGCCATGTCTAAAAAACACCCCTCACCCCTCACCCCTCAAAGCTATCTTAACAAGGTGTCAACAGAAAGACATCATCAGCTTATTATTAGTCGGATAAAAGGTTTTTTTTTTTCTTTCAACTACCCAAGAGAAAACAGAATGTTTACAAATTTCTGTTCCCTTACAGGAATCTTATTCTTGATCTCTTCTTCTTTTTGCTCTTTATGTTTTTGTGGGTGTGGGTGATTCTCAATGCCTACTTTTTTTTATATAAAGAAGATTCTATAAGTTTCATCTTGTTAATTAGTTAATATTACAGAGCGGCATTGGGAAAAAAACACAAAGAAAAAGTTCTTAGTTAAGTGACAGAGAATCTTTCCAAAGAATGCACCTGATTTTTAGATTAATATCTCACAACCCTTGGCTGAACATGGACCAGCAAGAAAAAAAAGGTGACCCTGAAGGGGGGACAAAACAAAAGAATCAGTGCATGCCAATCCTTTGAACACCTCTTGCCCTCCTCCACCCCTCTCCCTTGACAGCAGATCATTATTAAAATAACGATAGCTCCTTGTCCTTTGCAATTAATATGCTGCCCAGACACAATGCCTTGTTTCAAGCAGCCGCGACTCCTTTTCCCTTCCACCAAAGTTCAGAGAAACTAATCCCACTTGTCATAATACAATGCATTTTTTAACATATTTTTTATGTCTCATGGTTGGCATGCCTGGCATGGTGAGGGGAAATTTGAATAAAAGATTCAGCCCTGTCCTAGCTGTGATAAGAAAATTGAAATATATCTTTTATACATACAAAAGATGCTCCACAGGTGTCAATAAAGACTTTAATACTAGCAAATCTACCATCTTATGATGCGGACATCCAACCGTCCATGCCTATCCAAGGAGGAGCTGAAGATCGACGACCGAGATCACTTTGTTTTATTTTAGTTTATTAAGTGTATTTTGATTTAATTTTGCAATTTCCCTTTTTTACCCTCTTGTCTTATGTAAGCTCAATGGGCAAATGTGTCTTTTAATTTCTTTTGAGGCCTATATATAAAGGCCCCTTCTCTTGTATTAAGCATGATGGAATTATAAAAAAATTGTGTTTTGCACTTGTGTTCTTTGGGAAGAAAGTTAGTGAAATCCCTATGGAAGGGAGTCGGAGTTTCCACCAGCCGTAGGATGGGTCTGGGCTCGTGGCGTGAAGTCCCTTGGAGAAGGGCAACGTACTACCCGTCAGCTGCTCGATGTGTCCGGGCTCACGGTTGTATCTTTCTTTCCCTAAACCCCTTTTCTCCTCCTCCCCTCTCTCCACCTCAAGCCGCCGGCCTAAGGCGTCACCAAATTCCTTACCGCTGGCCACCTAATCCTCCCGCACCCACCAACCTCAACATACCACCATATCCCCAAATCAGCCCCTCAAAGTCCACCTAACCGCCGGCCCATCTCCACCACCTCTAGCCATGCCGCCGGTTGCCATCCCCCTCCCTTGCCTCCAATTCTCCTTCCCCCACTTGCTACCAATTCTTTGCTAAATTAGATTTCATAAATTTGGTAACTCTTATTTGAATAAATTCAAATCAATTTGAATTTCAAATAGTTACTTAAATTATAAATCTTATTTTAGGAAACCTATTAAATCAATTCTTATTTAAATTTTAAATTAAGAGAGGATGAGATACTTCTTTCCAATCTTGATTTATTAATTAAGCATTAATTATCACATTAAAGTCTCTCCCTCACGTTGGAAATATTTCCAAAACCTGGCCCCTATTTTTGCCCACAATTTCAGCCTCCCTAATGTTGGAAATATTTCCAAAATCTGCCATATTTCTGCCCACAATTTCAGCCTCCCTCACGTTGGCAATATTTCCAAAGTATGCCATATTTCTGTCCCCAAATTTCAGCCTCCCAAATTGAAAATAATTCCAAAACCTGGCCACAATCCAGCCGTCCCCTCCCTAGCTGTTTCGCTGGGTTATATCTCTCCAAAATCCTCCTAAAGTTGATCCGATTCTTAACTTTCCTGCTCTCCAAGTTGCTGCCAGAATTTCCTGCATCTACCACTTGGTTTGCCTTCTACCTGAAAGCTTCCAAAGGCTGCATTAAGAGAACAGTTTGCTGTCTACTAGTTCCCACCGGCTCCCCGTCACCATAGTATCCTCGGCACAGCTTGTCCTTGTTGTCCAGCACTTTTCAAAGTCAAAAACAGCCCCCCCTCAATCCCCATACCCGTTCTACATCATCTTACCTCTCACTGGGTGCTCAAGGATGAGCCTTACCTGTGAAACTACTTACTTTTCCAGTACCTTATTCAGTGATAAAATGCATTAACCAGTTAAACATGCTACATGTGTAAATGCTTATAAATTAGACATCCGCTTGATTTTTGCAATGAATTGGTAACACTTTGCATTTTGCTTCAATATACACTCCTTTTGCTTCATACCGCACCTTGAACATTCACAACACTAAGCCTACTACTTTTATTTAGAGATTTTATCCCAGCATAGAAAAAGTACATTCAAGAAATATAATTTGCATATTTTAAATTTCAAGACAAGTTTATGAACCACATTGCAAAATGTATTATACTTGTCCAATGATTACAAGGTCCAAGCTGTGATCAAGGACCAGAATCTATTAAAAAAAACAGCAGAATCTCCAAAATCAACAAAAAATACACGAAAACAGAAGGCAGCAATGAGAGCAGCAAAACAAATAAAAAATAAATTAATTTGAACCACATACAAACAACAAAAGGCAGCGGATACCTCAGAAAAGGCACATGCACGAACAATGTGCTTGTGTTCAAATGAATGCAACTCATCACCAGTTAAGGCATCCCATACTTTCCTGCAAGCAATTGATGGAAATAAATGTCAACAACTTATGATCATCTATAAATTATTGAAAAGTAAATAGCATAATTTTAAGAAGTCATTGGCAAGTTTTGACAAAGAAATATTAGAAAAATAAGAAAGTCTGAAACTTATAAATCTCAAAATAATAGATTTTATCATCTGAATCATGAAAACACAATGAGCTGGTCATCTATTCATGCAAGAAATATAAAAAGAGGTGCTGAGCCAATATAAAAAATAATTAATAAACTCAAATATTTATAAACTTAATTGAAAATAACTTGAAAAAAAAGGCATCATACGCTGAAAAATCAGCAGAAGCTGAAGCAGCGCGCAAGGCGTTAGTGTCAAGGCAACAGCTCCAAACAGCACCCTTATGCCCTTCAAAAGTACCAATCCAATCACCTGTCTCCCCATTTCTCAGCATGGGACTTGAATCTAATGAAGAAGAACGATAATATCATTCATAAAAGGAAGAGAATATTAAAAGAAACAAAGTCAGTCTAATATGGGGTAAAATAACTTTCAAGAGCTAAATGTATTGACAATTATATATATAGTACTTTTAATAATTTACACCATAAAATTTAAGGTGTAAAGCAGCACTTTCTCTAAAATCATTCAAAATAAAAATAAAGCAACTAAAAAGAAATTATTTTTTTCTCATCCAAATGATAGCTGAATAAATAATCGTAACATACAAGAATTTAGATGGTGTAACCTAACAATCTGGATGATGGAGAATGGTACCCTAGATACAGTACGCTGTTTAGCAGGCCAGGAACAACCTTTCAAAAGCCATTTTCTCTGCAATCATGCTTATCTAGGAGAAAGGCAACATAAGGTTGCCAAGACCTTTTACTTGAGGCATAATCCAGCAGGCAAGGCTCCCGCCTTTTTCCAATTCAGCACTAACTTAAAAAAGGTAATAATAAAAAAACTCATTGAGGGATTTCTTCCATATACATTATTAATACTAGCAAAACAAATAAAACCTCCATAACATAATCTTGCTAAGAAAAAAACTCAAATTGTAAAATCCAAAACTAACATTACAAATAATTCATAACATAAATTATATGAAAAAGAATAATATTTTAGTTCATTACACGTGCTTGTCAAAAAATCAATGAACATATTATAGGATTATCCCAACCATTTGGGGTTTTGTGAATTTCCCTTTCTTTTTTATTTAGTTAAAGGATATACCATACGTTTATTTAATTTAAGTAAGCCTTTTGAACAATACTCAGCCAATGTGATTGAAAGTTTTCTTATATAATAACTATAAAGTGCGAACATTTATAAGAAGTACAAACATAATATGACAAAGACATGAGGACATGAAATAACCATAAAAAATAGAACACAACACATGATTGACAGTTCTCTTATATAAATTTATAATACAAAATGTAATGAAAATGCCAAATGTCAATATTTTCCATCAAAAAACATCATACAATGAATAGTGATGGTTTTGTAGTAAGTCATGATGGTTTTGTAATTTTGGTTGAGTATATAATTCATAGTCCATGTTGACCCTCAGAACATCAAAGCTATTACTAAATTGTTACAGTCTATCAATATATCAAAAGAGTGTTGTTTTCTTAGTATAGCAGGATGATACAAGAAGTTTGTTAGAGAGTTCTTGTAAATAGCAATTTCTTAGTTCATTTTGACTCAGAAGACTGTATAATTTGAGTAAATTACATATTGTGAGAAGAGCTTATAGAAGCTAAACAATCATTTTGTATTGACACTAATTTTAACCATTGTCTCTGCATATTGAGAGTTTCCAATACTCAAGAAGTATATCATTCGTAGTCCATGTTGATCCTCAGAACATCAAAGCTATTACTAAATTGTTGCAGTCTACCAATATATCAAAAGAGGTTGTTTAATTAGTACAGCAGGATAATACAAGAAGTTTGTTAGAGAGTTCTCGCAAATAGCATTTTCTTAATTAACTTTGACTCAAAAGACTGTACAATTTGAATAAATTACATATTGTGAGAAGAGCTTATAGAAGCTAAAGAATCATTTTGGGTTGACACTAATTTTAACCAATTTATTTGATATTGAGAGTTCCCAATGTTCAAGAAGTATATCATTCGTAATCCATGTTAACCCTCAGAACATCAAAGCTATATAACTAAATTGTTGCAGTATACCAATATATCAAAAGAGTGTTGTTTCCTTAGTATAACAGTATAATAAACGAAGTTTATTAGAGAGTTCTCCACAACATTTTCTTAACTCATTTTAACTCGGAAGACTATACAATTTGAGTAAATTATATATTGCGAGAAGAGCTTGTAGAAGCCAATGAATCATTTTGTGTTGACACTAATTTTAAACATTTTATCTGATATTGAGAGTTACCGGCATTCAATAGTGTATTGTTGAAGAGAATAGGATGTGTTTTGATGCAGCATGAGAAATTATAACTTATGCATCCACACAATTGAAGCACATAAAAGGAACTATCATATTCATGATCTGTAACCAAATTTCATTATACTCACGTTAAAATTTTGGAAACATTACGTAAATAGAATGAGATATGAGATTTGTATTGATTATCAAAGTTTGAAGTATATTCTCGATCAAAAAAGCCTGAACCTCAAAAAAAAGATATGGTTAAATTTGATCAAGGATTATGATTTGAGTATCCAATACTAGCATAATAATGTGTTTTCCCATTGGAGAGACAAGGTGGATGATTATCACTTAGATTAAATTGATTACGAAGATCAAGAAAATATAGTAGGAGGTAGTAAAAGCAATCAATGTGCATGTGTAATTATTAGTTCAAATGATTCTACAATCTACCTTATAGGAGAGGATCTAAGAAGCCCAAAAGATTGATGAGGAATATGTGAAACTAACAAAACAAGTTAAGTCAGGAAAGAAGGCATAACTAAAATTTGATGACAATGACATTCTTACTTATAGTGGTCAAGTGTTGGTTCTCAATTGCTTGTGATCGAAAAATAAAATAATGCATGAAGCTCATTATATAGGATATAGTGTTCGCCCTTGGATCAATAAGATGAAATCAAGATCTAAAAATTGACAATGTTTATAAATGTCAAGTTTGTCAAATGGCCAACAAAGAACATTAGTAACCTAGTGATTTGCTACAGTCATTACCCAATCCTGATTGGAAATGAAAAGAGATCATTATGAACATTCTAATTGGATTTCCTATGCCAAGGTAGTGATATGCAATAGTATGCTTTATGATTGATTGATTATTATTTTGTTGTAAGACAACCATATTGGCACAATAGTATGTGAAAAAGATAAAGAGGTTGCACTCAGTACTGAAAGTGATTGCATATGACTATGATGATAGGTTTACCTCTAGGCTTTTGAGAGGAATATAGGAAAGATTTGATATTACATTGAAGTTCATTATAACATTTCACTCACAAATAAATAGACAATTTAAGAGAAATTCGGATATAAGAAAGCTTTTGCGCTTAATTTTGGTGCTATTTGGGAAGGCCATTTACCTTTGATTGCTTACGACAACAAAAAAAATCTACAATCCAATAGCAGTATGCCTCCTTATGAGACTTCATATATGGAACACAGTATATACAAGCATTGGCATGGGTTAAATGAAGTTGCAGAATGGATATTGTTGGGTCAAAAAGTGATGGACAATGCAACTCAAAAGATTAAACTTATTAAAGATAGATTGAGATCAGAACAAAACATGCAAAATAAAAAGTAAGACCCCAAGCACCGTGTTGTAGAGTTCGGAGTAAAAAAATGTGTGTATGTGATGGTCAACCCACAAAAGGAAACGAGCATATTTGTAAGAGAAAAATAGTTAACCCAATGCTTATTAAACCTTTCAATTAATTGGTAAAGTGGGAATCCTGCTTAAAGGTTGTTATTGTCAAAGCATATGATTAATGCCCGTTATGTATTCCATATTTTAGCATTGAGGAATTAGGTTACAAATAAAACAAATTGAGAGCTAGAGACCAAGATTAATGTACTATTTGATTTTACATTTAGAAAAGAACATAAATGTATGTGGTCGTATGATATGAAACAACATAGGAATAAGCAAATTTGTATGGAGTTAGTGGTGGCACAAGGCAAATGGAGAAATTACATGAAAGAAGATGATATGAGAACGCTATCCATATATATTTGATTGACTAGTTTGTGACTGATAGATCTACTGGAATATCAAATACTATATTATTTTTAAAATGAAGAGTTTATAATACCTGCTTATGTAGTTACCCAAGACACCCACATTATAGAGTTTTTTTCTCATTTACAGAGATTATTTACAAAATAACTTTATTTATATGTTCATAAACTTGTGTGATGACTTTAAATGAGTGTTATAATATTTTTTAAATGATTTTACATCTCCAATAAAATCATACATATAGTATTGGATCTTACATACAATCAGGTCAATTAGGTTGCCCGATTTGTTGAATTTTGGTACACATCAATTGAAATACTCTGATACAATCGAACATTTGGAGTCAACTATTGTAGGATTTACAATCAATTTTCATTGGTGTGTTTCAAACCTCTGTTTAAAATTGCGCAAATAGAGGCGCGCCTTTGCGCAATTCTGCCCAAAAACGCCTCATAGCCTACGCAATTTTGGGCTTTCAAGAGGCGTACGCCTCACTGGGGCTGAGGCGCGCCTCAGAGGCGCAATTGCGCAACTCATTGTGAGGCGTACGCCTAAAGTTCAAACTCATTGTAGTATTTTATGGCTATTTTTTCACATCTTGTTGAGCACTGTATTGCATCAAGTTTCACTTTCTTATGTGAGCTAAACTCTTACATTAAACTTCGAGTTATTTACAAAAATGACCCTCACATATATATTATTATTTTTATTCTCATTTCCACATTTCAGTCAAACAAAGGAAGATAAAGAGAGTAAGAGAGTTGAGAAATAGAGTTAATTTAGGAGGGCTTAATGATTTATTTAAGGATCTATGCATTTGAGAAAATAGTTTGCATAAAATAGGCTATTATTACACTATTAACTATTTCATATTTCAATAATTGTATTCTTCTTGTGTTTTCTCCTATTATGACTCTTTACCGAAACGAATATTTTATAACGTATTAATGGCTTTCATCATCCAACAATATTTTATTATACTAGAATTTCTACTTATTTTTCAAGATTGTATCAAACTTTTATGAAGTGTTTTGTATTCCTAAAAGATTCATGTTATAAGGTGTTCCACAATTTGTAGAAATAAAGGCTATGATGTGATAATGTTCAATGATCATGATGTTACCTACCGCATAAATAATATGTGATTTGTATGTTGTTTTATTCATGGGGGGTTTTCTCCACACCTTCTTATGCACGATTTTATACTTCATGTGCAATTATACACATGTCAAAATCATTTATATGAACTTCTATAGTTCTACTTATTTCATGTGAAACAGCTAATACTCATACATATTAAAGTGTGTCAACAATTTCCTAATGTTAAATATTGGCGTCTACCTATACATTATACATATAGTTCATATTGATTATCCTCTTGTAATGTGCTATATGAACTTTATCAAGTTTAAGGGCTTGAAGTAATATTGGAATACAATATGAATGTTGCACAATGTATACATACAAATGAAGGGAAAAGGTTTGATGGATGCAAACAGCTTGGTTGGAATAATAGTCTTTTGTAGAGAGGTAAGCTGATGGATTTACATTAATAAAGAATGAGGCCATGGTGTTGACCCTCCTAAAAGAAGACACGAGATTGGTTCTATGAAATGGCATTAACCAACATGCAAAATATAACGACCCTCTTATAAAGCAAATGCCACCAACGAAGAAATTGACATGGTGTTACAGGTTAAACTTAGTAGCCCAAATATCTTTACTACATGAAAAATGAATGATTGAATGGACATGTTACTACCCTAGTGATAACTAATTATTGATATACTACTAATTTTATTGAATGTACGGTTCAAACGAAGGCAATGAGTAATGGAAACAGAGAGGTGAAGTAATAAGTACAGAAATAGTTTCAATGAACGTGAGATGAACATGATTGAATACCAATTCTTTACTTGAATAAATTAATTGAAATCATGTCAATGTTATATTAAGCATCATTGATCTATGACTTGACTTGCATAAGTCACCCTTCATCCAACACTTTAGTTCATGCATTCATTCAACTTTAATAGCAAATAACAGATAAACAATAAGCAATTAAATCAAGAATTGAGTTTAGATGAGAAACAGAAGTCAAAGGATAAATACTAAGCTCTTTAGCAATCATGATTAAATAAAACATGAGCAAAATATGTGATAATCCTTGAAAAAAGTTCTCTAATTTATTAATCAAATTTAATTATATTTACTCTTCTTAAAGTTTTTTTGTAAGTACTCATATCCAAATAGACCCTAATACTTAGGATTATCACACAATAAAGGCATATACCAATTTCACTTTTCTATTTAGTAAGCATGACCTACTACACATGTGATCTTTTATATTTAAAGATGTGGTTTTCATTAACTATTTTTTTAATGAAATCACAACTTAATTATATTTTTAAGAATCGTACATATATTACAAAAATTATAGTATCATTTTCACAATAAAATCAATATCAGTCCCAACTCCCAAGACAAAGAATTAGTTTTTGTTTACCTCGCATAAGGTGCAACTATTTGTAAGTACCTTCAATAGATGTTACCCATCGACTCTCCAATATAGTTTTTTCTCTCTACCCTTCCATTTTCATCTTAAAAAATTCATTTTGGCCATATAAGTCTGTTTTCATTGGTTTTTTTGTTGCCAAACACTCTGATGCATATAACATAATCAATTTTGGTAACAATACTATAAAACTTATCATGATGATCTTATTGTCCATTTTGACGCATCTAATGCTTCACAATAGAATGATATGCCAGTAAACTGGCAAATATTGTTCAATGAGAAAACACACAAACCTTTCCAACAAATATGATTCATAGGCAGCAACAAAAATACTATTTTTGTTGAGCATGTTTGTGGTAAAAGTCAAAATGATGCTTATTTTATTGGAAAAGAAAAGAATTCCACGAGTCAAATTAAACATGCCGTGCTACGCTATATTATATAATACCCTCTAGCCACTTTCCCATTCCGCCACCTAACTTTCTCTTGAAAGTTATCTTCTCAACTATATCAATATAACATATCCAAGTTACTTAAATCTATCACATCCAATTTGATACAACAAAAATTGTGATTAACAATTATCACTTTCCATCCATTAAAATTGAATATAGTACTCAAGTGTTTAAAATAAACACTAAAACCTTGTCATATAAAAAGGATCTTTATTTTTCCAACATTTCACTTAAAAAGAAATCCCAACAGCTATATCTATCTTATCAACAAATAGAATACAGCAAAATGCCTCATAATTTCTAACCATCTTCATAATCAGCACAATTTAAAAACACATTAATGTTAATTCAAATTACAACCTCCATATGATAGGAAATTCCTAGTCACTTTACAACTATTTATGATGCCAATCACTAGTTCATCATGCTTGTTTTAGCAACATCAACAATGCTTTTCATTGACTTGCTATTCTAATATGCAAACTAATAATGTCGTCACATTTTCTCCATACTGCTCATCTAATCAAATCTCGTAGCAATAAATAACATGTCATTCCAAGATTAACAAGATCCATACGGTATTCTTTGATTGCTCATAATTTTTTATAGAACCATGTAATCTTTTGTCCCTTATAGCATGATCTTCTCATAACTTATTGTATAAACCATAATTAAATTCCCATATAATTATCAAAATACAACCTTCCCATTTGTTCTTGAAAGACTACTATGAAAAAAAAAAAAAAACTCCAATGACTGCATCTCTTGGTACTCAGAACTTCATTAAGGAAAATTGTAACCACACTAATCGAATAATAGTACAAATAAAAAAAATCATTAATCATAATATAAGATAAGAGATAACAGTATGTAATATGAAAATTGTGTAACAACATATACCAGAAAATATGAAAACAAGAGCTAAAAAGAAGATGATGAATAAGGAAAAATGAAAAGGTTCCAAAGGTGAAAAATCAATAAGAAGATCAAAATAATTAGCTGATAGAACATACTAAAACATAATGAATAAAGAAAAAGAATGAAGTTTATCAGGTAAAATGATGATAGTATAATAAACATTCACATAACTTGACACAAGGTGTCATAAAAGAAGTAAAATAACAAGAAAAAAAAATAGCAAACTCCCTTAGAACAAAAATGATCTCTACAAAGGTGTTGTTATGTAAGCATTTGAATTCCCAAACCATGCTACGTATCATCGTGTTTAAAATGTATTAGACAAGAGGGATCAATGCACTTATATGGAGCTCTATTTGACACAGTGCATCAAACACTAGGCAAAGGCATTGTCCTCAATAAGCATGTGTTGATTGTATGCATATCATTCCAAAGAAAACTTGGTCAACACAATGTTGTGAAGTAAATCCATTTCAAGGAGAAGGATCATACCTAAGAAACATTTACTTCATATAAGACCAATCATACAGATGGAATAAAACACAAGTTACTATGTTTATTTTAAAAATATATTTGGTGGGTTTCAGATCTACAATTTTAATTCCAGAAGTTCACATTGGGATGCTTCGTAGTTCAATTTCAGCCTGCATTCCTTGTGCAAAAGGAGAAAAAGCTACAGGATTTAGCTTTCCTAAAACCAACATAATTTTGATGGTATTGGAACCATTTACAGGCATTGTTGGCTCCGTTGCCACGGTACTAATAAGGAATGCAAATGTAACAATGAAATATTCAATTATACAAAAGAATAGCATAACAATAAGAAAGAAAATTTTCCGACATCTATCAATTTAGTTCAAGAATATTCTTTTGTAAAAAAGCACGATGGGTAAAGTAGAATCCATTGATTCAGGATCATCAAGAGTGGTAGAAAAGACAAAATAATTCAGAGACGAGTGGCCTTTTAACTGAATGTAAAGCAAAATTAACAAGACAGGTCTCGAAGGAATCAAAAAGCCAATCAAAGATCCACTAGGAATAATAAATACTCACCCTTGCTGGCGCTGATGAGAAAAAAGCCGTCCGCGGTTATAGGACTGTAGAACAAGTCAACAACTGGGCGCGAGTGCCCATGGCAGACTAAAGGAACCGCTATCTTCTTCTTGTCCATTTCTTCACTGACAAAAGCAACGCCACAAAAAACCCTAACCCTAAAACGCTCTCTCAACCCGTAAAGAAGAAAATGCAAAATGAATCAGAGATCAATAAACCTTACCCCTGGCCCCAAAACAATCACCCCCAGCACCAAAACAATAAAGCAACCAAGCGAAGCCGAGATCAAACAAAAGAAAAGGAGTAGCAATGCAAGATTAGACTTTTACACGATCCCAACGCAATATTGACCACCTTACATCAACAAAGACGATGGAAAATCCAATCTAATTGCCGCTGATCAATCTATAATTTATATACAACGAATCGACAACTGAGAAGAAGCTAACAAGAAAATAACATGAAAGAAGGAAGTGTGAACTGTGGCCAATGACTTCATCGGACGGTAAGCGTGAAGTTTGGAATTTTTGGGCAACAAGCAACAAGCTCGTGAGCTCGTAGGACTTGGCTTTATACTCATTAGGTTAATTTGAAATTAAGAGTAACATAGATTAATTACATAGCTCATTTTAACATGTTGGTTGAGAGCTTAGACTTCTAATTAAGAGTTATTGAATTGGAGTCTTTGTATATATGTTGGGTGTATGAATTTGACTTAAATAGCATAAATGTACTAAAAAACATATAATTAATTATTTAGTTTTATATCTATTTTTTCTTAAAATAAATCAATTGCTATAAACTCATATTGATTAAATTTAAATTTAAATATTTTAATTTTGATTTTCATAAAAAAAATAATTTATACATATCAATATTATTGAATCAATGTTGTGTGATTATTTAAAGAATTTTTAAAAAAATGGAATTGAAATTAACAATTTTTTTAGTTGAAATTGGTATTTGTCAATTTATTTGGTTGAGTAAAATTTAGTTGAAAATAAATTTATTTGGTTATTTAATTGATAAAAACTTGTATGTGCTATGAATCAAGATAGGGACATAAAGTGCAAGGAGAACCTCGCTGGCCTTCCACTCGGCCACATCAACAATCTAGCACGGGGATTATGTGTAAAAAGTCAATCAAGAAGCTTGTTAGGAACTTAATGATTTCATAACAACATTTATATTCTTTAATTAGTTATATCATTAGAATGATAAATAAGAAAATTGGGATATGTGCTTAGACCACTCTCTCTAATATTTTTTTAATCTATGTTCTTTACCTCTATCTCTCTAATATATTATTGGGTTCTTCACTATTGCAAACCTAAAGCAAAAGTTAAGCTATAGGAATTGATATCTTAACATAATTTGATGATATCATTCTTGTATTCCACTTTTTGTTTGTTTAATGATTTATTGGAAAGCACCATCACAATAGAAATACTACTCATCTTTTTTGACATCTCCACAATCTTTTGATGCATTTTTAGTACATTAATGGCACACGACACGCATGCTATAGTTTATAAAATCTATGATTATATCACTTACAAGTTATGAAATCATCAAAGGGGTTGATGAGAACTATGTGTGATGCCCCATAATCTAAATTTGAATAATTATTTATTTTATTTAAAAAAATATATTAGTGAAATCGGTTTGTAAAACGGACACCTGACGGTCCCAAAATCCTCACTTGTACCGATAGGTACCAATTTCTTAAGGATTTTTACTGGTGCTTAAAAATTACGAAAAAATTCATGTAAGTAAAATACTACAATCAAAATCCTATAGTGAAGACGGTTTGCAATTTTAAGTTGAAATGACTCTAAAAAAAATTGGCAATTTCAAAATACAGTCTATTACATTATGTTTCAAATAACTAAGTCTTGAAATTTGTATAAAGTAGGTTGTCTACAAATTCTCCTCACCTACAATAGCAAATGGCTCTTTGTCTCTACGGCCAGCTATAACTCCTTAAGATCTAAGGGAGGACTCAAACCTATTTTTTTCCTAAGCATTTATGTATTTCTAAATTCAACATCTCATTTTATCCAAACCAAATAATCGTCCAATATAATATAACACAACTAGATAGAACACACACAAAACATTTCTTCCAAAATATTTAAATAACAATAACTTAGATTACAATGATTTCAATTAAAAAATTAGGGTTCGTGCTCCTTATCAGACTCAATATACTCATCGGGATATTTGTCTTTGCGTGAAATATTTTAAACCATAATGTGAGTATAAAGCTCAGTAGGTCAACCAATTTCCTCCATATCTAAGTTTAATACTTGGCTCAACTCCATTCATTTATATTGTGAACCCCGCATATCACATTCTAATCAATCTCCGATAACAATGCATTTCAATACCATTCTGCATTTCTATCAAAGGTATTGTGTTTAAATATTATGACCAACATTGAGAATGAAAAATAGAATTGCAAAGGATATGCAAGCAAGATGCATCTCATTTATAATTGAGGGTGGTATGAGAAAAATATCATATAATGATGAAACAAAATAAAATTTTAAACTTTTATTTTATTTTTTATTAAAAGGCAACAAAAAAGTCTATTTGAAAATCTTTAAATTAATAAAATTCACATCTCATAATTTATTCAACTATGATATCTACAATAGAATGAATATTAGGATAAAAATTGAATAGGGACATTCTAATCAAATTTTTCGCTTGGATGAGATTCAAAATTTTTAGATCTTCTTTGAGATGAGTGCGACACAAATCATTTATATATTGCACTAATCTCAAAACACATCGAGCTAGGGCTTTAAAATTATCTTAAACCTTAGAATTTTTATATAAGCAGTAATTCTATTTCAATTTATTTGCAGTTGAATAGAAACAAATGAATATTTGTATAAATATGCTTGTGTTCTATATATGTCTGAAAGTTTAAATCTCTGCCCTTTATTTATCTAATTTACTTTCTAAGGAAAGGATTGCAATATAATTGATAAAACAAGAAGAATAATGATATATTTCATTATCTAATTTTCAAAAAGAAAAAAGAAAGTTGAATTTCTTAATTATTATAAAAGAATTATGTGCAAACAAGACAAGTATATTAACTAAATACAAAAGATGGAGAGAATCAAAATCAATGGAATTGATTAATAAAGTACAATATGAATTGTACTATTATAGTTTTATCACAAATTCTATTACATAGATTAGTCATGTTGTGGCATCTTCAGGTTTAGCATTCGGTTGTATCCTTATTGACCTGAAAAAAGATAAAGATTTGAACTTTTAAGTTTTTAAATCGTTTGCATGTCTTTAGTAGTGTTTTGGTGCATGAAAATATTTGTGTGTGGTTTTAGAATGAATCTCAAGTGTTTGTATGAATTTCGACAAAATTCGAAAAAAAAATTACTATTCGAGCTCCTCGGTGTTGAGTGTCTGAGCACCTCAGCGCTATTATAGTACCAAGCATCAAATATTGCCATTTCAGCGTCTATCACTACAGGAAAATCACTTATTACTGACGGAATTTTCCGGCGGTCAGTTTACCGGCGGCTTTCCGGCGGTTCTTGACAGCTTATTTCCTACAAAATTTTCCGGCGGCTTTCCGACGGATTACCGGCGGCTTTCAGACGGCTAATTTCCCGGCAAAATTTTGCGACGGCTAATTTCCCGCAATATTATCCCGCGGAATTTTCCGGCGGCTTTCCGACAGATTACCGGCGGCATTCCGACGGCTAATTTCCCCGCAAAATTTTGCGACGGCTAATTTTCCGCAAAATTTTCCCGTGGAATTTTCCGGCGGCTTTCCGACGGATTACCGGCGGCTTTACTTAACTAGTTTATTTTAATTATCAATTAAAATAAAAATTTTAAATAAATAATGTTTAATTATAATATTCATACTATTTTAATATAAATAAAAAAATACTTACGTTTAACCATTTTGCAGAATCGGCGCATTGGTCAGGCATCGGGGCTGCGGGTGAGGAGGTCTACGGTTCGAATCTCAGCGAAGACAGACGCGGGTGCGAACCGGGCTTTCATTGGTCAGGCACTCGGCCTCGGGCTGGCTCACGCGCGCGAAAAATATTTAGTTGGAGTCATTGATCAATACATGGTTGTTTTATGGTTCTCTCATAACAGTTTTTTTTAATATATTTTTTATTTAATTTTAAATTTTTGATTAGCTTATAAGTAATATTTTCTTTTTAAGAATAAAAAAATACAGCAAAATTTTTTAAAATTTTCAATATTGAAACGAAGGTCGAATGAAAAAAAAAATTGTTAGAATTAAAAAAAAAATTATTTAGGCCCCCCCTATAAAAACTTTCTAGCTCCGCCACTGGTCGCAACCCTAGACATTTTAAGCACTTCAATTACATTTTAAATCCACAGTTCAATTCATTTCACTTGAGCAGCCATCTTTGAAGAGAGAGAAAGATAGAGGTTTGGGGAGGGAAAGCTTCATTTTGAGCCCTTTCGACCATTTTTAGCTGCCGAGCCAGTTGATAAAGTTGTTCGGATCGAAGTTGCTCGCATTATGTCTATCTCAATTTTCAAAAATATACATTTTTTATCAACTTTTTTGTTTAAAATTTTATTTCTGTTACAAAAAAATGGGGATAACTTTGCACTAATAAAACTTTCACCACATAACTTTTTATATATATTATAAAGATTATGAATATTTTGAATATTTCTAAAAAAATTTCCAACAAATATTTTATAATTTATAAAATTTTTATTGAATAGAAAATTATCTAGATGTACAAAAATAATGTTGTAGTATAATTAAAGTCTTAAAATAGTGTTATGCACAATCTTTAGTAATTTGATTATTTATTGAAAATAAATATTTTTGTTTGGTAGAGTTTTTTGTTGCCTATTGTTTTGGATAATTAGGCAATTTTGACACATGTTTAATTTTGCTTTAAATGTTATAATGTGATGAAATAGTGTATATATATGATTGAATTATGACTGCTAGGAAATATAAGAGGCTAGCATTCTTTGAGATTTTATCTCTGTCTGTAAATATTGTGGTATCCATAAGGCATATTATTGTGGCTATGAGTCATGTTGTAGTTCCTACGAATATATTCTAGTGCTATAAGCACAAAATGGAGTCATAAGAGACTAAAATTCTTTGAGAGTTTTTTTAATCAAAATATGTGATATGAACTGCTTTATGATATGAATTTTGATTTATTTATATGCTCATATTGATATTTAAATAATTAGATAACTGCTATGCTCTTATTAAATTTCTCAATACTGTGATTTATTACACAACAATTAATTGCTTTTATATATTCAACAAAAGTATTTAATAAAAAGAACTTGAAATTTTAGATTAGTTTGTGTGGCCTGTTGAGCTGTTGTAGCTCACTGTGATTTTTATTCTAGTTTTTAAGAGCTAGGAAAAAGAATGAGCTTGTTGATTAGCAGTTCAATATCAGATCTTAATTAATTAGAACTTTTTTTGTGCAATCATGACTAGTTTATTATTCAGTTATGTAGCTTCTATTTATAGACATGTACTGCAATTTATATATTTTGATGAAATAAAAAAAAATCTTGTGTACGAGTATATTTTTTAGTACTTTGATGTTTGAGTTGCTCTGTTGTTTGTTATTTATTTAAAATGAATTAATATTAGAAGAGATTCTAAAATATTTCAAAACTAGATTTTGATATTTGTCTATCATGACTTAACACGATAGGACATGTTTTGGTCGGGTTAAGTTGTGACACATGTAAAGTCAAATATATGAATAATGTACAAGTTTTTGGTGCAAATGGGACAAAATTAGATAGAGAAAACATGATATTTGTTGGTCTATCTAGCTGGATCATTATTTTATATAGAGTGTTAACTACTAAGCGATGAATTGATTAAGATGGTAAGTTAATGAATTATGAGAAATATTAAGAAGAAACAACAAGTACATTATTTAAGATTGCTATGTATTAATCACAAGAAATATATAACAAAGTTATATATGACCTTTTATTAGTTCTAAATAATCTTTTGGCTTAAATAAGATTTGACAAGAGGAATTTCAAATGATAATTAAACTACTCTAACAAAGGCTTTCTAAAAGGTTAATAAGTCGCTCTTCTTCCTCTTTTAATTTTTTAAGGAATTTGAATATCTTATTACATATTTTTGGAGATCAATGAGATCATTTGCTTGAGCAACTAATAAAACCTTTGTTTTATCAGCGTGAATATTGCTCTCATTATTCATTTAAAATTTCATTTGCATGTTAAGATTCATTTGAGATTGCTTTTTTATTGTCTTCTAAAGAAGCTTTCTAGTACAAAAACTTCTAATTCTAAATTTTTTTGTACTGAAAAGCTATTTTAAGAAATAGTAAGAAAGCTGTCCCAAACAAAGCCTTAGTCTCATTCGTACATTTAAAAGTTGTGTCCACATTGCTTTTATTAGGCTTGATTTTTTTTTTTAATTCTATCAAAATTAAAATTTGCATCATCATAAATGCTTCTAATGCTATAAGACAAACTAAATAAATAAATTGAACAATTTTAGCCATTGGAGATGGACAATTTATGGAGAAATAGGGAGAAAAGATCAAAAGCATTCCTTTCTCTTTAGGGCTTCTTTCCCTTACCTTTCTTAGCTCTTTGGATAGGTTTAGGGTTGCCTTCGATGTCTACTAGAGAGCTATAAATATTATCTCTCACAGACCTTCGATTCTTAAGTTCTATATAGTAACCATCATGATACTTAATGCATTCCATCCTCTTTCCTTCACTCCTAATTACATGGTGATCTGCCCCAATTAAGACAACTTCGTTTTAGAATCTACAAACTAGTGCATTTGATCTTCCCCTCTTTACAAAAGATCTACCATCCCTAACTAGAAAGAGCTAATTAGCGCTCAGAATTATGAGAAAAATGATTCATCTTTAACTATATCTACAATGAAGAACATGAGGCCTTATTCTTTGAAGCCGATCTCAATGTCGGGGGCTGGCAAAGGGGAATAAAATGGGAATTATAAAATCTCTACGCTTATGTCATGCATGACTTTATTTTGATGATAACAAACACATATTAATAAATTGTAATTATTTATAATAAGTTATTTCATTTTTAGATTTCCAAAAAATTTAGATTTAATTGAAGCAATGATATGATGATTAAGGAATCTAGAAGATGAATAAAGAGAATCAAAAGGCATCCTAGATTATAATCCTACAAGTACTTAAAGTCATTAGGTTTGTTGCGTCCAAGAGTATTCGTGGCGGTAGAGAAATATAAAATTTAGCATCTTAGCGATGTACAAAAATCTGGCCGCAATCAGATAAGATAAAGGGTCTAGCATTTATGAGACGCCAAGATTTTTAAGTAGAAAATCCCTAAAAAGGGGGAAAAACCACGGGGCCTAGCCCAGTTTGAATGAATCCACTAGTATTGTATAGTCGATTACAAATGAAGCCCTTCCTTGGGGGAAGGCCTGGGCTTGATGTACATTATATGAAGTACATTACATGTTGGAAATACAAAGAGTCAATGTTGATGTATTCGTTTGGTTGGGAGGACCATAGTCTGGTGACGGAGGTCTGAAGAATCGTAGTCGGCGGGTGACGGAGGTCATAAAGACAGTTATCTGGAGACGAAGGTCAGAAAGACTGTAGTCTGCGGACGACGTAAGTCAGGAGGACCGTAGTCGTCTTGAGACGGATGTCGGAAGGACTGTAGTCAGTAGGCGACGTAAGTAAGAAAGACCGTAGTCGGCGGGCAACGGATGTCAGAAAGACTGTAGTGGGCAGGTGACGTAAGTCAGGAGGACTGTAGTCGGCTGGCGACGGAGGTCAGAAGAACTGTTGTTTGACGGCGAAGGTCAGAAGGACAGCGTCAGGTAGAATTCCAACAATGGAAAGAAATTCATCTTCGGATAGAAGTCCAGCAAAAGTCCAATAACCGGTAGAAGTCTAGCGTCGGGTAGAAGTCGGACGTCTGTTGGTGGCCGGGAAGAACTCCGGTATCACTTGGGTGGAGTTTCGGCGTCAGGGGGGAACTCTATCGTTACTTGGGAAGAATTTCAGCATCCCGTGGAAGTCGGGCAGAATTCTGGCGTCCCATGGAAGTCGGGCAGAATTCCGGCGTCATTTGGAGTTCGGGCGGAACTCCAGTGGTGGTCGAGGAGGAGTCTCTTCCCTCCTATTCTTCTCTTCTTCTTCTCCTTCTTCTTCTTGCTTCAGTCCCCTCTCAAGAGAATTGAGGGGTCTATTTATAGATTTTATAAAGTGGCATGGCCTGTAAATAGATGAGAGATTAGGGGCAAATATAGAGTGGTTAGAATGAACGGTCAGTATTGAATCCTTCGATCGTGGACCGTTTATCAGGCATTTAAAGGTCTTAAGGCCTTTGGAATTTGGAGATCTTAGGCTAGTTGGATTCGTATCGTTGAGCCGCTCGATTCGACCATAAGCTCGTCAAGTTCGGAGACCGTTTGGTAACTCAAATTGTGGTATGAACTTTCCAACAGTGCTTTAGGTCCTTGATTTGGACTCATTTGGGCTCCGATTGAGCTGAATTTGGTGTCGTTGGGTTCATATTTCCGAGACGCTCAGTTTTACTATAAGTTTGCTGAAATTGAAGTTCAGTGATCCCGAATTTAATTTTTGAAGCTTCCGGCTTGATTTTGCCTAGAGATTCGTGCCCGATCAAAATAATTTCTTGATGACATATCAAGGTTTATGACTGTAAAATGATGATTAAGCTCAAGCTTCAAATGATAAAAAATAATAAGTTTTTATAAACTAAAATGCATTTTAAATTATTATATTTGTCATGAATTTAATTAATAAAATTTGTTTTGAACTCAATTATAAATATTAACAAATTAAGGTGATTTGTTTATATATATATACATACAGGGGTGGAGCCAGGATTTTATTCATGCGGGGGCATAAAAATATTGAAGTAAAAAAAAATCCTCAACCTTTTTCATCTGGGCTTGGGACCGGCATAGGCGGTTTTAAATTTTTTTTTTTTTTTAAACATTAGATTCATTATAAAAACATAAAATATATAGTAAAGCAAAAAACTTACAATTGAGAATGTAGTCTTGATATTCTTCTTATATGTTATCTATAATTTCTCTCGTCGAGTCTTCATCTTTTGAAATCGTTGTACAATCAAGTCATTGTCAATACAACTAAAAATATCTTTTTCAATATAAGTAAATAGTCATTCATCCAGGAGTCTCCCATGCGATTGCGCAAACGATTCTTTATAATTTTCATTGCAGAAAAAGCCCGTTCAACTGTTGTTGTAGCAATTGGCAATATCACAGCAAGCTTTATAAGTGAGAACACCAAAGTAAATATATCATGTTTTCTTGTCTCCACTAATTTCTGAGCAAGTTCTCCAAGTCCTTTTAAATTCATAAATGCATCATTCGATCTCATATCAACAATAAAATTTTCTATTTGATTGTCTAGTATGATGAGATCCATTTCAGAGAAATCTGACGGATAAAATTTTGCAAGACGAAGCAATCGTTCTTTATCAAAATCTGAAAATGACTGATATGGATTCAAACATGCCACACACATAAGTAATTCTGTATTAATTTCATCAAATCTATTGTTGAGCTCTTGAAGTTGCAAATCTATAACAGTGTAAAATAACTCGATTTGATAATGATGTCTATTTGTTATACTTTCAGTACGACGTCTTGATCTTCCTCGCATCACAAATGTATCATATATATATATATATATATATATATGTACATTAAATCAACTTAATTAGAATAAAAAATTGTATATAAATTTGCTTTATTAATTCGATGTTACTTATGTTGATAAATTTATACAATTTATATACTTCATACATAACATTAAATTTACCAAAATGTACTTTTAATATTTAGTAATAATAATTAAATTAAATTTATTTTTTCAAAAATTTATCCAGTCGACTTACAATTTTTATTTTGATTTGAGTTTCCCATAACAACTTATTAGCATATATGTGTTTTATATAAAATATTTCAACAAATTTGAAACTTATTTACTATATCTAAAGTTTAAATAATTATATAAAAATAACAATCTTCACAAATATATTTTAAAATTACTAAACTTTGACTTTATTTTTTATAATTGAATTCATTGTATAGTTTAGAAGCAATTTCATAAGTTACATAGCATGCTTTCAATTAAAATTGATTTTTTTCACAATTTTTAACTCTCAAAGAGATAATTGAAATTTTTTTACTAGTCATTAGAGCATCTTTGATTTGTCATTTTGAGAGCATTTAGGAGAGATTTTTAGATGCTCTGGACTTATTTTGAGATGTCATTACATATCATTACTTAGGCTTCATTTGGGATGACTTTTTTGTTGCTTCTTAAAGTAATTTTTTAGTACAATGATTAAAAATTTTGTGCTAAAAAAATGCTTTAAGAAGCAGAAAGAAAGCTGTCACAAATGAAGCTCTCTCTTGCTCTTCACCACACAACGTAACTCTCTCTTGCTCTTCTCTACTCTTCTTCATATAACAATACAAAAAGAAAAAAATCTACAACCTTTATAATTTAAATTGAGTAATTAAGGAATTCTTTCTACCATTACCATTTTATTTTGCATGTAATATCAAATCTCACTTCCTCTCATGCACTTCCTCATCAATTCATCTAATTATCCTAAAAGCTCTTTCTCAACAATAAAAATTTGGAATCCAACACCTTATCCAATGCATCATAAATTAATCTCATAAGATTTTCACCAAATCATAGAAACTCTTGATCTTAATCATCATATTTTTTTCAAACAAAAATAATATATGCCGTTGTTGGCAGATAGTGATCTTAATATCCACCTTTTTTATGTTTTGTGACTAAAGACAAAAAGCCACACTTCATTGATGATTGACTTGTGGATTATTTCAATAATTTCATCTTAATTAAAAAAAGAAAACTTATTTGATAAAAAACTAATTCATTTATCACACAATATGTATGATTTAGTCTTTTTTTTTCTATAAAATTTTATATAGATTATTATTTGTGGAATATGGGAAAAAAGTCGACCATTTTATGAAAAACAGACGAATATAAATAATCAATTCATAGATTATTGAATATAAGAATGTCCTAATCAATATATTTATAGATATTTCTGTTATTATTTTTGGTATTTGAAATATTCAAGATGATATTTTTAAGTAACTTAAATTTAACTTACCTTGGCATTAGTTATAATAAGTTTTAAAATCATAAGAGTTTTCGAGTAAATATTAAAGATTCAAATTTAAATTTCTTTTTTGTGATAATATCTCACAGAAAAAATGTATAAATTATGCCTAAAATAGTTTGCGAGTTATTTTAACCCAATGCCCTTTGGAAATAAATTTTTTAAAAAAATTTAAAATGAATATTTAAATAAGCAGAAATGTTCAATGGAGTCCCCATTAGTGCTTTTAATCGCTCTTCCCCAATTGCCCCCACCATAACCAACCTTAGCTTGTCCATGATTTTACTTACTGTTTATGACTCCGTTTGAGACAACTTTTGGCCACTAAGTTTTTCATTATTTTCAACCAATATTTTAACTAAAAAGATGCTATAGAAAGCAGAAGAAAAGCTATCTTAAATGAAATATAAAATTGGCAAACTTGTAAATAATAATAATCCTAACACTTATTGTTTCAATATATATATTTTTGGCCTTTACTATTGTAACTCCCTAGAATCTAATTTATAAGAATTCTTTCTTTTATCTTTTATTATACAACAAGAGCTATCTAATTTCATATATCAGCAATAAACAACAAAAATAAATTATATAATTCAAAACATCAATACAAATCTATATTTATTGACTCAAAAATAAATCATATACAATATTCATGAATCATATAATCATAACATATGCTTCCATTTCTTATTACAAAAGAATTGTTATAAAAAAAAGAAATAGAACTTGAGTAATCTTGATCACTCCCATAATTTTGAACTTCTTAGCTAACCTGAAATCATTAAATCACATATAATGAGCTAAGCAGCCCAATATGTCACTAAAATCCTATAACTGAATTCAAAGCATGATAAAGAAACAATATGTATGTCATTAGTCAATTCATAATAATAGCAATCATATGATCAATAATTAATGCAGAAATAGTAAACTCATATGCAATAACAATATGTACTGTAAATAGTAAAATAATACGACATGGAAGCCTATAAAATAGTACAATGGAGAAATAATAAAATATCATGAGTGTTAAATCGATAAAACAATAATCATATCAATACTATCAATCAATAAAAAAATCGTATAAGTGATACAATCAAAGTATCAATAAAGAGTACTGCTGGAAGCATATCAATGCAGTAAAATTTTATAATAATGTATATATATTATCCAATTATCCAATTATTCAATATCAGTATCAAATTAATATCTTAATCACATGCTTAGTATATCATGTACTCAGTATGACACATACTCAATATTATTATAGTAAATCAATAATAGTAATAGTAACAGTGAATCATAAGTTGTATCAATAACAATTCAATAATAGTATCAGTGTTTGTATTAGTACTAATAAATTCATCGGTTGTAGCAGTAAAATAATGCAATAATAATTAATCCGTATAGTGATAATAAATTAATATAATATCAATACAATCGTATAGTAACAATGAATCCATAACATGTATTTTAGTAGTCACACAAAACAAGTAAGAAATCCTTGTTTAAGCGACATTTTTCCAGTAAGAAATAATTTTTCTAGTAAAAAATAATTCATATCAATATCATGTTGGCTCAGTAAATAGAGACGTCACTCTTTGTCTGTCAGTACTGTAATTAAATCATTATAACTCTTAATTAGTATCACATGAATATGTAAAATATAACACCAAATTATAATATTTAAATAAAAGCTCATCAGCCCACCATCCTATACAGATCAGCTAGTCTCCAACCAACGTTATTGAACCTAACTTTTACTTATCCTCAAACATATTATTATCATAGTACTATAATAATAACAACGTTCATCTATTACTCAACTACATACCCACATTCATTTTCAATGATTATATTAATAATATGCTTACAGTTAAAATATTAATTACTCAATTAGTATAAACAATACAAAATACAGTAACTTCAATTTTACCCAATAAAATTCAATAAATGTTATAGTCAAAATGCTCTGGATAGTCAGCACGATAAAATATAAAAAGTTGTGCAGTAAAAGTTCAATAAATTTGAGAAAAATATAATAAAACCACTTTTGGGGAGAATCAAACCGTTAAAATTAAAATCTTTGAAAACAAAGATAGGATTAAAATAACCTACAATGATCTGAAAAATTTCTACAAAAGCGGTAAAATGATCCGACCGCTAAAAATTGGCTTTCTCCCATTCTCTTCGTTGCACCGCAATCCAAACCGGAATTCAGATTTTTGTTTCATTTTCAATTATTTTAAGAAATTCAAATGATTATATATACGCTAATATTATCAATGCTTTGTAACCATTCTAACGTATGTCATCGTTTTCCCATTGAAATCCACTCGTGCTCCAACTATAACAAATGTGATTAAGGGTTCGTTTGAGACAGCTTTTTAACTGCTTCTTAAAGCAGCTTTTTAGTACAAAAGTTAATTTTTTTGAACAAGAAAGCCGTCCCAAACGAAGCCTAAAGTTCCTTTGAGGCGGTCTCAAATTTTTATAAAAATGATGGTAAAACTTTAGTAAAATAAATAAATTTTATACAAGTTGTTAGTGTATTATAAATATTTTTTTTCCAAAAAATATTCAGTAGTAGCTTTCTTATAGCTAGCTCAAACTGATCTGATCAAGAAAAGCAACTTTTTGCTATAAAAGTTTACAGAAAGCAAGAAAAAAACAATAGTAAGCTAAGTAGTAAAAAAACTACCCTAAATAGACCTATGAATATGCATAATTTAATTAAACTGAATAACCAAAATGACTTAATCTTTTTTGATGGGTTTGATTGAGTTGTTAAAATACAATTTCAACTATTAATTATAATTTCTTTATTTTTATTTTAATTAAAATATAAGTTCAACTATCAACAATTAATTTTAATTTTGTAACATAGAACAAAATCAAAATCAAATTATACTAATTTTTTAATATTCACTTAATTAAATTCATGAACTCTAAATAAATAAGTTATAGAAAACCCAATGTAAATATTATTTATTTCAGAAGCAAAAATAAAAATTATATCGAAAATTGCTTGATATTCTTTTTAATTAAATATTATTTAAATTAAAACAATTGTATTTTGTGGAAATTAATTAAATTTTGGTTTATTAAAAATCAAATGTAAACGACCAAATCATATTTCCTTTCACTTTAATTAAATTTGAAAAATAAATTGACCGGTTCAATTTTCTCAAATTCATAACAAAATTAAATAATTTAACTAATTTATAAATCAAATCATCTACAATAACAACAACAACAACAAGCCTTTATCCCACTATGTGGGGTTCGGCTACATGAATCATTTTTCTCCATTGTGTCATGATAAGAGTCAAATTCTCATCTAAATCAAATAAAGAATGGCCATTTCTGATATTTTGTAACCAAGTCTTTTTAGGTCTACCTCTACCTTTTTAAAGATAAGTCAAATATAATACATCTAATTTTATAACCAGGTCATCGGAAGGCCGCCATTTTATGACCAAACCATCTATGACGACTCTTTCTAATCTTATATTCCATTGGAGCTACTCCAAAGATTTAATTCATTCATTTCAAATCAATCACAAAAGTCCTAATGTGAAGCCTAGCTTTAAATATTTCAACCACTTCAAATCTCTATGCCTAATATATATATTTTTTTTGAAGTATTTCAAAATTATCAATAAGAGAAATAGTAGGCATTATTAGCATTACCCCCATTGATGCTGAAGGTTTTTGAACTTTTGGTTGACATTTCCAAGTCAATTAAGTTTGAGACTATTTAATTGATATTGATCATGTTGATGAATTATTGAATTACCTTGACTTGGCAGAGACTTTGAGCCATTGAATGAGGAAGAAGCTCAAGATATATGATTGAATTTTCTTCATTTTTTTAGCATTTAAAAATTTTCAAATCAGGTGATTTCTAAATTTTCTTTTGCACTAGCTAGCATTTTCTAAAAGTCATAACCTCCCATCGCCCTTCACCGCTACCCACTATTGCCACGCCATTTGTCGTTGCTACTGCTTGTCACCTACTTATCACCCCTATCAATATTGCCCTCCAACTGTTTGCCACTATCGTTTGTTGTTGTGAAGCATCGCCTATTGTTTTCATCGCTTTGTTATAGTTTTTCGCCTGCTATCACAAATCCTGCTAGTTATTGTTCGCCACCACTCGCCAAGAATGTCACCGCAACATCAGTCTTATCCATCGCTCATCACCTCTAATGTCTATTAATGTCATCATCCATATTATAATGCATTTGAAATGTATCACAAAGTTGACAAATAAATTTTATATTTTAAAATGCATGCATTCTTAAAGTATTTCTTTTTTAAACATATTCAATTAATCCAAAATTAATCCTTACAATTAAAAAAAAACTTTTTAAATTGCATATTAAATTGCATATTTATCACACTCAACAAAAAATTGTCAAACTTGAATAATTCAATCACCCCAAAATGTCTAAACAATCAACTTAATATCATTTTAACATAACGATTATAAATGTCATTAATCATAAAAATTAATAATTTTTAAAATACTCTCATTTTTTCGAATGCTTTTTTATCTTTATATTTAATAGTTTATAATGAAATAATATTTTGATTATTTAAAAATATCAATATTTATTTTTAATAAATTATTAAATTCTAAATTCTATTAATTATATTATACATAAATCTAAAATTATCTTATTTCATTTTAAATATTTAGGTGTTATTTTTATAAAATAAAATTATAACTTACACAAAATTCTATATATATATATGAATTGTAATGGTGTAAAATTTTGATTTTTCTAATATGATATTTCTGAATAAAGTTATTGATTAAAATTTATTATTTTTAACACTTAATTACAAT
>NW_021319436.1:2252800-2256109 GCF_001605985.2 Dendrobium catenatum
AAAAAAAAAAAAAAAGCACAAGCAAAACATTATTGAATTTTGTGTCGTCGACATGGAAGAAAATTGAAGAATTCAATATTTTTTTTTCCAAATTAATTTACTTCCTTAATTTTTTTGTTAAACTATTCTTATTGAATTTCCTGTCTTAGTTTGGGCAAATTTTTAAAGAAGCCACCATTACATCCTAAATTATTTTAGGGATTTTTACATGCCTAATACTTAAAACAAGTCTATTTACATACCTAATACCTAAACTTTCCTA
Source organism: Dendrobium catenatum (assembly GCF_001605985.2). Classification (NCBI taxonomy): domain Eukaryota; kingdom Viridiplantae; phylum Streptophyta; class Magnoliopsida; order Asparagales; family Orchidaceae; genus Dendrobium; species Dendrobium catenatum. Next base: position 2,253,063 of record NW_021319436.1, read on the forward strand.
TTTACATATACACCACTTAAAAAGCCTACCCCTCATCAAAACTAGCACTCCGTTCCACTCTAGTCAAAGGAAACCGCGAAACTGCGGGAGCGGGCGAGCGCTTGGGCGGCAGCAGGGGGGGGCTGCGGTGCGCGCGGGCAAGTGCTGGTGCTTTGCGGGCAGGCGGGGCAGCATCGCAGGCAGTGCAGGCAATTGATTTTAAACGGGTTCACGGGTTGACTCGACAACCAATTGGGTCAACCCGAACCCGACCCGTTTTTCAAATGGGTCGATTTCTGGAACCCGAACCCGACCCATTTTGAAACCGGGTCGGGTAAAACCCGAAATTTTCGGGTCGGATTCGAGTCGGATTTTCGTGCCATGTCAAATATTGACACCCCTAATTTTCTCCACAATTTTTTCTTTTTAAAAGTATTTTTTTTTTAAATTTATGTGATGCGAAGCTCTTTCATACATAAATCTATTATTATATGATAGCTAAAAGAAATCTGCTACTTGACATTTTACAACCCTAAAAGATGACTATAAATCTGTCGCAGGAAAGTAAATTTTTTTAAAACTAAGATACTATAATTTTTTATTTTTTTTGAAAAATTCAAATAATAACTTTTGTTACAATTATAACACTCTAAAAGATTTGATTTTTAAAAGTAACTTTCCATTATAGAAATTCATTTAAAAATAACCAGAAATAATTAGTTTTTTTGAGTACTTCCACTTAAATGGTTTATATGATTTCTTTAATATTTGGATAGTATTGTTATGAGGTATGGTATAAGAATGATTGTTTATAGCTTTGTGGCTTCGACATTCGTACTTCAACCTTTATCGTGTTTACTATTTCAGCATGTATTTTATTATTTCTGTATAAATTTATGATCATATTGACTGCTACTATTATGAATCAAATGATTAAATACATACTATTTCTTTTTTTTTTTCCTTTGAGTTTAGTAATAAGATTTTAGTCACATGCTGAACTTTTTAATCTCATTATATGTGATTAATAATTTCATGTCAGGAAAGATAAGCAATAGTGTAAGATTGATTAGATACATGATTTTTCAAGTTTTACCATCATTTTATCTTTTAGTAATTCTTTTGTAGTAAGGAGTCGGAGATGGTACGTTGTATTTGTATGGCTCGATCCTAACTATTCTATATAATTTTTAGAGAAATGAATACAAATGTATATTAATATTTTGATCAATAGATTTATTTTCGTTGGTATTTCATTATTATGAGAAATTAAATAGATTTGGTTGTTATTATTAAGGATAAAGATATAATTCATTCAAATTTTGATTCCAGGGCATGACAATCTTAGTATCAAAGAATGGTTTTTTGAAGAATTGAAGATATGAATTGATTATGAATCATATATAATTGGGCAGATTATGAATCATATATATATATATTAAAAGTGTGAATTATTTAGACAAAATTATGCAAATGAATAATTGAAATGGACATGCCAGAGAAAGTGTATCAAATGAACAACATAGTGCAGCTCTAGCATCATTTGATAGTGTGATGGAATTATCAAGCATTATAATCTATGTAATGATGGATGCATAGAGCAAGCGAATAGTAAGTAGGGAGTAAGATATGGACAAGCATTTAAAGATATTCCATAAATCGAAGCCCCATTATTCAAAGGAGCTGGATGTGAAAGATTGGCTGCCGAGGATAGAGAAGATCATCGATCGTATGCAATGTCTGGAGAATCAGAAGGCACTGTTAGTTGTTTTCTTATTTTAAGGTGAAGCAAAGAGAGGGTGGGTAAGATAATAGTGAAAGAAATTTCAGGGGATAATCAATGTAGAGATTACATAAGAAGAGTTCACTATAGTATTAAGGATGTGGTTTGTACCTCCTTTAGCTCAATAATAAATGCATGAAGTTTTCATAAGATTAAAATAAGGGCGTAAGATAATGATGCAATTTGAATATGAGTTTACTACATTGGCTAGGTGAGCTCCTCATTTGATTCTCACTGTTGAAGAAAAATATTATAGATTTATATAAGGATTGAATATAGATTTAAGGGATCCGTTAGTACCTCTACGAATTCAAGAGTTTTTTGAGCTTGTGGAAAGGGCTAGGCTGAAAGAGATTGATTTGGCAGTACCCACATCTAAGTATGATCAATTTAGTGGGAAAAGGACTAGATATTAATCAAGCAAGGGCAGGGGCAGGGGCAGGGGCATTGTCAGTGAGAAGAGGGGATTGATAGCACCTACTTGTAGCTATAGTAATTATATTCATTTGGAAGGAGAAATTCATGTGAGTGCTACATTTTAACATGATTATATTTTTGATGTGGAGAGTAATTAATGACCTAAGATATCATATTGTCCACATAGGGGACATGGAGGAAGAACTAATTCTGGAATATGATAGTTTAGATAGACTGAAGGATAGATGATTGCAAGATCAAGAACTTATAGTGAAATATCAACAAATAGAGCTGCTCGTGGAAATTAGAGGGAGTCTGTTGCACTTTAACTGACATCACCTATTTCAATAATGCCATAAGTGTATAACTTATAGTATCATAAAGATTGATAAAAACCTAAAAGTTTGGCTGGCAAATTTTTTGTTTTGTTTTAAATGACTGATTGACATAATATTTCATTGTATATTGAATGATTAGTAATTGAATGAACTGCATAACTATATGATAGAAATTTATTTCTGATTTAATTTGGATTCTCCAATAATATTTTGATTTGATTTAAAGTTTCTCATATTGATTTATTTTGTACTAGTTTTGTTGCCCGAATTCTTACCAGAAATGGCAAGGATGACATTTTTCTAAGGTGGGTATATTGTAAAGGTCCTAATTTTGAATAATATAAACTTTTATATATTTTCAAAAGTTGCATGGAGCACTATGACGTTGTGCTTTTTGGCGCAACGACACTGGTACCAAAGAGTGGCGCTTCGACAACTCTATAATCACATCTAGCGGAGCAACACTAGGTCACATGGGTGCTTAAAATGAGATGAGTTCATATATATATATATATATATATATAGATCTA
>NW_021319436.1:2256209-2302567 GCF_001605985.2 Dendrobium catenatum
ATAAACCTAAGGGTCGAGCTAAATCCATAAAGTTCAACAAGCCTAAGGGCCGAACTTTACAAATCTTCTATGCTCATAAATCTAAGGGTTGAGCTAAATCCACAAAGTTCGACAACAACAATACCAGGCATGTGCGAACCCGGAAGGCAACCAACAAGAGAACCAGGAAGACAACCGCCACCATATCCCCAAAATTATTTCCTACCACGTCGGCCCCTACTACGAGAGGTGACAAAAATAATAGGTCTGTCATGCAGAAAGGCTAAACCTTTTCAGGTTCATCATCCCCAGAAGACTCCAAAGAGGAATCAAACGAACAATGAAGCCAATCAATTTGCACTCTCACATCCTCCCCCAAATTGACCCCTACATAATACATCAAAGCTTGAGGAGAAATTAAATTTATTGGCACAATAATAAAGGAGCCTAGAACTATATCAGCATTCATAATAGGGGAAGATATAGTGGGGTTAATACTTTTAGAGCTCAAAACAGAGGAATCAGATTTCTCAGCAAGTATAGAAGGAACTTCAGTTGAACCGAGACCACACAGGGCAGGCACAAAAGTAGCACATGACATAATAGATTGTTGGTTAACGTCACAATTACCACTCCCAGGTTCACTAGCACATAAACGTAGTCCATGGGTGGCAGGAGTAGTTTCATCCACCACGGAATCCAAAAGCACCATGTTAGAAATGACAAAACCAACAGCCTCAACCTGGTAATTACAGCCCATCGGAGACGAAAATCCATCCAAAGTAGGAGACCATCCAACAACCAGAGCATCCGTATAAGTGCCGGCAACAACAAGCAAATCGTTTAACACCAAATCAAGCATAGAAGCCTCAACAACATCACAGTTCAAAGCCGAATCCTTTGGCAAATTACAAAAAAGTATTAAAAGTAACATCAACAGTATTACTGACATTTTTTTCGCAAACCCAAACATTCCCAATAACAGGGCAGGAAATAGGACCTCCATCCCTAGCATCACAAGAAACCAAATTAACCACCATATCACTCTCATCGCGACCCAATTGGAGAGGAGGAATAGACATAGGGTTAGACGGGGCAGCTTGAGCATGCAGGACGACATTCTCCATACAAATGTCCTAAACATTTACACGACCCACAAAAAGCAAGAAAAGTTTCCATATAGACTTGATGGATACAACCAAGGCTTTCAGGACCCAACCAAACTTTATCCAGGTAAGATTTCGTGATATCAAGCTCAAGAAACCACGCGAGAAATAGAGGGTATGGAACCCATGGAAGTAGCCGAATCAACCTTAAGAGGTCTACAAAAAATTGAACCCAAGCCAAAAAGAATACAGTGGGAGAACTGGTGAGGATGGAGGGTGGGGAAGGATATACAGATAGGTATTACAGGCGACTCAATAGTAACATCAACCATAGGAGACCACTCAGATAAATTCATATAAAAATTATGAACTCAGTAAGATCGATGGAAAAAAATCTAACAGTAATCAAGATCGTTACACAACTTGATCAATACATTCGTTTGATCAAGTAGAGTCACAGAAACCTCCCCTGAAAGCTTTAGAGCAAAGAAAAACCTACGAATAAAATCCAGAGACAGCCTCTTCGAGAGGAAAAAACCAATCACAGAAAATTGAAAAGGCAACGTGAGAGCGTTGATTTCATCTTCCGAAATCCATAGCAACGGTAACCTGCAAAAGGACGAAGTTTTTAGGTCAGGAAAACTACAATCAGATGAAGATCTAGTTAAAGCCTAAAAAAATGACCTAGATTATTTATACTTATACAGAATGATAGGTTGATGGACGTTCTTTTAAATATTATGTTTTATGGTATCATTCTCTACTGATTCACATGATTCATTGATTGAGAGTTATAAGAAATAATTACTATGTCGAAAGGCAGGAGTGACATCTCCATTTATTGAAAGCCAATAGCTACTGATTGACTAATTACTAGAAAACTCCATACAAGTTATAACTCCTTACTTATTTAGTATGATTATTAGGATACATTCATTATACTAATTTGTTATCACAGCACTGAGTTTATTGTTTATGTTATTATAATGACTTATTATTACTGTGCACGAGATTCCTATCATTGAGCATGTGATATAAGCTAATAATATTGATATTGGTATAATTGAATATCATGTATAAACTCATATACGAGTACTAGATAGTATCGTATTGTATTGCTATGAATTTTGATAGTTTTTCTTAGTACTTTCACTTTACTGGTTTATATGATTTCCTTAATATTAGGACAGTACTACTGTGAGGTATGATTTAAGAATGATTGTTTACTGCTTCAATTTTAACATCCATACTACATTGTTTTACCTAGTTCACTATTTCAATATGTGTTTTACTATTTCAACATAAATTTATGATTATGTTGATTGCTACTATTACGAATTAAATGATTACATGCATACTATTTTTTTATGTGCTTTGAGTTCAGTTATAAGATTTTGGTTACCATTGAATTTTTTTATCTCATTATATGTGATTACTGATTTCAGGCTAGAGAAGAGGATCGAAAGTATTAGACTGTTCAGATACAAGATTTTTCAGGTTTTACTGTCATTTTTTTTGTCATTTAGTTATTCTTTTGTAGTCAAAAGTGGGTAGATGATATATTGTATTTGTATGACTTCTGGCTATTGTATATGATTTTTTGAGAAATGAATACATATGTATATTGATGTTATGATCAATAGATTTGTTTTCGATGGTATTTTATTATTGGGAGAAATTAGACCAATTTAGTTGTTATTATTAAAAGATAAAAGATATAATTCTTTTCAATTTAAATTTTGGGGCATGCCGCTTTCAATCCCATCTTTGCTAGACAAATTGGATAGATATTATGCCTTGACACTGGAAGGATCCACCACTCTCATTTGAATAATTTTATTAAAAAAATAATAATCCCACAAATGTCTAATTGAGCATGATACCATCATCATCATCATCACTAATTCCTTTGAAAACCCATCGTTCTTTTCAAAATTTCTCTAATATGTGCATTTCTCTCTCATTTTTATTTCATCTTTGGCAGTTGTCCTAATTAGACAGTTATTATTGGTTGATGAACTTAGTGTTTGGGGAAGCCTACTAGCTCCTACCATTGACCAACAAGGCAAAGCTCACACCCACATTGGGCTTGCCAACCATAACCAATTTGATTAAGAGTTTCTTTGAGGTGGTTTCAATATTTTATAATGTTGATTGTAAAACTCTTGTAAATAAAAGTTGTTGTGTGTATTATAAATATTTTTTTTCCAAAAAATTTCATAGTTGCTTTTTTATAGCTAGCACACATAGATTTGATCATGAAAAGTAACTTTATGCAATAAAAATTTATAGAAAATAAGAAGAAAGCAATAGTTAAATGGATGTGTAACAATTATTTGAAAAGCTAAGTAGTGAAAAATAATCAAAATGAATTAATCTTTATTTGATGGGTTTGATTGAGTTGTTAAAAAAATCAGTTTATATATATATTGCTTAAATATTAGTTCAACTATCAATAATTAATTAAAATTTTGAAAAATAGATCAAACGAAAATCAAATTATACTAATTTTTAAATATTTAATTAATGAAATTCGTGAACTCTAAATAAATAAGTTATAGAAAAACCAATGTAAATATTATTTATTTCACAAGCAAAAAAAAATTATATCGAATATTGCTTGGTGTTCTTTTTAATAAATATTATTTAAATTAAAAATAATTGTATTTTGTTGAAATTAATTAAATTTTGATTTATTAAAAAATCCGATAAAAACTACCAAGTCATATTTCTTTTCACTTTATGTAATTTGCTCAATTTTATAACAAAAGTATTTTTTTAGTCAGGTTGAGCCACTCGAATGCGGAACCACGTGAGAGTCATGAATGCCCTCAACCACTGTGCCATAGCACAATATGCATTTTATAACAAAATTAAATAATTTAACTAATTTAAAAATCAAATCATCTAAAATAAATAAAATTAATTTAAAATGGTGTTTAATTTTATTCATTCATTTAAAAATCAGTCACAACCAAGCACTAATGTGAGGCCAAGCTTTCACTATTTCAACCACTCCAAATCTCTATGCCTAATATATTTTTTTAAGTATTTCAAAATTATCCCATGATGCTCTTATTTTTTATTAGAGAAATAGTAAGCATTATTAGCATTACCCCACTGATGCTGAAGGTTTTTGAACTTATGATTGACAATTCAAAGCCAATTAAGTTTGAGACACTATTGATTGATTTTGATCATGCATGTTGATGAATTATTTAATTACCTTGACTTGGCAGAGACTTTGAGCCATTGAATGAGGAAGAAGCTCAATATAAATGTTGAATTTTCTTCATTTTTGAGCATTTAAAAAATTTCTAATTAGGTGATTTCTAAATTTTCTATTTCACTAACTACCATTTCCTAAAAGTCACAACCTCCAATTGCCCTTCATCTCTACCCACTATTTCCATTGTCATTTGTCGTTGTTGTTGCTCGTCACCTACTCGTCACCCCTATTAATGTTGCTCTGCCCCCTGCTTGCCACTATCGTTTGTAGTTGCGAAGCATCACCTATTGTTGTGATCGCTTTATTATAATTTTTCGCTTACTATCACTTACATCTATCCATACCAAGAACGTTCATGAATGTCATCAAATTATATATATATATATATATATATATATAAGCCATTTGGTTTTTGTAGTTTAAAATTTTATTAATATTTTCTTTTAATGCACTCTAAAAGTGTCTACTCATTGAGAGATTATTACGTGCTGAGATTAGACACATAGAACCTTTCAACTTTATCTCTATGAACATTAAAAGTGCGCCACTACGATTTTATTGTTTATAGAGACAGACAGGACGGTTCTGTGTGCCCGGTTTCCACACGTAATAATTTATCCTACTCACCAACCTAGATAAGGTTGCAACACTTTGGACAATCATACAATCTTAAAAATTTATGAATAAATATTAGTATGTTAAGAGACATCTTTGCATTAAAATTTAGCCTATATTTCGCACAATTCAATCATATCAAAACAAAATTATAAAATTATTTTTTCCCAACATTAATAAATATGTATGGAGAACTCCCATCTAAAAAATATAAATTTATTTTGTTTTCTCGTTTAGTTGTTATATTAATATTGTGTCTTGAAATTGACTCTTAATCTATGTAAGCTTGATTATATAGAAATCATGCTTTTACAATATGGAGCAAAAATTCAAAATCACATAGCTTCAAACTTGCACCCTTATGAAGGAAAGCTAAGTGCCCAACCACCAAAGGGAATTAGGTGGGCATGAAAATATGGTTGAGCTATTAAGGAGTGTAGACACATAGTCAAAGTACATATTCAAATGCACTAATGGTGAAATTTAATGGCTTGCTAACCCGAAAAATTATTCTTTGCGGACACCGAATCATCCGGAGGTTAATCATAACGTGCTACGTCACCCGGTACACATCAGTACACATCCACGGTACACAGCAAAAAAATGTCTTGGCGGATTCTGATTTGCCTCCGGACGACGTCCATATCCGCACAGAATAATTTCACTATTAACCCCCACACATATGCCCTTTATATCATGAGATGAAATATTTTAAACATGCGTCCGTATATGTTAGCCTTAAAATGAATTCTTCCTTCCCTTTGAGAAAAAGCTCTAGCTCTAGTGTGACAAGTCATATGTATCTAATCTCACGCTAATTTATTTTTAATTGGTTTTGTGTTCTTTTAATATAATAAAATATTAGGGATTTATTCTCTTATAAAATTAGAAGAATTACATTCGTGCCATCAAAATCTTGCATATTTATAATTTTTATATCTTATCTAAAAATTGATCTATCATTTCAATGCATTTGAAGTCTTGCAACCAAAACAATGAGAGTTTGATAGAAGAAAAATATATTAGTAGATCAAGCTTCGAACTTGATCAAAACTATGAAAGAGTGGGCTGACTTGAAAGTAAACTTCTTTTGATCAAATCAAATTTGATTGTTTCATCTGACTAATATATTTTTGTTTTGTTTTTTTGTTTTAATTATTTATTGTTTATTATTTATTTTATTTATATTTTGATATGGGATAGAATTAAAAAAGGTACTTTAGTTGATTTATATGGCGGCGGATGCATGGGTGATCATGGTGGCGGTTTTCACCGGTTGCAACGATGATGGTGGTGATGATAGTGATAATTATTTCTAGAAGCACTAAAATAATCTTAAAAATAACTTAATTTGCTTTTTAAAATTAGGGAAATAATTAAAAAAAAACACAAAACAAAAATATTTAAAGAAATAAAACATAATATTATCTTAAAAGTTTCCTAAGTATAACAAAAGGCCATGCAATAAATGAAGCACGCAGCTCATCTTCATCTATTTTAGTTGGGAGCTTTGGCTATCAACCTAGAGTTCTTGCTTTGAAGTTTGTGTATATGATATTAACCAGTAGGAACTAAATCTATTGCTCTCATTAAAACGAGAGATTATTATGTGCGGAGTCTGTATATGAGAACCGTCCGGTTTTTGTAAGTATGCGGAGCAAAAGCGTAGTTACGGTTCACTAATACACTTTAATTTGCTGCACACACTCACAAAAATTAGACGCAACATCAACCCAAACTATGCACTTAATAATCTCTCCATTAAAACTGCACTCAACAAGCAGTTTACTTTTGCTTAAGATGTTGATCAACAATGTTTGACATCCTATCCTAATTGACTGAAGCACAAGCAAAAGACTCTACTCAAAGCCCACTTTCCCACTCATATTCCTCAATTAATATTTCAAACTACTCCAAACAGTTCAAAGAAAGACCGACCTTTAGCCTATAAATAGCAGTCTTCTTTCTCATTATTGTAGATAATTAACCACCATGAACGGGCTATCCAACCACAACTCCGACACCAACATGGTCCATATCATACTAATCCCTTACATGGCCCAAGGCCACATGATCCCCATGGCCGACATGGCCAGCCTCCTCGCCTCCTCCGGCGCCGTCGTCACGTTTATCACCACCCCAGTCAATGCTGCCCGCATTCGCCCTATTATTGACCGGATCGAGAACTCCCATCTCCCCGTCCGCTTTGTCCAACTCCCCTTCCCCTCCGCCGAAGCTGGCCTCCCCGCTGGCTGCGAAAATGTTGACCTCATCTCCTCCCCTGGCCTCCACAAACCCTTCATGGAAGCCCTCTCCATTTTCGGAGAGCAAGTCAAGCTTTACCTCACTACTAAAAATCCGACGACAATGCCGGTAGACTGCATTATCTTCGACAGCAAGAACTCGTGGGTTGGTGCGGTGGCTGAGAGCCTTGGCATACCTCACATAATCTTCTACGGACCATCCTGTTTCTATATACTATGCTCCCATCTTTTGAAGAAGTATCAGGTGCTGAAAAGCATTGAAGATGATTATAAACTGTTTAAGGTTCCGGGGTTGCCGGAGCCTGTGGAGGTGATGAAGGCGCACGTGATGAGGTTGATGGATAGGCCGGGCTGGGAGAAGGTAAGCGAGGAGTTTTACAAGACCGAGAAGTCGGCATGCTGCGTTGTGATGAACACCTTTGAGGAGTTGGAGATGTCGGGTTTGGATAAATTCAGGAAAGAGATTATGAAGGAGGTATATTTTGCTCCAAATTTCTACTGATTAGTCAGAATTATAATTAAGAAATTCTCAGTCCTCAACTATTGGATCTCTTTGATGATTCCATGCTCAAATCTTCTTAAAAACTTAACCATGAATGATACTTTTATATGAAATTGTCGTCTAGAAAAGTAAACTGTTGATTGCATGGTTATAGCTTGTCGGCTTATAAATTTGAATTCTTCACTGAAATTAATAAATTAATGTCACCATCACAATGATTCGAACCATCCATTTCTCATTCCAACAGGTATGGCCTATTGGGCCATTGTCACTCTCCAACAAGGACTTGGACAGCATGGCCATGAGAGGGAAAGCTTGTTCCATCGACACGAGATTGTTATTGAGCTGGCTGGATTCCAAGGCGCCCAACTCAGTCATGTTTGTCAGCTTTGGGAGCTTGTCACGCAATCCCATCTCCCAGTTGGTGCAGATCGGGCAAGCGCTTGAGTCAGCATCATCTTCACAGTTGTCATTTATTTGGGTGGTGAAAGAGGCGGAAAGGAGCGAGGAAGTCGAGAATTGGTTGGCGGAGTTTGAGGAAAGAACGAAAGGAAGGGGGATGGTGATCAGAGGATGGGCGCCACAAGCGGTGATTCTTGGCCATTTGGCAGTGGGCGGATTTATGACACACTGTGGGTGGAACTCGACGTTGGAGGCAATTGCAGGTGGAGTGGTGATGGCGACATGGCCGAGATTTGGAGACCAGTTTGTGAATGAGAGATTGGTGGTTGATGTTTTGAGAATTGGGGTAGCGGTTGGGGCAAAGGTACCAACTTTGTTTGTGAATGAGATGAGTGAGAAAGCGTTGGTGAAGGGGGAAGAGGTGAGGAAGGTGGTGGAGAAGGTGATGCAAGGAGGGGAAGAAGGGGATGAGAGGAGGAAGAGGGTGAGGGAGTTGGCAGAGAAGGCGAGGAAGGCCATGGAGGAAGGAGGGTCTTCGTTTGAGAATTTGAAGAGGATAATCCAATTTGCCAAGGGAGAAAATAAGCATTTGGAAAGGGGAAAATAAGCACGTGCTCTCTCTCTCTCTATATATATATCTCTAAATAATTTCATTGGAATGCACATGCTGCTTTGATTTGTGCTGTCTTGCTAGCATTTTCAAATGAGAACTGTTTGTTGTTTTGTTGAGGTATGCATAAATGTATGTTTTATTTTAATGATAAGTCTTTTCTTTTTTGTATTTTCTTAATCCATTGAGAGAAAGAAGAATAGTTAATTAATTATTTAAAAAATATAATTATTTATTTTCAGATTTAAAATAATAATATTAAATACTAACTAAAACTAAAATTTAGAATCTTCAGGCCCTCCAAACAATTAAATAGTTTCAAAGTCGGGCATTTTATAAAAAAGTGCGTGTTTAAAATTTAAATTAACTTAAGGAGTATGTTCACAAAATTTTTTTAAAAAGGAGAAAATACAGAATTTAATTATCTGATCTGATTTCAATAGAAATCAGAACTTCATTATCTGGTTTATACTTTGACCTCAATTTTAAAAGAAACTGGAACAAGAAATTACGGTTTCTTCAAGAAATCAGTTTAATAAATTCTGGTTTATTAAGAAACAAGAATTTTCTATTTGCTGAGTTATTGTAATTTTAGAAAAAGGACCCTCATGCTCGTAGGATGGTTTTTTTTTTCGTTTTGATTGTAGCTCGTTAGAGCATAGTGGGCTCGAGGGGCCTTCTAAGGACCTTGTAATCGTTTTTTGATAATTAACACGTAGGCCTCTTCTGCGGGGTTTTATCTAAAAAAAAAAAAAAAAAAAGAAACAAGAATTTCATTGTCCATTTTTTTAAGAAACTAATTTTTAATTTGAATGATAGCATTATTATAAAAATAAATGAAATTATGTTTTAATTTTTATAAACACATTGCATATTAATTAATTGATTATGTTTAAATTTGTTGTCTTATATTAATTTTTTAATTATAACTTATAAGTATATTTTTGAATTTAAATTTAATTTTTATTAAATATTTAAGAAATCTAATATTGTATAAGAAAAAAAAATTTAGAATTTATAGAAACGGGAAAGTAAAATTTGATTTCCGGTCAATGTAGAAACCGGATAATGAAGTTCCGGATTTCTATTAAAACTAGATAATTAAGTTTCGTATTTGTTCTTTTTAAAACTCTTTTGTTAACATGCTCCTTAAGCTAATTTAAATTTAAAACACGCACATTTTCATAAAATGTGCTTGATGTTGAATAAAAACCAAAGCCATTTAATATGAAGAGGAGCACCTTCTGTCATAGCAGTTCAATTTGGTTGAGATCTTAAGATATCAAATGCAAGAGGATTTTTAGGCAGAGATAAATGACCGGTAATGGGACTATTGTTCTTAATTTGACTAAAGGTGGTGAAAGAGAAGAATGAAAAGCATCTAATAGAAAATTATTCTTGTAAAGCTTAAGACTACTTGGACTAAGAGCAATAGATAACTCATATTATTATTTTGATAGTTGAATTCCTAGGTAAAGTGTTTGACTAGGTGCTAGGCAAAATCTATTTGTAATATTAAAGAGGATGTTGAGCTCTCTTTTTTTCTTATTTTTTATTGTTAATCAGCTCAAAATGCTTTGATTAGGATCTAGGATCCTAAACAAGCCACTTAATGGAGAAGCTTAGGTTTGCAAATGACAAACTCACTAAATTAAGAGCATTGCTATAAAAAAATTAACTTTCTTTTTATGATAAATGAGTTAAGAGTATGATATTATTTGTCAAAAACTTTTATTTAATGAGGGAAGGAGAATATCAAACTATGAATTTGTTATAGGTGAGATCTATTGCTTGGATTTTGACAATATTATTTTTAATATTTATGTGGGCTTCGAAAATTCGACCCCAGCCTCCGCCCGCATTTCTTTTTATTCGGCAAGGAGTTTTAACGGAATTAAGTTACGGGGTAAATTTTGGAAGACAGATGAGTTTGTAGATAAGACACTACCCAGAGATTTCGCCCTCATTTTGCGAAGAATTTATGATCTGAATTCTGGTTTCCTATAGGCACAAGCCCCTATAGTTAATTACCCCTCCCAATCATGAGAGAGAACTTTCGATTAAGGTTAGTCGTCAATCAGATATGTAGATAATACGTGTTATGTGGTATATAGTAGCAGCAATAGACTTTGGATTTGGGAAATTGGATTTGAATTTGGGCATTTGGAAAGGTTTGATATTTAAAATGGGAAATTTCATCATCTTCGATTCACTTAAAGCAGATGGTGGGAGAATAGATGATGGATACGATCAAGATCCCATGGTTCTGTCGTCCCGGGCCATCGTGGTCCCTGGTCTACTTAGTCAGAGGAGGTAGTCAGCCCAACCTGACAGAAGGATCATTGTCGGCAGCCATGGCTTACTTTGTCCAAGGGTACCTTGTAGACCTAGGTTGGATGTTTATCTAAGGGGACAAATTTGAAACCGCCTTAGCTAACAGAGGGTTTTGTGCCCTATCGATCATATCTATTGATTCATGTCTCAAGGATTTGATGCCACTAAGAAACATATTGGCTCTGGCCATAACCGATATTTCGTGATGTCATTTGGCGGTAAAATTGCGGGTTAGAGGACACGTACCACGTCCTTATTGGCAAGAGATTATTTGAGAATGGATCAAAGTGATATTTTTGACTAGGCATTAGCTCAATGTGAGCTGAAGTAAACTTTAATTTGTTCACCTCGACAAACTATTGCGGAGGGTGGATGGATTTTTACTTTAAGTGATTGGATGGTTTAATTTCAATTTTAAAAATTTTGGATTTAAGATTTATGGATTTTTTTAGTAGTATAGTGACATTTGAAAATATTTGTGAACCCCTCCAGTTAAGATTTTCATTCAACACATCCATCATCGGGGTGATCTTGAGATCATTTCCATTTATTAATATTTGCATTTTATAGATAAACCTTGTCAACTCTGTCAAGCTGTCAATAGAGGATTGGGTTATGTAGGCTTTATACCTTTGTTAGTGAATTTTTTTTATCAAAGGCCTTGAAGGGCGCCTAATATGAATGTATAAAATAAATATTCCAGTCAATTTCGTGACTGTATATTTATCTGATGGTTCGAACAATGTCTACTCCTATTTATATACTCAGGATATATGATCAGATTTTGTAGGCTTTATGTCTTTGTTAGTGAATTGTTTTGATTATAAGTCTTGAAGATCTAATATGCATGTATTAAAATAAATACACCAGACAACACAACCGTATATTTGTTTAAATATTCGAACCCTATCGATTTCTATTAATCCATATAGAAGGATCGGGTTCGAACTTGAATTCACTTATTGACCAGCACAGTATCCCTAGACGTCAAGTGTGTACCAATAACACGCTCGCTGGGTCCCATACGGGTGTTTGGGGTATTTTATAATTATTTGTTGAACCTTATTTCCTACCTACCTGCTTAGGAGGATCGGGTTCAACTTTATTGACCCGCGCAGCATCCCTAGACGTCACGTGTATATCAATAATATGCTTATGAGTGCTTGGGGGAATTTTATAGTTATTTATTGAACCTTATCGACTCATATTTACCTGCTTAGAAAAATCAGGTTCAAATTTAATAACCCATGGAGCATCTCTAAATGTCACATGTGTACTAATAACACGCTCGCTGGAGCCCATGGGGGTATTTAGGAGCATTTTATAATTAAACCCTATCGGCATCTTTTTACCTACTTGAAAGGATTGAGTTCAAATTTGTTGACCCACGCATCATCCCTAGACGTCACGTGTGTACTAATAATACGCTCGCTAGGGCCCATGCGGGTAATAATTGTATTTACCCATTTCATGTACCTATGTGTTTACAAATTATGGTGCATGTGCGGGGGGCATTTTTGAAATATTTGTGAAATGCCTTTATTTCGCTTACAAGGATGTTACGGGTCCTGTGGCATGGCGTAGCAGCTTGGGGGTTGAATTATTTGCTGCTTTGTACAGGTAGACTATCTTGCACTACTTATCTCTTTTCTGTAGATGGATTATAGTGCACTAACTAGTCTCCTGCTTTGCATGTAGATGTTGACATCTATTGTGTTTCTTTGATACTTGCTCATAAATAGCATGTTATATGCATAACAGATCTCCTGGTATGCCTATCACGTTGAATGTGGATTGGTTCTTTGACAGTGCCGTTGGACCATTTTGCTTGTAGGGGATTGATGTGTTTTCTTGGAGTGGAATCATTGTTGATGATAGAAATGTTATTTACCTCCTTCATTCTTGCCTTTTGACAAATTAAGTCATCATGCGCGTGTTGTATTCATTACAAATCCATCACCATTGCCTGCAGGTAGATGAATGAGCTCATCTATGAAGTGAGGTTGACTGCTGAATGAGTTACATTCATTGTTGATATCTTTCTCACACATCCATCAATCATATCATAATATTCATTGTAATGACCTTCAATATGTGTAGGAAGCCATGATATTTATTTACGAGTCGACTATCATTGACTAAAGGGAAGTCATGATGCTTCTTGTACTCGCTGAGAATTCTTGCACGCTTAACTGCAATCAAACTGTGTATTCCTTCTTGATTTATATTTCTTGTGGGGTTGAATGCCTTTATTCGTATCATGACACTAGTTGGGGAGCATTATTACATTCATCCCACCTTGGTCTCTTGCTATATAAGACACATGTATTCATCTCATTCATTTCTTGCAAGATGTGTTGTATTTGACTTCATGTTACATAAATTATAGGATGTGGCGTTTGTTGTGCATTTGGTAATCTCTTAATGTTGATTGAAAAATCTTCATGTCTTTGATTACTAGTGTGTCGTTGCATCCTCTATAAAGTTCCCATATTATGAGTGGCAGCTCGCATCCCATTCGTCATAGCTTTCATGAATCAGTGAGGATTTATCATAGCTTTAGAACGAAGTCATGTCCTTCATACTCTTCTTGTTGCTTACAAACAAGTTATACTTACAAGTTCTTGGTATTCAAAGGTGATTTACAACAAGTGTAAGGAACTTGATGTTATCATCAATGTATTTATTCCAATCCTCATGACTCTTACAAGTTAAATATAGTCATCTAAAAATTTCATGCTAATGTTTATGATTGATTTAAGCACAAATTCATATTCGCTTGCATGATATTTGTTTGGATGAATTTAAATGACTAAAGTAGCCATCTTAATGTTTAATTAAAGATTCTTGTATTATTACTCACAAGCATTTCATTTGATCCTTGCTTGAATAATTATGCTTGGCACATGATGCTTGGATGCACACATCCCTTATGAACTCATCATTTTAATCATTTGTTATTTGATTGCAATTTTTTAACTCTTATATGAAGTTTAGTTTAATGCCATCCTCTTATATTCAATTTCATTTAATTTCAAATGTCATTATTTAACATTTATTTCAGCTCAATTTTGTTGCAATCATAAGTCTTGTTCCTTTTTATTTATTCAAATTGTTCAAGTCATTTTTGAGTCCATGTTCTAATGTCCACTGTTGTCCAAATAATGTTCAATATTTGTTCCAAGTCCTTCTCTTTTTCAAATAAAATTTTGGTAGCCTCCCGGCATCTCTCCTGTTTAGAAGAAATTTTGAGAGACTAGCCTTCCCACCACACCCAATAAATGCGCATATGGTAGGTTCCCTTAGACACCATGGCCGCCGTGTTCTTTCTTCCCACCACGCGCAATAAAGGCGTTCATAGGGTCTTCGAGTACACTTGTTTAAAGAGACAGTTTGTTTTCCCCTCGCTCGATGGTGCTTATAAATAACCGGGGTCCCACGAACTCCGAAATGGGTTTAAGGTGACTACCTGATTCGTTGTAGGCGCCGCATCGGGGTCCCATCCCACCATGCGCAATAAAGGCGTGTATGAGCGGTTTTTCGGTGCGCTGCGAACTCCGAAAATGAGCTCTCGAGTTTAAGGTTAAAGGGGATTATACCTTCGACAACATTGGCGACGACGGTGAGAGGGGGCAAAATAAAAATACAACATAAATATATCGCAAAAATGATGCATAAATGACTAAAGACATTAACTCAATTAACCATAGTTCAAATAATTAAAGAAATTAACTAAATTAATTATAGTGCAAACAGTTAATAAGATTAACTAATTCAACTATAGTTTAAATAGTTAACAAAGTTAATTAAATTTAACTATAATTTAAATAGTTAATAAAATTAACTACATCACCTATAGTAAAAATATTTAATAAAATTAACTAATTTAACTATAGTTTAAATAGTTTATATATATATATATATATATATATATATATATATATATCACTTAGATTAAATGAGAGTAACAAAAATAGACTAACGGGAATAATGGCAAAAATAAAATAAATAAATAAAACTAAAATAAAGAAATAAAATAAAAAGAATGATAGTTATAGTGAAGGAAAGAGTATTCTCGAGAATGAAAGCAGGTAAAGGCTTAAAACTGTATCATTGAGAAACTAAGTGGTTTGGGCTCGGAGTTGGCGCCAGAGAACCTCATGTGGAAGGATCAAAAAAAAAAAAAAAAAATTTTTAAACTAGATTCATCTTTTAAATATACGAACGGTAGTTAATATCTAAAATAAAATATCAATTAATCCATAAGGAAATCAAACAGAGACAAAGCCATTAAATGATTAAATTAATGGGCAAAGAAAAGTCCTGTACCATGAATCCTTGGCCTTAAACGTGGGTGGAGCTCGGTACTGGCACTGTTGCCTTGCTAAGTATAGTCAACAGAGGAGATTCTTTTTTTTTTTTTTAAGGCTGGGAGTAGTTGAAGCTTGCGAATAAAGAAGCAGTGTGCTTGGGAAGGTCGGACGGACGGAGCTCTGGGCCGATCTGAGGTTCACTAGGGTGGGAGAAAAAAAAAACACTTCGTCTTCTCAACTTCATTTTTTAAGGTCAAAAAGCGAAGGATTCTGTGACAAGGAGATCTCCATCGCTGAACTCTCAGGATTTTTTTGACAGCAATCGACGGATTTTACGGGATTCAAAGCGGAGATTTAGGGCAGAACATCCTAGATTTGGATGGAATAGGATCTGATTTCTTGACCTTTGATTTTGGCGAAATTTTTAAAAGGAACAGTTTTGATAAAAGTTTTAGTAGTAGGAGCAGATAAAAAAAAAAAAACAGAAGAAAAGTGAACAGAGATCTAATTTTCTAGAGAAAAAGGAGGACTGTATTTTCTGTAGAAAATACAATTACCTATTGCATTTTTTATGCAAAACGCAAAGAACTATTACATTTTCTATGGAAAACGCAAAGATGGATTGCATTTTACATAAAACATGGGATTTCTTTGCAAATTGTAATTTTTATAATTATTGTTGCGTCCAGGAGTATTCGCGAGCGGTGGAAAAATATAAAGTTTATCGTCTTAGCGTTATACGAAAATCCGGCACGCAATCAGATAAGGAGAGAGGGTCTAGCATTTATGAGACACCAAGATTTTTACGTGGAAAACCTCTGAAAAGGGAGAAAAAACAACGGGGTCTAGCCCAATCTGAATGAATCCACTAGTATTGTAGTTGATTACAAATGAGGTCCTTCCTTGGTGGAAGGTCTTAGCTTGATGTACATCTTATGGAGTACATTACATGATGTTAATACAAAGAGTCATTGTTGACATGTTCGTTTGGTCGGAAGGACTGTAGTCGGAGGGCGATGGAGGTCGAAAGAACTGTAGTCGACGGGCGACATAAGTCAGGAGGACCGTAGTCGGCGGGCGACAAAGGTCGAAAAGACTGTAGTCAGCGGGCGACGTAAGTCAGAAGGACCGTAGTCGGCGGGCGATAAAGGTCGAAAAGAACTGTAGTTGGCGGGCGACATAAGTCAGGAGGACCGTAGTCGGCGGGTGACAATAGTCGGAAAGAATATAGTCGGCGGGCGACGTAAGTCAGGAGGACCGTAGTTGGCGGGCGACAAAGGACAGAAAGACTGTAGTCGGCGGGCGACGTGAGTCAAGAGAACTGTAGTTGGCGGGCGACGGAGGTTGAAAGAACTGTAATCTGACGACGAAGATCAGAAGGACAGCGTCAGGTAGAAGTCCAACAATGGAAAGAAATCCATCTTCGCGTAGATGTTCAGCGAAGGTCCGATAACCGGTAGAAGTTCAACATCGGGTAGAAACTTGGCGAAGAGTGAAGGTCAGGTGTCAGGTAGAAGTCCGACATCTGTTGGTGGACGAGGAGAACTGCGGCATCAATTGGGCGGAGTTTTGGCGTCAGGAGGGAACTCTGTCGTTAATTGAGAAGAATTTCCGCATCCCGTGGAAGTTGGGCAGAATTCTGGCGTTCTCCCGGATATCCGGCTGAATCCCGGCGTATTCGGGCGGTGGTCGAGGAGGAGCTGATTCTCCTTTCCCTTCTCTTCTTCTTCTCTCTCTTAGCTTCTCTGTCAATTGAGGCTTCCGCTATTTTTGAGTGGGAAATTTCTCCTGCTTGAATTAGCGCCCCTCCTTTTGTGCAGAATTTAGGGGATCTCTTTCGCCCCTCTGACTTTCTGACGGTTGAGACATTTCGCTAATTTCGAGTGAGAAATTTTCCCTGATCGAATTAGCGCCCCTCCTCTTGTGCAGAAGTTAGGGGATTTCTTCCGCCCCTCTGGCTTTCTGACGGTTGAGGCTTCTGCTATTTTCGAGTGGGAAATTTTCCATGCTCGACTTAGCGCCCCTCCTCTCTTGCAGAAGTTAGGGGATTTCTTCCGCCCCTCTGGCTTTCTGACGGTTTGAGGCTTCTGCTATTTTCGAGTGGAAAATTTCCCCTGCTCGACTTAGCGCCCCTCCTCTCGTGCAGAAGTTAGGGGATTTCTTCTGCCCCTCTGGCTTTTTGACGGTTTGAGGCTTCCGCTATTTTCGAGTGGAAAATTTTCCCTGCTCGACTTAGCGCCCCTCATCTCGTGCAGAAGTTAGGGGATTTCTTCCGCCCCTCTGGCTTTCTGACGGTTGAGGCCTTCCGCTAATTTCGAGTGGGAAATTTCCCCTGCTCAACTTAGCACCCCTCTTCTCGTGCAGAAGTTAGGGGATTTCTTTCCCTCTCGCATTGGAGGCATTCTACTATCGCAGATAGGCGACATTCCCCTATCAAGCTTCAGTGTCCTTCTTTTGTGTAGAAGAATTCGCGATGAGAGTCTATCTTCTTAATAGACAACCTTCGACGGAAGAAGATCAATTGCTGATTGTATGCGAGGGTGATTTGTAGATAGATTTCTGGATTGGTGGGAGTTGGAGCAGGAAGCTCCAATGATGCGACTGCTACGCCTGTTGACCATTGTACCAATACTTGAAGTTCTGGGATAGTGTTTCCCACAGACGACGTCAAACTGTTGCGTGCTAGAATATACGCGGCGGTAGAGTTTGTAAATTCGCGTCCGAGCGTTGTACGAGTATCCAACACACAAATAGAAAATAGAATATGAACAATAGAATTTTTACGTGGAAAACCCAAAAATGAAAAAAAACAACGGGGTCTCGCCCCGTGGTTTTTTCCATTTTCGGGTTCTCCACGTAAAAATTATAGTGTTCATATTCTCTTTTCTGTTTGTGTGCTGAATACTCGTACAATGCTCGAACGCGAATTTACAAACTCTACCGCCGCGTATATTTTAGCACGCAACAATTATAATTATATTTAATAAGGTAAATTTAATATAAATTTATATTTCATTTAATATAAAATGTTTAAGGCATTTAATATAAAAAAAGATAATTACTAAAAATATGTGTATTAAGAAAACTTTAATAGTATGAATAAATTAAATATATAAAATAAAAATAATTTAAAATTATAAAAAATATTTTTAAAATTAGTTTAAAATAATTTTATTTAAATATTAAAATTAAGAAAATCTTTGTATCTCCCTCTACGACAAATTATTTGAATTTTTTTGGAGAAATAAATATTTATTCATCTTCGATATAGATAGTTTGGAATGAAAAAGTGTTAAAAGAAGTTACCATAAGTTCATGAAAATACATGATAAGTTTAGTAACAACCTGAAATACATAATATTAAATAGAATTGTCTAATAAAAAAGGAATAGAGGAAAAAAGACTTATTAATAAAAGAAATTAGAAGTTGAGTTACAATACATAAAAAAAGTCTTGATAATAATATATAGCTAAAAATACATAACTCTTATTATTACATATTGCTCAGTATGAATCGTAGGCGACCTTGAAGCTGAGTTTGTGTAGGACAACATCTGAATTT
Organism: Dendrobium catenatum; assembly: GCF_001605985.2. Classification (NCBI taxonomy): domain Eukaryota; kingdom Viridiplantae; phylum Streptophyta; class Magnoliopsida; order Asparagales; family Orchidaceae; genus Dendrobium; species Dendrobium catenatum. Next base: position 2,275,126 of record NW_021319436.1, read on the forward strand.
GATAATAAATTCTGATTGTATATGCTGCTAGTCCTTTCCATTTAAAAAATTCTCTGTTTACCATCTTCAGAACATTGCAACAATATTTTATAATACTTCAATAACATTTTATCATGATAATCACACTAGTAATAATATAGAATGCAATGGTCTATATCAAACATTGACCTTCCAATCCCCGGTTCAAATGTACCTTCTTTATCAACACCAAGTTCAAGAATTCGAGCCTTGAGAAAATCTATTGGTACATTGTGGCCAATTCTTCAGAGTCTATCTTCTTAATAGAGCAGTGGGCCCCACTCCAAGAGGGGCAAGATTTGGACCAGGCAAAACAGCATGCTTCCGCCTGCTCTAATACAAGGGCCGGCCCAAGTGCTGGGCTGATTGGACCAATCCCTCTTGGACCGATCTATTAGCATTGTTTATGGTTTCTCATTTCCTATCAATATTCCCTACCCTTTGGCATTTATCACATATTGCCACAAACCTTTATACAGCCTTTAATATTGTTGGCCAATAAAAACCAAACAGGAAAATTCATAGTGGTGTGATCCCAAGAAATCCTTTATAAGCGAATGCATAGTAGTCATGCACAATATTAGATTTCTCCTTATTTGAAATTTGTGGGTCATACCACATATAACGCTTGATTGGTGATTAAAACCTCTGGTTCTGTTGAAGCTTAGTGGGTGATTTTGGTTTCATTTGGGACGGCTTTTTTATTACTTATTAAAACAACTTTTTAATACAAAAATTAAAATTTTTATATTAAAAAGTATATTTAAGAAGCAATAAGAACGCCATCCCAAACGAAGCCTAAAACCTCTATTACGAGAAGCAACTGATCTGAAGATCGTTACATGTCAAATAATTGTACAATGTTTTTCTTTTCTTGAAACATATATGATTTTATTTGTCAAGTGGTTGAGTAAAATAAGTAGTCTTAAGATATGAGAGAGAGAGAGAGAGATTTACAAACAAAATCTAGCATGAATGTATGGCATGTTTAGAAGGATCATGAGAAACCAACAATTTGCTTTCAAAACACCCATTATATCCAACGAGAATTGATTGTATGTTGTAGCAGAGCTTATATTCAAGGCATTTTAGGATTCTGCAGCTGGCTCAACCTTCTCCGTTTTCCCATCAGTGGAGATATGGAAGCCCTCAACTCTGTGTGGAGCATTGTTCCTACGCCGGAATTATTTACCGCCGGAAATTTTTTTCCTACGCGGGTTTTACCGGCGGAAAAAGTTCCGCCGGAAAACCACCGGTAAATTCTAAAGCTGCCAGAAAATGCTGTCGATAATAGATGATTTTGCTGTAGTGCTGAGCAGCAATATTAGGATGGCATTTCTCAGATAAAAAACAGGGACTGGAAGGAAGCCTTCAAAACAAACTGATTAGAAACATTTTTGCGAACTTACTGATTTGCATCCCAAAATTTTATGGTTGAACCGTCAGCAGTTGTGATGTAACGACCATCTTGACTAACTTCAGCACTGGTAAAAGGAGATTTTGTTTCCAGAATTTGGATGATTTCTCCACTCTGTACATTCCATAATCTGCAGTTAAGAGTTACAGAAGCTATATATAAGAGAAAAGCCTCAAAGTATGAACTTAACCTGCAAAATAATGTCAAAGTACTGCAACTGAAACTATAAGCTTTCTGGATGCAGAGTAATGCAACTAAATGTACAAGCCTCCTATGATGGATAACTAATGAAAATCTCAAAAAACTAATAACAGATAGATTTACTGCATGTAAATTTTGACGGCTGCTGCGAGTGCTTTATTTAGCATCGAAGGGTTGCCAAATGTCAATTTTTTAAGATGCCAGCTCACATTTTGTGTGGATAAATTTGGAAGTATTTGAATTAGTTTTTGTAGTATAGCCAATAGAATAGAATAGATAGAATTCTAGACGCTGCTGACACTGCTTCATCCACTTGTGACGGATTGCCATTTATCAATTTTGAAGGATAACATGTCATTTTTATAAAAATTTGAAAGCATCTGAGCTGAGTTGTATAGTATAGTAAATAGAATAAAATAGATAGATATCCCTTCTATCACACTATTTTAACTTTTATTTAAAAATGTAATCCCAACATATGAACGAAACACAATAAAATATGATAACTTAAATTATCATTCCAAAAGCGGAAGCTGCCCGAAATTTGATGTCAAAAAATTTTCCTATACAAAGCAATTACAGGGGAACCCAAAATATGTAGATAAGAAAATATTATTGATCTCATGTCAGAACCCTTTCACATCAACAAAAATAAACATGAAATAAAAGCTAAATCTATCAGTATTTTGGCTCGACCTTGTTCTTTTCCTTTTTTATAATAGCAGCCAAAATAAAATCTGGTGAGCTACAACACCCATAAAGATATGCAACTCTAATGCAGTAATTAAATGTAAGAATTCACAAATAAATATGAACATCAGTAGGTAAATCAGCCTGTGCATGTAAAAAGCATATGTAAGCTACCTAAGTTTATAGTAAAAGTAATATAAAACTATATACAGGGTATGATTCCTACCATGTAATATGTAAGGATGATGTTGGCTTGAATTATCCATTCAATTAGCGTCGACAGGTAGAAGTCCTGGCGAAAGAAGAGGAGATGCAATCTCTGGAGCCACTTCCAAGGAGGGGAAAGGGTGAAGGAGTGAGATTTTTTATGGAGTTGAAAAGTTTGGAAGGAGAAGAACATGGGGAGAAGATAGAAGCACCAAACATGGTTCAACCACTCCTACAGCAGTATCAAGAGGTGTTCCAGTCAGTTCAGAGGTTGCCTCCTCCACAGGGATGCAAGCATGCTATCATATTAAAGGAAGGAGTCTCACCTATCAGTGTTTGTCTGTACCATCATCCCCAAATCCAGAAGAATGAGATGGAAAGATTGATTAGGGAGATGCTGGAGAAAGGTATCATAAGACCCAGCGTCAATCCATTTTTCAGTCTAGTGCTTCAGTAGCAGTTTATTTCGTTCCACCTTGAGGACACGGTGGCACTTTGGGAGGGGAGTATTAATGGACCGGCCAATTGGATTGGGAGGGAATCATAAAGTTTCATAATCAAGAGAGAGTTGTTTAGGAAGGTTCTTAATCAAAGAGGAATTATTTAGAAATGTTTAAATTACAATTGAGAGTGAATTATTTAAGTAAGAGATCTAATTTGAATTCATAATCTAACAGGGAATTATTTAGGAAAAGGAGGAGGAATTAAGAGTGGATTGTTTAGGTAAGTTTTAATTACAATTGGGAGGAAATTAATTAGGAAAATAAATCTAAGTTAAATTCAAATATGAAAGGAAATTATTTAAGGAAAGGGGACTGATTTGGGAGGGTTATCGGAGCCTATTTAAAGCAAACAATAGGGTGATTTCATATTATGTTTTGGGAGTTTGCTAAATTTAGTTTATTCTTAGATTATTTGGACTCTAGCGGCAACTAGGGATTTAGGAGAGTAGGATCTTCCTCTCCAATTGAAGATCCAATTATATGTTGCTATTTTCTTTCATATATCTTGTAATAAAATAATTTTGGTGTGTTTTTCTTCCTAATTTCTTATTGTTGATCGCTGATATTGAGGAAACTGCATCCACTTCCTATCAATATCATCTTGATACCTAGGTAATAATTTAGTTTAAGCCAATAAACCTTTATTGTATTATAGTACTCATTAGCATGAAGGTTACCTTGATTGTTGGAATTTAGTTTTGATCTCATAAAAGAGGGTAACATCATTCACTTTTGGATAAATTTATTTAACGGTGTCCAAAACTTTGATATATATGGCACACCAATTTCAGGCATAATGATATGTCAAAATCACATCCTTATCATGGAATTCACTTCATTCCAAAGTACAAACTTTGAGCCCTTCAGCTTTGGAGGATTCACAGAATGATAAATCTCTCCTTCCTTCAATGAAAAGCCTCTTAATTTGGGACAACTTCAGATAATTTTTTCTGTTTACGTGAAATAAGGCTTGTAGTGCTTTTGATTCTTCCTTAGTATTTACTTTCACCATACATCATGTTTGACTCGCAAGAAAGAAAATAAAAGAAACTAGACATAATGATAAGAAAGAAGAATTGCATCAAAAAGGAAAGATAATAACAATTAAAAGAAAACTCTAACCTCGCCCTTATACCATATAAAAAATAAAAAGCAAAAAAAAAATCTTTGAATTTTATTGCTTTATTCTATATAAGTTGTGGAAGTATATATAGATTTCTCTGAAAGTCTTACAATGAAAATAAATCAAAGCTATTTAAAAAAAAAAAAGAAGAAGAAAAAAAAAATTTGCAAGAGGGGTCAACGACTAGAAGAGAAGAAAGAGGCACACATACTGCAATCTAATGGCCATAAGAAAAACATTACAATGGATATAATGCTTAAACCAGATGCTCAATGATCACAAACAAAGTTGGTTGACTTGTGGGTTTAACAATCATTCAATAGTTTCCAAATATAATAAGATCTTGAAGGGGGAGGAGGGAGGAGGGAGGACACCATTAAAACATATGAATGAATTCTGAAGGAAAGATTTTGGTATATTTACTTATTAGTTTTTCTCCTTTTTATACAACACTTTATACATTATTTATAACCCTAATGATTTACTAAAATATCCTTAATCTCTTGCAAAAACTTGTGTCTAGAAAAAGTTGGAGCTTCCATTTTTGCTTTGACTTATGAACCAACCACAATTAAGGTATACAAATAGTGGGATGTATTTCTCTCTTGTTTCTTGTTCTGCTACACCCCAACACCTACCCAAAAACTTAACACACATCAACCCTCATAAAGCTAAGTCATATCCCCTCCATAAATCCTAACTCCTGCTTCCGCCTATTGTAAACAATCTGATGGGGATATCATAACATGAAAAGTATATCAGAGACGTGGCCAACGATCTACGACCACTATCGCGCCGATCTATTTTTAATTCATCATATGTATCTATTTTATTTATTTGCATTATGTATTTGTTTTATTAGCATTTCCCGTTTTACCCTTAAGAGTTTTGTCATTTGTAAGCCCTAGGGACAATGTTGTCTTTAGTTTCCTTTCATTGTATGAGGCTATTTATAAGTCCCTTTTATTTCTTTTCAAGTTAATGAAGAATTATAATGAAAATTTCTGCAACTTCGTGTTTTGTGAGAGCTTGAGAGCTTTGGAGAGAAATCCCTGGGAGAGGGAAATAGATCACCCACCAACCTTGGAATGCCCCGACTTCAAGGAGACTTATTCTCTTTTGGCCACAGGCATCACACGCCCTATGGATGATTTTCTCATGGACGGTGGTTATCTCTTCAAAGCTCAGAAGCAAAGCTCAGAAGCTTTGCATCCCTAGCACGTCTCTTAGAAAATTTCTAGTTTGGGAACTCCACGCCGGAGGCCTCGCTGGGCACTTTGGCCGGGATAAGGCGATAGAAGCCGTGGAGTACCGCTTCTTTTGGACCAGTCTGAAGAGGGATGTTGATAAAATGGTCATCAGGTGCCACACTTGCCAACTGGCAAAGCAACGCAAACAAAACACTGGTCTCTACACCCCTCTACATGTTCCCAGCTGTCCTTAGCAAGATGTTAGCATGAATTTCATCTTAGGCTTGCCCAAAATTGTCCGTAGCAACGACGCCATCTGTGTTGTAGTTGATCGATTTTTCAAAATGACCCATTTCCTACCATGCTCCAAGACATCCGACACCTCCCATATTGCCAAACTTTACTTCAATAAGGTCGTCAGATTACATGGTTTACCCAAAATCATTATATCTGACAGGGATGTCAAGTTTACCAGTTATTTTTGGAAAACTCTATGGATGAAAATGGGCGCTAAATTGCATTTCTCTACAGTCTTTCTTTCTCAAACCGATGGCCAAACCGAGGTGGTCAATAGGAGCTTAGGCAAACTGTTAAGATCCCTGATATGTGAATATATTAAGGATTGGGATTCCATACTCCCCACAGCTGAGTTCACCTATAACAATTCTATGAATCGTATAACTGGCTTAAGTCCCGCTGAAATTGTTTATGGGTTCAAACCTAGACGGCCTCTAGATCTTATACACATGTGTTATAGGTATAGGATTTCTGAGTCTGCATCATCATTTTCATCACATATGCATGAACTTTATAAAGAAATTGCACGCCATATCGAAAAGAGCAATAATGATTATAAACTTTATCTGACCTTAAACGAAAGTTTAAAACTTTTGAGGTTTGTGACTCAGTGATGGTGTGGATTCGTCCGGAACGGTTCCCGCAAGGAACAGTTAAGAAATTACATGCTAAAAGTACGGGACCATTCAAAATAATTAAGAAAATCAATTATAATACTTATGTAATGGATCTGCCTGCAGAATTCAATATCAATCCCTCTTTTAACATACAAGATCTAGTAGCATATGAAGGCCACAATTTTAACCCACTAAATCCACTTCAAAAGCAGCCTTGTGTGACCCCACCTTGTGAGAACCCAAACCTACTTCCACTTTCAAACATTCCCAAAAAAACTATGGCAGAGAAGGTTGACACAATTCTGAGTGATGATATCATTTTCACAAAAGAAGATGGACGAAGAAGGTATTTGATTAGGTGGAGAGATAAACCCGAGTCAGAGGATACTTGGTTGGATCGCAAGGAGCTACAACAGATTGACTCTGACGCATTGGAGATTTATGAGAGCAACCGGGACACTTACTCAACAAAGTCGAGCTTTTTACCATCCCGGGAGAATGATGAGGACATCAGATCATGGAAAGTATACCAGAGACATGGCCGACGATCTACGACCACGATCGCGCCGATCTATTTTTGATTCATCATATGTATATGTTTTATTTATATGTATTATGTATTTATTTTATTAGCAATTTCCGTTTTACCCTTACTTAAGGGTCTTATCATTTTATTAGCACCTTGTGAGATTTGCTACTTTCCTAAATTGCTATGTTACTAATTTGGGAAGGATTTGAATTCAAATTCAAATAAGTTTGAACTTCCAATTCTTTTGTAAATCCCATAGCTTAATTTTGGAAAATTTCCTTCGGTCTAGTCACAATAAAATCTGAATTTCAGTCAAAGAATAATTCAAGACCCCTTTCCTAATTTAAGTTGACATTGATTGGCAATCAATCAAAGATCCAATTTTCCCTCTTAATAGCCGGCCTCCTCCCTTTCTCTCCCGCCGCCTCTCTCTCTCTCTTCAATCCCCTTAAATCCTTTCCAAATTAAAATCCCACTATAGTAAATTCCTAGCCGCCTCTCTCCCTCTCTTACTATTCTCAATTAAATTAATTCCCATTGGATCCATTCAGCTCTAATTGGCCGGTCTCCCTCTCCCTCCTTTTCTTTCTTCCTCTTTAATTATTTCCTACTTTGGAAATCTATGGAAGGAAATAATTTTATCCTAAACTCCCTCCAAACCTAATCAAAGCCAGCCGCCCCCTTGCCTTTTGGATGAAGTTTTCTGAAGTTTAGCTACTGCCCAAGCTCCAAAGAGAAGAGACTTCATGCTCTCATCCAATACATCAAGTAATATCAGTTTCCAACCCAACCCGGCTGCTGTCCAGCATTCCAGGACAGGTTAGTTTGCTGTCTATAATTTTCTGGACATAGTCGTGTGCTGTCCAAATGCTCCTGCAGCCACCAATTGCTGTCCAAGCTTGCGAGAAGGTTCCTAAGTACTGTTTTCACATAGGACATTCGTCAAGCAGCTGTCCAGACTCCAGAATTTCCTTCTTACAGCTTTATTTCAAGTCTAATATTGACAAAGGTGAGCTTTCCCCCTCATTTCCCTTCATATTCTCCTTCGATTGTGGTTGTGTATCAAGCATAAAGAATCGTGCAAAGCTCTCCGCCAAAGCTTAGTAAACAACTAAACATAGAGAATGAGTGATGAACTTCTATGTATCCAATCTCGTTGTTAATCTAGGAATTTTATTGGAATCCTTTATATTTGCTTATGTTGAATTTTCTAATTATTTTGTGATCCTAATTATTATTATGTAACTTGGCCTAAGTTAAAGCACCCCTTTCTTGTTTTTTATTTTCGATAAGTGACTAACGTTTTAATTATTATTGCTCTTATTTGAAAGGGTGCAAATTCTTATATCAATCATTTGAAGCATTCATAGTTCTACATCGCAATCCCTATAAAAAATTCATAACTTCCTAAGCACATAATCTCTTGACCTAAAATCATCTTTATTAGTTAACTAACATCCCAAACCTCTGATCCAGAGATTCTCACTCTTTTCCACCTAAAAAAAAAAACTTGACCACCTATAGCGATAAAATTTCAACAAAAAAATCCATCAAGAAGTGCTAAATATTTTTTTTTCTTAGGCTTCCATTAACAATTAATTTTCCACTATCATCTCAAAAATTATTTAACCCAATTAACAACCTTTCCGTCATTTAGTATCAGAGATAAAAATATTCAAAACCCTTTACCCTTTATCTCAAAAGAAAAGAAACCCAATCAATCGAAAGAGTGACCAACACCACCAACGAAATAATCTTACCTAGGTTCACCACCAAGATTCCCCACCACCATACCACTTTTGTTTCAAGAAAAAAGAGGTTTATCTCTTTAGAAGCAAGATCTATTTCAATTTTTATTCTTCTAGTCAGGGCATCAAATGGTACTTTCCTACGGGTGTACAAATGAGTTACATGAGCAAAAAAAGAGATAAATGGTAGAAGAATACTTAGGTGGGAAGAAATGAAACAAATGCTTGGGAATAAGTACTGCTATTAACATCACAATAAGAAGCTTCATACCCAACTCCACACCTTAAGGCAAGGTAGCCTGTTCGTGATTGATTATCTCAAAACATTTGAAGGCCTCATTTGCTAGAACTCACTGCCTTGACAATGATTGTAAATAAGTTTATCAATGAACTAAGGTCTGAAAAATTGAACGAGGTTGAGTTACATGACCTGAAACCTAAGAAAATACCTTTTATATTGCTACCTTGGTGGAAAAACATCGGAGGTACTCAGCCACTTCAATACCACACACATCTATCCCTTCGACTTCTAGAACTGCTCCTAACCCACCCACTAGTAAAGCCACTAAGACCACACAAGACGATAACACCAAAAAGCATAAGAGATGTTATTTGCCACAATTTCCATAAAAAGGAAACCAACTTAAAACCCAACTAATTTACCTAGAAGAAGATGAATGTGTTGACTCTGAAATTGGCATCACGTGTGATTACATTTATGATGAAGACTTATGGACAGAGGAAGAAACCCCCTTAGGAGTCATGAGGTGTTTAGTAGTAACAAAAAACTGAATCTGAGAATTGGAGGAAGAAAAAAATCTTCAGTGTATTTGTCGTGTGCAAAGAAAAGAGATGTAAGTTGGTTATAGATGAAGGCATACCATTACGATGAATAAAGTTTCCACCCATACCGTAATCAAAGCTAACATAAAGGTTGAATCACATCCCAATCATTTCCATGTTTGTTGGGTTAACCATAAAACCTTTATTGTAACTTTTAGACGTCGGGTTCCTTTACAAACAGGGAGTTATGAAGATAACATTTGATGCAATGCCTTGCTAATGGATATATGATGGGGATATCAGTTGGAAAGTCTACCGTCGACGTGGCCGTAGATCTACGGCCATGATTTATCCGATGTACTTTTGATGTTATTTGATTTTATTACTGTTTTCTTATTGATATATTTTTATTTCAGCATTTTCCCCTTTTTACCCTTGCTTGAGGGATTGAGTCATGTAGCCCCTTGAGGGTATTTGAGTCCTTTTTCTTTAAGTCATTGTAAGAGGCTATTTAAAGCCTTCATCTTGTTCTTTTGAGGTTAATGAATGATATTGAGAAATTTTCCTGCACTTGTCTTCTTGAAGCTTATGTGAGAGCTTGAGAGAGAGTTTGAGTGCTTGGTGGAGCCTAGGAGAAGCCACCCGTCGTACCCAACAGTCACCACCGGTGGCTCTTGATTCTCCTCCTTCCTTCCTTCCCTTCTACCCAACGTCCACCGCCGGTCATCCCCACCACCAACCACCACCTCATAACCCCTCCTACCAAAGCTCGCCTCAACCTAACCACCAACCCAACCCCTCTTTTTCATTAGCTAGCTCCTCCACCCGCCCCACCCAAGCCAAACCCGCCGCCAGCCATCCATGTTTGCCTCCATGAATGAGTAATTAATGCCCCTTATTGCTTACCTAAAGAGTTTAAATAGTTTGGGAAATTATTTTCATCATTTGAAATTCAAATTTTGAATTTCAAATAATTTCCTAAATTAGAGAGCTATTTTAGGAAAGTATTGAAACTCATGATTAATTTCAAATTTGATTTGGGCGGAATTTTTCTTCTCCTAAATTAAAGAGACCAACCCCACAAAAATCTCCCTCCCTCCCTCTACCTGCCGCCGGCCTCCCCCTTGCTTGGGCTCCCTCCTTTAATGCTCAATCAACGCTATTGATTGTAATTGATTTGAAATCCAAATTCAAATCATTTTCCCTCCAATTCTACCCAAAACCTGAAAATAATTTCAGATTTGGAGATTGGAATATTGCTCTCTTCTCTCTACCTAATTCTATCCCAAACCCTAACTCTTTCTTTTCCCCTACAAGCCGCCGGCCTCTCTTCCCTCCTCCATCTCTCTCCCTCCTCCTCTATGGTGCTCTCTCTCTCACTTCGTTTATGATGAACGGCTAATCCGGAGCTTGATTCCGGCCTTGCGTAAGACGATTAAATCTTCGTAGATCTTCTCAACTTACCGTTCTTCGACTTGAATCCAAACATCGATGGGTTCATAGAGAAGTCCGCCATCTACATACTACTCGTCTTGACCAAGGCTATGGAGGAGAAACTATCGGAAGGTACGTGGTGTATCAAGATGCTTCTCCAAGAAGGTGATCTTCTCCCTTGACTTGTGTACTTTCACATTCTACTTACTTCGTAGAGAGAACTGTTCGAGCAAGAGATTGTGTTCAATTATCGCCATCCATTAGTAAGCGTAGGTTTGTTACTTCTTTGCTTTTGGATCTCATTGTTAGACCAAAGTTATGTTAGAAACGCATGCAAAGCTTTGATTTTTCTAACGGTTTTGATTTCGCTTAGTCTCTTGCGTGGCTTAGCTTAAACGAAAGTGACCACTTACTAGTTTAAATTTGTTGTTTTAATCGCTAATAACCAAAATCTAAAATTGTTCTTTAATTATTTTGTGCAAGTTTCCTGTTTTGCATTTAGGCTTGCATCAATATAACTCATATCATATTAGGCCAACCCTCATTATATTATCTAGAATAATCTTTGAGCTAGTCAGCCTACACATGTGGTAACATGGAAGCGATCCTCCATCAAGCCAACAACTTCAAGTAGCTCAACAGCAACTAGCAAGATAAAAAAAGGCAAGGTTGATATCAAGAGGGGACTGACAGGTTAAACCAGGGAGCATGTCCAAATTTTATCTAAATTATTTTTTCTGATCACTTATCTTATTTAATCTTAGATTTTGGATTCGAATTTGTTTTTCCTTGCATTTAGGAATTAGTTATCAAGAATACAGAAAAAAAAAATTTATTAGGATTTTTTACATATAAGAATATTTTTCTCCTTGATTTTAGGAATTATCTAGGATTAGAATTCAATTTTGGTATTATAAATAGGAGTCGCTCTCTCTTTCCTCCCTCTCTCTCTCTCTCTCTTCACCAAATAAAAAGGACAATAATAATCAGACTTCTCCCTTTCGTATCCCCTTGGTTTTAGCTATTATGAGAGCCAATATTAATTTTTATGAGAACCACTATCCCATAAAAAAAAGCCAAGCAACTATATTTCACTTAACAAGATACAGGTTAACTAAAATCGATTCACAAATAGTAAATTTGCTAACTCAAAAACAGGCTACAATTGACTTGAGTTTAATTTCAGCATTTGAGAAGGAACAAAGGAGAGGAATCTTCATTGTCTTATCACCTACTCTTTCACAACCGTGCATCCACGACATTTAGAACATTTACCCAAACTCTTGGTTACTTGATCCATGAAGACTTGGATCATCTTTTTACTATCAAAGCAATAGACTATGCAACTGACAGGATAAAATAGCGAAGATATGAACCAACACCAATACTAACCAGGAACAAAACCTGAATACAAGTAAAAGAATTGATCTAACCTTCAATCATGTTGAGTCATTGACAACATCAAAAAATTATGGTAGGCCTTTGAGAGCAAGTTAGAAGCCTTGGAATGATTGTTATCACTTCATGGCCTTGCAACAAAGAGAACCCAAGACTATGGTATATGGCTGCCCATATGTGAAACTATGGTATAGGCGCTATTTCATATGACAAAAATTTTAAATATGGACAGATGAAATAAAGAGGTTCAATTATCAATTTTTTAGCAAGAGACTCGACTACCATTCAAGATGGACACCAAGCTCAAGTTATCAATCTATGATGAAACAATAAATGCAAAGAAGCTTGATGATAGGTTGAGCATCATTACCAACTTTTCTTTTTAAAGGTATAATCATGCCCAAAAAATAGCCTTCAAACAATTGAAACTCTTTGGCCACGCCCTAATATGGTGGAACATGAAAAAGTGAAGCCACAATCCGACAAGAATGACTTGGAGCCAATTCAAAGTCTAAAGAAGTTCTACTCCATTGATGTGAAACATGTAAGTAAACAAGAATTGCTTTTGGAAATTAACAATAATTTGAACTTTAACCTTGCTAATCGTAAACATATGTTTCACCAAGTTGATTCTTAGAAATTTCCGCTAGAAGTTTAAGTAATAGCAAGCGATTACAAAAGAGATTAACATGATACTTGCAAGAAATAACAAAATAATAAAGTAAAAATAATGGCAATGAAAAAAAATCCATGGCTTAACAAAGAGAAGTGTTCACCCTGAGTTCCCTCATTCTCGCTCTTGAAATTGGGGTCTAGCGAAAAAAGGGTAGAAGTAACCCGAGTGATGTCACCACAAGACAAGTGACGCGTAAGGCCTTGTCCGCCAGAGAAGTAGCTGGTGGAGGGGAAGTTGATGGTCGGCCAACGATTTGTCAATGTCCCGTTGGTCCTTGAAGGTCAATCGTCTCGGCGAGATGATAGAGTATGCGATTGACATAGCTCTCCACTTAATCCTCGTATTCCCAGTTTGGATTAAAGAAAAAGATGTAGATTTCTCCTTGAGCGTTATATGCGAATTCGTGGTCGACCTTAGGGTCGGCCATGCACTAATGGTAGATGGGAGGAGGGAGTTCATCTTCTCTTTGTTGCTCTAAAACTCATGAAAGATTTAGGTTTCCAAGAGAAACAAGGGGAGAGGAGGGGGTGGCCAAGGAGAGAGGGGAGGTTTGTGGGTTATGTTAGGTTTAGGGTTTGGGTGAGGGTATTATGAATAAATCTGAAGTTAATTTCAGATTTAAGTAAATTGGGAGGGAGTTGAATTTGAAATTTAATTTCAAATTTAAATTGGGATTAGGGAATTGAAATAGAGAGAGAAGGCAAGGGAAAGAGAGGGGGGCCAGCGACATCTAGAGAGGAGGGAATTTGGAGAGGGATTTAAAAGCTTTCAAAATGAATTATGTAATTTAGAAAGGGGAATAATAAATCAAATCTAATTTAAATTTAAATTAGACTTAGATTTATGCACTTTCCTAAATTAGAATTTGTAAATAAGGAAAGTATTTGAAATTCAAATTTGAATTTCAAATGATACTAAATCCTTTCCTTTCTTGTTTGAGTTAATTTATGAAAGCAATTATGATGATTGAAGTCATCATAAAGGAGGTGGATATGGGGGTGGGGCGGCGGCAATGGGGAAGGGGAAAGGGATGGCGTCAGGTAGGAGAGGGGAAGGGAGATTTGGGCTAGCGAGTTGGGGTTTTGGATGAGACTTTAGGGTGAAGTTAGAGGGGCTGAGGTGGGCCGACAGGTGGGAGAAGAGAGGGGTTCAGGTGGTGGGGGAAGAATAAAGAGAAGAAGAAGTTTTGGGGGAAAACCAAGAGCTCACCCGATGGGGCTGTTGGGTACTTCGTTTGAGCCTCTCCTAGGCTTCTCCTCTCTCAAGTGCACACACAAGAAGAAGAAAAATATGAAATTTTTATTTAATCATTCATTAACCTCTTACAAAGCACAAGATCTCTCTATATAGGTCTCAATAATAAAGAAAATAAGAAAGACGCAAATGCCCTCAGGGCAACAATAAAAACTCATTACCCATAGGGGTAAACTAGGAAAATTGAAATGCACAATAAATAAAACATAAAATACATCAAAAGTAAAGACTCTGAATCGTAGCTGTCGATCTACGATTCCGCCGATGGTACACATTTCGAAATCTCTGATTGGTGTCCTCATCATCCATCAACCATGAGTGATAAAGGAGAATGACTCAAGTAGTTCATATAGGATTGCACTAAAATTAAAGTTTGCAATAATATTATTTGGATTTATAGGCTTCAATAGTTCATATAGGATGGCACTCAACTTAAAGTTTGCAATACTATTATTTGAATTTATAGGCTGATCCTTAAAAAAAAAAATGTAATTTAAATCCCATCCATTCATGTGGTTGCATCTTATTCCAAGCTCATGTCATTATAGTTAAGGTTTCATCCATATTCCTTAATAATTTTGTAATAAATATTGTTAGTGCCATGTTCACTAAAAGGAATATATATCACTTCTTTGCTGGTGTAATTACATTGCCCCTTCACTAAAATAAATTGCACCATTTAAGATGCATATTCCTCTGTTTGTGGCTAGATATGTTGTGTCAAATCAAATATTAGTATTTTATTTGAAAGAATACAAAGAAATCTTTTAAAAATAATATAGATGTATAAACCTAGACTCAAAGATAACAAATTGTCAACCATGCATGTCGTGTATGGCTCTTGCGAGTGGTTGTCTCGAGTTCTCTTTCATAACAAATTTAACAAATAAGAATTTCAAAATGTGAATAATCTGATCAAGTCATTATTGAGTTGAACCTAACTAAAATTTGAAATTGTACAATTGAATATTGATGTGTTTATTTTCCATAAGACAAGACGTAAGTCTCAAGGGGTTTTGAGACGTAGGCCTCAAAATTAAACACCTTTAAATTAATGGAAATATAAAATAATAAGTTGAATACTAACATTAAAATAAGATGTTGAAAAAAGATAATAAAAAATCAAAGGCTATTAAAAGTCATACATGCCTACATGGTCAAAAACAATGTTAAATAAATAGTCGCTTCCATTCCCAATTCAACTTAAACAAGTAGTCCGTGGTCTAATTTATGAATTTAAAAATCTCCCCCACTCTCATCACTTAGAGGGTCTTTATTAGAACAATAATTATGGCTAATGGTAAATTTTTTAATATTATTTTGAAGACTAAAAGGATGCTAGATGAGTGGAGAATGAGTGTGTTGATTCCTATATTTTAAGAATAAAGGTGATGCACATGATTGTGCAAATTATAGATAAATTAAGTTAACGTGACATACTTTAAAACTATGGGAAAGAAGTTATGGAGCACAGGTTGCGATGTGATACTAATGTTTCTCAAAATCAATTTGAATTCATGCCGGATAGGTCTACAATGGAAGCTATACATTTATTGAGAGATTTGATGGAGAAGTATAGAGAGAATAAAGAGGATCTACATATGATATTTATTGATTTAGAGAAAGCATATAATAAAGTTCAAAGAGAAGTGTTGTGGAGAGTTCTAGAAAAGAAAGGGGTTAATAATGCTTATATTCAAGTCATTAAGGATATGTATTCAAGAACTGTTACTTGTGTTCAAACACAAGGTGGTTTGATCAAGTATTTTCCTATTTCAATTGGATTAAGGATCAGCCTTAAGCCCATATCTTTTTGCTAGTTATGGATGTTCTCACTAGACATTTGCAAGAGGTTGTACCATGGTGCATGATTTTTGCTGATGATATTCTTCTTATTGGTAAGACTAAAGAGAGAGTTGAATGTAAACTTGAATTATGGAGATCAACCCTAGAGTCTAAAGACTTTCGTTTGAGTAGATCTAAAACTGAATATATGTAGTGTAATTTTAGTAATAATAGATCTAAAGGGGGATTGTGACTTTGGATGATCAAGTCATTAATAAGAGTACTCGTTTCGATATCTTAGGTCTATTGTTCAGAGTGATGGTGAAATAGATAGGGATATTATTAGTAGAATTCAAGTGGGATGGGGTTGAAGTGGAGGAATGCATCGGACATGTTGTGTGATAGAAAAGTCCCCCTCAAACTTAAGGGAAAATTCTATAAGATGGTGGTTAGACTTGCAATGCTTCATGGTGCAGAATGTTGGCCATTAAAAGAGAAGCATAATATTAAGTTAAGTGCTGCAGAGATGAGGATGCTTAGGTGGATAAGTGACTTTACTCTTAGAGATAGGATATGAAATGAGCATATACATGAAAATGTTGGAGTAGCTCCAGTGGAAGATAAGATTAAAGAGAGTCACCTTAGATGGTTTGGTCACATAAAACGACAACCTTCCAATGACCCGGTTAGAAAAGTAGATGTATTATATTTGACTTATGTTAAGAAAGGTAAAGGTAGATATAAAAAGACTTGGTTAGAAAATATCATAAATGACTTTTTTTTATTAGATTTAAATGAAAATTTGATTCTTAACAGGACACAATGAAGAAAAATGATTCATGTAGCCGACCCAATATAGTAGGATAAAAACTTGATGTTGTTGTTGTTGTATACTTGTATGTAATGAGGATATGCTTCAGAATACTAGTATCGTTGTAATTGGATGGAAATAAATCAACTAATAAAGCTCATCTCAAGATCTATGATCATTAACAAGAATATTGGCATATATAGGTAAATCCATCTTGAATTTTTTTTATATCTTGGAAGTATAACCTTGCATAATATTTTTGGGTCTGTCATTCTATTAATGTACAGTACATAAGAGGTATTTAGAACTAATAAATAAAACACATATATTAGTAGTACTTGTATTAAATCCTAACTATATATACATTCTTTAAAATAATATATATATAATAAACACGGCTCTCTCCATCGGTGCGACAGAAATTATGCTTGGAACTAAATTAACGGGGGACAAACAATAGGAATAGATTTTCCAATTATAACAAATAAGTCAGCAACATGTTTAGAAAGCAGATTAGAAGAGACATTAACAACAGGAAAATATCTTTAAAAAAAAAAAAAGATTATGAGTAGACATATCCATTCCAGCATTGCCAACCCAAAATCGGAGTGATATTCCTGCACAGAGCGACCAAGTGGAAGAAACGAACCTGAGCAGATCTGTGGACTCGAGGTGGAGAAGCCGGCTGGTAGGTGGCTCGCACTGGGCTGGTGGCGCTGTGAGGGAGATTCAGTCGGCGAGGTGGTTGGAGTTGCAGGAGAGCTGGAGTTGCGGGCGGCTCTGTAGACGAAGAGCCCCGCGGCTGGGAGAGGAGAGGAAAGCGTGAGGGAGAACGTCCCCCCGCCCTAGCTTCTTTCTCCTGAACCCGTCTCTTGCGTCTGGCTTTAGTAGGAATAGAATGACAATCCACACTTCTATATTGAACTCCTTTGAACTTAACCAAAGGGCTCATATTGAATTCACTTGCCAAAAATATTTGTACTGTATTCTCATTGCTTTTGCCAAAAGCTGACATAAAAGACAGCCCAACGTTATATTGTCCTTATAATATAATCTCAGCCATTAAATTCAAATTTACTTGATTTAGAGGTGTGTGGAAAGTTGAAGTAAAATCAATCTTAATCTGAAATTATTTTTGAATGGATTTTTTATTTAGTATATATATTGATATGTATTTAAATTTATATTTTATATTTTAATCTGAATTTAATTTATTATATTTATTTAATACTTAAAATAATCCAAAGTATATATTTTTACTTTTATTTTTTAAATTTCAATCTAAATTTAATTTATTTAATTTTAAATTAATCAAGAGGATATATAGATCAACATTTATCAACTCTATAAAAAAGAATGATCATATAAATAAGCTAATGATTCATTCAAGCCATTGTAGAAACTCTATTCTCCTATGAAAAGTATTGAATGAAATGTATTCTTTTGTGTTATTAGTTCTTCCATCCTTGAATATTTTGCATTGATTAACTATTGAGCCAAGTGTATTCTCAAGGATATTAAACCAAATTATGCAAAAAATAATTCAATTTTAGTATGAAAATAAACAATACATGTGATTAGCTTAGTAGCAATCACTTCATAATTCTAGAATAGACCGAGTTGTGATCGCTTTATGATAGGAAGAATGATGAAAACTTTATAATATGTTGAGCAACAATGACTTTATGATGAATCAAGTTGTGATTAATTTGTAGTAGGATAAGTGGTGATGGATATGTAATAGGCTAAGTGGAAATGGTAGATAAGTTGAGTGTATATAGAACATCCAAATAGTTTTTTTTTTTTTTAAGAAGGATAATTTCAAGTCTTACTTGGCTTTTGATTTTTTTATATTTTGGGCTTAGTATCTAAGACGAGTCCGTCCTATCTTTCGTTAGACTTTATACCTTCATGTAAGTAACCATAATTAGAAAGGACTACACTCGTAATTCAATGTGGATCGTCTCGCAAAGAGGAGTGTCTAAGTTCTACAGCTTGTTTGATGCTTATGGTATTTGAAGACTTGAGTATACATTGGAAGAAATTTACCATAATGAAAATCTTTAATGTTGTTGACTTGTACAGTCCTGAAATAATACTTTTTTTTTGGGACATTTAGGCCATTTAAGGCAAACTCACACACACAACGCATACACATGGACTCGAACACTAAACCTCTTAGTTGGAAGCCTAAGCTCTCAACCAATAGGCCAAGGAGAGTTGTGTATCTGAAATAATACTTGAATGTAAGGAGTAGTCTCATGACTTCTTAGCTTGACTCTAAGTCAATCAAAATTTTGAATTGAATTGGCTTAGCATTGAATTTCTTGATCATTTGGTGAGTTTATGTCGGGTATTGGGTTCCAACTATCGAGTTACTCGAGTATTACTGAGTAATGAATATCGAGTTTTATGAGCATCGTGAAATGATAAATATCGGGTTCCTTAAGCATTGGTAATTAGTAATAAATATCGACCTTCTTGAGTATAATCAAATCACAATTTTCTCATTAAGCACTCAGGCTTTGATGACCAACACCTTCAATTCATTCTTTTTGGTATTCATAATAAGTTTTCTAAAATAATTCATAAGCAAGGGGATTTGAAATGATCGATTTAAAAGATATTTAAAAAATGCACGAAATTTCATTTTAGGGTCTTAGATTTGCTAACTTTTTTGAAATGAACAATGAAATATTATTGTTAAATCTGTTGCATATTATTTTGTTTAGGGTTTACGATAGAAATTGATATTTTACTTATATTGAACATAGAGTTATTATATAATTGAGAACTATTATATGGTTTTGCCTCAAATTAATTTTTTTAATTTAATGGTAATAAAAACAAGTGCTAATTTTGATTATATAAATAATTATTTATTTAATGAGATGAAAATCTTTTTTTTTTTAAGGAAATTTTGGGGCTGAGCGCGGTTTTTATAAAGCTAAATAAAGATTACAACATATAGCGACAAACAAAAAATTCATAAAGAAGATCTGAAATTAGAAACAAACAAAGAAAACAAATAGAAACCATAGATACCAACTCTTCAAAGCAAACCATAGAATAGCTTGGAAATAGAAGAATTGGACTCAGTTTATCCAAAGTCAACCTTCATATTCCTCTTATATCTAAATGGGTCTTCTCGGAAAATTTGGGTGGATTTAGTCTCGAGGCCATCCATGCAACATGGTTAGCACAAGGACCTTTTTTGCTTCTTGAATTTGAACTTCCCTTGGTTTCCATGAAGGCCATCCAAGTTTTTGAATATAAATAGTTGGCTTTGATCATCATCGTCCTGATAGAATCAGTCAAAAACTTGCATTGTTGAACAAAAGTTCTTAAAATAATAGAATTCCTTGAGCCATTGATCATTGATCTTCTCATTATTAGCCCTTTTCAAAATCTTAAACTGAATAGCCTTCTTCACTTCAGTGATTAAATAAGACGGATCCTTCCAGTTCCCAGAAAACTGTCTGTTATTCCTTAATTTCTTTCCATAAAAGTTAAACCGAGCAACAGATTGTTAAAATGATAATCTACATTTCTCTTGTATTTGATTGTTGATAATTATCAATATAGTCAAATAATTGGAAAATATTAGGTCTCATTAAAAACAAATCTATGAAAGAAAATAGACCCTTAATCACAACAAATTAAAGAATACTCACATTCAAAGAAGATGTGCTTTCAAGGAGAGCTAAATTTCATTCTATAACATTCAGCAATAGCCGAATCAATAGTGAGAAATCTCTAAATGAAAGAACAATTAAAATTATGATAGAGAACATCAATAGAAGGAATCCCTAAGCCACCATTAATTTTTTATTTATAAATATTTTTCCAAGATATGATATGCAATTTTCTATCAACAGTATTCCCGTGAAGAAGAAATTTTGAATAAAGCTTATGCTTATCAATGATCTCAGTATAAATAAATAAGTTATAAGTTGATCTAATTATAAACTTCTTTCACTCTATTGTTGCTCTCTACTTTGCACTTGTGAAGCTTATTTTCTATTACAATGCAACCATATATTTATAGCAATTATATGGTAATTATAAGAATAAAATAATTTAATAAATTTCTTTATGGGGTTGGCCATATTTACTTTAAACTTAGAGATCGAAACCGCCTCCAATAATGCTTCATTTGTATGATTCTTTAATAATTTAAGCCTTATTTTAAGGTGGAGATTATTTTTTAACTTAAATTTTAAAGTTACATCTAATGATATTTAATTAATACAACTCCCCTTAATTTAAGCATTATTTCAAGGGAAATAGCATTATTTAATTTAAGAGATGAAATAATTACCTCCAATAATGCTTCAATTGTTTAACTCCTCATAAATTTAAGCCTTGAAAGGGGCGAATTATTACGTCCGGTGTCGTCCGGACACCAATCCAGACGCGCCACGTCACCCTGATACACTGGGCCCCGGGTGCATTTGAGTGACGTGGCGCATTTGGATTGGTGTCCGGACTAATCCGAATACCCGACGTAATAATTTTCCCTTTAAAGGAAGGAATATTGATCTAAAATTGAAGTGGCTCATCTTCAATTTGAATATGAGGAGGCACAATAAATTGAGGAGAGATAAAGGGATTAAAATTTTGAAAGTGGAGGTTAAGGGGTTAGCCAACCATATAATTTATTCATAAGTGTCATTAAACTTTGGTACAATGTGATGGATATAATGAATCATTCTTTGGTTGCAATAAAAGCCTTTGAGAAACAATTATGATTTTTTCTTACTTGATAAAGCTAATAGAAGCATTGCCAAAATATATTTTCAGAGATAGAGGCGATGGGATTTAGAAATTGTAAGAATTAAGTGAGAATGATGGTGACTTGGTTTATTATGACTTAGATTTCGTTTGGAATAGCTTTCTTAGTACTTCTTAAAGCAGTTTTTTGGTAGAAATAATTTAATTTCTATACTAAAAAGCTGCTTTAAGAAGAAGTTAGAAAACCGTCTCAAATAAAATCTTAGTGTACATCTAATAAAGAATTATAAATAAATTTGCTATTGATATTATTATAGAAGGAAAATCCATTAATAATTCATTTTTAATAGTATCAACTAAAAATCTTTCATTTGTCTATTTTATTTTTTATGAAACATTTTAGTTATAAATTTTCGTCACTATTTAATAGTTTTTATATAGTGTATGACTAAAGATGATATGCAAAATCTTATATTTAAATCTATATTACTATTTTAAAGGGTGGATATGGTTATGTTTATATAATTGTAACTTTTTTTTTTTTAAGTTGTGAAAAAGATATTTACCACAACATTTAGGTTGCAAGAAAATGGCATAGTAATTATGGTTATGCAACAAATTAACTAAGCTTAGGGTGCTCCCTCTCTCATCCACTGCTTAAAATTATGGGCATCCTCTAGTTTCTTATCTCTTTGTTCTCAATGATTCCTGGAATTTTAGTTAAACCAAGTTAGTTGCCTGTTTATCTATTATTTCATCTAATTTTTTACTTTTTTGATATCTTTTTAGCTTTGTTCATATCTCAATGTGATTTATGGAGTTTGAGGCAAAGAACAAGCAAATGAAGATTGATTCTCCCCTAATGAAGGAAGAGATTTCTAACATTTTTATTGAAGCATTTCATTTTTTATGCTCATTTATTAAGGTGACCTACCATATATGATTTCAAGAATAGTATAAAAATAAAAAAAATAAAAAAATAAAAGTGCATTTGAATAATTCCAACATTAGATTTTGACCTGAGCTTTTGTGAGTTTGAGCCTTTGCTCTTGCTTTATACTGGGTCCAATGGCATTATGGGATTTAACTACTGGACGTGCTACATTATGATGTTTTAAAGTCATCAACAAAACTTGCTTAAGATATCAATAAGGTGACCACATATTTTTCAATTGTAGTGTGAGAAGTGTCAACTACAATGTTGAGGTGAGACTTCGATGGGATAATGAAAATGGGTGTCGGCATGGGGTGGTGAGAACAAGTCTCAGTTGGTGAGAGTCTGAGAAGGTGCACTATGTACCGAAGGAAGGGAGCTATCAATTATGGAAATGCTAATGATTGATGACTCAACTAAGAGTCATTTGATCAGACTCTAATAACTAGCATGCATTACGAAATATTGAGTATGAGCTAGATCATCAGAAGAGCCTAGAGAAAATGGATTGTAAGTGAAGAAGCCCAAAGAGACGGTCAACAAGGAATTACAAAAAAATGTACATCCCATCCATCTTTGAGGAGTGTAAATAGGTCGTTGATGATATGGAACTTCTTTCCTTATTCCCTTTCCTCTTGAACACCTCAATATTCGCATGTGGCCAATAGAACTACATTACTCTCTCTCTCTCTCTCTCTCTCTCTCTCTCTCTCTCTCTCTCTCTCTCTCTCTATATATATATATATATATATATATCCCAAATTAATAGACATAGATTCTTCACACATAACTCTAAGTTCAAGGGCTATGTCATGTTTGATTATTTTTATTTTGATATCCTTAAGCATTATCAGACAAGGAGCTAAACTCCTTGAATCTAAGAGTGCTTCAAGGGAAAAGGATGTCTATCTCAAAGTATTTATTCATTAAATTACTCTAATAATTTGACTATATCAAAACCTTGAGCCAAAGATTCACTTTGTTGTAGCCCAATCTTTGTTTGTGATCATTGTAGTTTCTTTTTTGTTCATAATATTTATTACTTACCTATGAATTCTCATTTCCAACAATATCATCATTCATGCAATAGACATCCACCTTCTCATTCAAAGAATGTAGTGTCCATCAAGAGTACAAAACTATCCAGGTTTGCCTCGATCTCCATGTTACTAGAGGATATAGGAAGAGTATGGAGGCTAAGAAGAAAATGCATCTCATCTTAACTTGTTTGGAATTTATTAGCTCTGCATGTTATTTAACTAAAGAAGATTATTTTAATCTATCATTTATCTCTAAGGGATTCTCTCTTACTTCCTCAACTTAAATTATAATGATTTTTATTAAAATTTACTAGTAAAATTATTTTGGATATCTATATGTTCAATTTGCTAATTAAAGGCTTATGTGAGTTATATAAATTGATTGGTTGATATTTTGATCTATCCCTCACAATCGCTTTTTTGGCCTTGGTGGAGAAATGGAAAGTGTTGCCCTCGTTATTTTTTTCCTTTTATGAACTATGGATACAGATTTAGAATTTATATTAGAAGTTATATATATATATATTGTTTGAGTAGTCTCGAATTTGGCTCGACCTTTATTTGTTTAAGTCCTTGATTGTAATAAGCTCGCATATATGTCGAGTGTCCAAGGGGGTAGCGCCCCCTGACAGGATTTTGGCTGTAAGGGTATTTTTAGAATTCTGCTTGTTTTCAATGCGTTATTTTTGCCCTTTAAATACTTTGTAAAGGGCTTAGGATTAGTAAGCCGTTTTGCATTCAGTCTCTTCTCTATAGTGAAGTCATTCTCTTTTCTTCCCCGTGATTTTTCTCAAATTTGAGTTTTTCATGTAAAACCCTTGTGTTGTTTGTGTTTTACATATCATAATTTATTATTTATCTTTATGTTTGATTCATTATTCCCTACACACACACACACACATATATATATATATTTATTTGTTCGGTACAATAGTGTATGAGAAAGAAAGTTTTGATATCTTATCTATTTTTGTTTACTCAAACTAGTATTTTGTGTTAGGGACTATGGGCTATAGGCTTAGTGATTTTGATGAGTTGTTTTGCATTTTTATATTTAATCAATACAATTATTTTTATTTTTTTAATATGATTAGGATCCTTTAAGCATTGTAATTATGCTATATATATTGTTTTGATTTACTTTATCTACATTTTTTGGTTGTGCATGTTTTAGTTACTATTTTTTATGAATCACTTTTGATGGGATGTCTCATTTACTTTCATTGGTATCAACTTAGTTTTGGTTTAATGGATATGCTTTTTGAGTTTGAACCTTTAAGTTTTGTGTTTTGGTTGAGTTTTTTTTACTATTAAAATAGAAATAAAGCTTGTTTTGTTGAGTACAATCAACATTTTTTTTTACATTAGATGTTGCATTTGATTTGTGATAGTCTCCACATCTAATTATTGCTTTAGTGGAAGAATGCTAGGGACTTTGTGGCATGCTTTGGAGTCCTAACTCTCATTATTCTTCTTTGTAGGACTTAGGGTATTTTATTGGCCACATTATAGTTTTAGCCTTATTTCCCATGATTTCACGTACCCTTAAATTATAGCTTGGCTTTGTTCTGTTATAAGTTACGCTAGTTGATTTTTTGTTATTGTGACGATTATATTTATATGGTGCATTCATAATATTATAAATATAATTTTTTTTAAAGATCTTTCTTAGTGCAGGAACTCTATTGAGAATTGATATAATAATGTGGATTACGATAGTTGAATAATACTTTATTAGAACTTAAAAAAGTCCTAACATTTAAGACTTCCTATAAAGTTAAAGTTGATCTCCTTCATGATAATTAGGGCTCTAAGAAATGTCTTTTTTAAGGATGTAGGGTACTCTTCAACCTAATGAAATTTAATTTATTGAGAGTAAAGGGTATTTTTTAGGCTTGATGCCACACATGATTAAAATACATTTTGCATTTACAAGCAATTTTGTATCTCATTGAATGATATAAATCACTTGAAATATCTTTAAAAGCTTTTTCTACCAAGTGTTTTTATTTTATTTTATTTTATTAAGTATTTAGCTTTTTGTAGAAAGTGTTTTTTTCTAAAGCTTTTTCTAGCAAGTGCACAATAGAGGATCCTTGAAATTAGGGCTACAAGTTACTAGCACATTTTTTTCCTCTAATTTTTTCTTTCTCATCATCTACTTTCATAATAGGCCACATGCATAATTATATTTTTCTTGGAACGTGATGTGATTTGATCCCTTTAACAGGGATCTATACGGTGTTGAAAGTAATTGTGAATTGTTGCACTCGGCGTAGACCAAAGAAGGGGCAACTATTTATATTCATAAATAAATAAACAAATTACATAATGAGAATATGGATTTTTGCATGCTCTACAATAATATTAATGGCAAGAGTTAACTGAATGAAAATAAAGGCATTTTGATCATTGCACTAATTTTCATCATCATTATCTCCAGCAACATTCTCCTTGAATGTTTTATGCACATAACTGATAGGGTCTTTTTTTTTTATAATAAAAACTCACAGAGGGGCCTACGCGTTTATTTAAAACAAAGATTACAAGTCCTTAAAGAACTTTCAACTCTCTAAAAATACAGCCATTGAAATAAAACCTACAAGCCGATGATTCTATCTATCACGATGAAAAGCAAAGAAAATAAAATAGAAAAACCAATCAAACCAAATGAAAAAAAGGCTAAAAAAGCAGCAAGCAGATCCTCAGTCCTTGTCTAAAAGCCAAACAAAAAACAACAACCAAACATGCAAAAAAGCCTCCAAAGGCAACCTGCAAAATGAAAAGAAGACAATCAACCCAAGAACCAGCAAACCCATTGACCAACAGCCACCAACAGAAACAATCCAGTAACAAAGAATCACAAAAAAACACCCGCACAACAACCACAACAAGAGAACGAAATCAACATGAACCAAAACAACCAACACTTACCCAACCAAACCCAATAGAGGAAGGCCACAACCTCAAAAGATCACAACAACCTCAGGCCAAAAATCCCAAAATGACCTAACCACCAAGCAAAGCAACACCAAATAGCATGTCAACATTAACAAAGGAGAATCACCAACAACAGACAGAAAAACCAAAAAAACAAAACATTACTTCTTAGATTTTTTTCCACGCCTTTTTCCACCACCACGAGAAAAAGCTTTATAAATGATACGTCCAACAAACAAACTATACATCTCATTAGGCTCAATGATGGGACCACCCAAATATTCCCCAACACACCTACCCGAAGTAGAATCATACCCATCAAGCCAATCATAATGATCAACACAAGTGTCCTTCAAATTTAAAGTCATAATGTATATTTTATTTTTTCATATTTATAAAATACAATAATTTTATATATTTACAAGAAATTCAAAATAATCCTTTTTGTGGGAAGAAAAAAAAATATTGAGTGAATTTGTAGTATATAAAATTATATTATATAATTAAAAATACACAAACTAACAAACTATGCTTATTTGGCCCTTAAAATCATTGGTCTAACAAAGGATAAAAATCAGAGTTCACCTCCTTCAATTATCACCTTATGAAACTAAAGTTCTTATTGTCTTACAAAGGCCGGGTCCATATTGGCCCACAGAACATGCCCATCGAGCTATACAGTCCATTCCGACAAACTCATCATTAATCCAAATCCCCATCCATGAGTTTCATGTCGGCAACATGTCATTGCCGTGTTGTCATCGTGTCACTGCCGTGTCATCCGTGTGTTGCGCCACGTCTCCATCATGTCACATCATGTTTATTTCCTGTCACCTTTGTTAGAGATCATGTCTTTGTTGTGCCATGCCGACATCACCTCTCACATAAAATTATATGGGAAATTTTATTCATATAATAATTTTTTATTTTCATTTAATAATTAAATTATATTTTTATTTAAATATTGACATAAAAATAAACAAACATAACTTAATTTGTGTTATTAAATTATTAATTTTATATTCTATCATCTTTAATATTTATTTATATTTAAAAAATATAATTATGATAAAAATATTGAACCAATAACTAAAAGGAGGGTTTTAAAATCTA
>NW_021319436.1:2302667-2584591 GCF_001605985.2 Dendrobium catenatum
TATTGTTTTGGGCTTATTTCCCTAAACTTCTCGGCTCTTCAGACTTGAGGTTGCCTTCAATGTCATCTGGATAGCCATAAATATTTTCTCTGACAAAACCTAGATACTTAAGATCTATCTAGTAACCATCATAATACTTAATGTATTCCATCTCTATCATTCGCTCCTTACTCCTTGGTGATCTGATCTAAAACTATCTCATTTTAGATTATGTAAACTTGATGTATGTGACCTTCACCTCTTTACAAAAGTTCTTCCATCCTTAATTGGAATGTGCTAATAGCTCTCAGAACTAGCAGAGCAATAACTGATCTTTATCTATATCTACAATGAACAGCGTGAGGTCTCCTTCTTTGAAGCTGATCTCAATGTCAGGCACAAGCAGAGGGGGAGTAAAATGGGAATTCTAGATTCTCGTAGTTTATGATGTGCATGAATTTATTTTGATGATAATAAACACACACGTGTGGGCGCGCGCTCACACACACAATATATATATATATAATATATATATATATA
The DNA here is from genome assembly GCF_001605985.2 of Dendrobium catenatum. Taxonomy (NCBI): domain Eukaryota; kingdom Viridiplantae; phylum Streptophyta; class Magnoliopsida; order Asparagales; family Orchidaceae; genus Dendrobium; species Dendrobium catenatum. The sequence continues at coordinate 2,303,187 of NW_021319436.1, forward strand.
TATAATAAATAGTTATTTTATAAATAAATTTACATAAAGTTTGGATCTCAAAGCAAGTTCAGTTTAATGAGATGATTAAATAATTTAGAAGATGAACAAAGAGATTCAAAAGTCACTGAAGATTATAATCCTACAAGTATCATTTGTTTGAGCAACTAATAAAACCTTTATTTTATCAGCATGAATTTTACTATCATTGTTCATTTAAAATTTTCTTTCCAAGTTATTTTCATTCCAATATTTGAAAATTCTGCCCAGATTGCTTTTATCAGGCTTGTTTTTTTTTTTTTTAATTCTATCAAAATTAAAACTTACACTCTCATAAATGCTTCTAATGCTATAAGACAAAAACTAAATAAATAAATTGAACAATTTTAACCATTGGAGATGGGAAATCCAATGGAGAAATAAGGAGAAAAGGAAAGAAAAAGACTAATTTTTCCTCTATTAGGGTTTTTGTATGTTCTCACTCTCTCACTTTCCCTGACCTTCTCGATTGTTTTGATAGGCTTGGAGTTGCTTTTAACGTCTGTTGGAGACTTATAAATATTTTCTATAACAAAAATCCTAGATCTTTAAGATCTATCTAGTAAGTATCATAATATTTAATGCATTCCATCCTCTTTTCTTCACTATTTACTTCTTGATGATCTGACCCAAAAATGCCTCATTTTAGATTCTGCAAAGTTGATGCATGTGACCTTCACCTCTTTACAAAATAGGTTCTCTTAGCTAACTATAAGTATTTATAATTAGTTATAGCATATTTAAATTTACAGAAACTTTGGATCTCAAAGCAACTACAATTTAATGATATGATGATTGAAGAAATTAGAAGATGAACAAAGAGCTTCAAAAGGCAATCAAGATTATATATAATCCTTCAAGTATTTAGAGTTATTAGGTTTTTTACTACAAAATCTGGATTCAAGCTCAAGCTTCAAAAGATAAAAAATATAAGTTTTAACAAATTAAAATGCCTTTTAAATTATTAATTTTATCATAAATTTAATTAAATTTTCTTTTAACTCATTTATAAATATTAACAAATTGAGGTGATTTGTTTTATAATATATATAGATAACAAATCACCTAAATAAGGATAATAAACTTAATTTATATGTAAATAAGCTTTATTAATTGAATATTTCTTGTGTTGATAAATTTATATAATTTTATATACTTCATATATAATATTAAATTTATCAAAATGGGCTATTAATACTTAATTATAATAATCAAAATTAATAATTAAGTTTATTTTTCAAAAAAAAAAAAGTTGACTTAGAATTTTTATTTTGTTTTGAATTTCTTATAGCAACTTATTAGCATACATGTGTTTTATATAAACTATTTCAAAAAAATTGAAACTTATTTATTTGCTATACCTAACAGTTTATAAAATTATTTAAAAATAAATATTTTCACAAAATAATTTTTAAATTACTAAAGTTTGACTTAATTTTTTATAATTGAATTCATTGTGTGGTTTAGAAGCAATTTCATAAGTTACATAGCATGCGTTCAATTAAAATTAATTTATTTCATTATTTATAACATGTTTTCATTTAATGCTGAGTAAATCTTAGAGAGACAATTGAAAGTGTTTTACTTGTCATCAGAGCCTCTTTGATTGTCTTTTTTTAAGAGCATTTAAGAGAGATTTTTAGATGCTCTGGACTGATTTTGAGATGCTATTACATATCATTTTTTTTAAACAAAAAATAACATTATATTGAACCAAAAAGGAGTACACAAGATAAAGAGCAAAAGTCAAAAAACCAAAAAACCAATAGAAAGTACTAAGTGATATCCAACGAGGGCTCAGTAAACGGCCGAGGCTCCCAGCTCCCCGAAGCCACGCACAGACCATCCACTATGGCGAAGAAAGCACTCCAATCGATCCAATCAAGTATGAAAACATCACCACAAGTTGCCACAAGCTATGATGACGAGGAAACGAGCCCCAGCCACATCATAGCCCAAGAATCCGTCAACCCACAGAAATGGCCAAGAGTCCAGAAAACCAGCCAGATAAAGCAATAGAGAACAATCACAGGAGTAAAGGGAAGATGCTATTACATATCATTAGTTAACTTAGAAGAGTGATGATTGAATTAAGCAAATGTGCATTTAAGAGGGGATTGTGGGGGTACTTGCCACTAGGGGCGGATCCAGCTTCTTTTTCCAGGGTGGGCAATTTTTTTTTTTTTGGTGGGGGATGGGCAAAGATGCTTATGATTGATAAAATGAGGGCAAAAAAATTTTTTAAGAGGGGGCAAAATACCCAAAATACTCAAAATATTCCAAACTATCCCCTCTAAAATTAAAAAAAAATAATAACAAATTTGAGGGGGGGCAAATACAAAAAGAAATGCTTGCCACTATATTACCAATCTCTTTCTTGTTCTTCTCTACTCTTCTTCTTATAGCAATACATACAAAAAGAAAAAATCTACAACCTTTATAATTCAAATTAAGGAATTCTTTCTACCATTGCCATTTTATTTTGCATGTAATATCAACTCTTACTTCCTCTCATGCACTTCCTCATCAATTCATCTAACTATCCTAAAAGCTCTTTCTCAACAATAAAAATTTGGAATCCAACACCTTATCCCATGCATCATAAATTAATCTCATAAGATTTTCACCAAATCATAGAAACTTTTGATTTTAATCATCATTTTTTTTTTCAAACAAAAATAAGATAAAGTTGTTGGCAGATAGTGATCTTAATATCCACCATTTATATGCTTTGTGACTAAAGACAAAAAGACACACTTCATTGATGATTGACTTGTGGATTATTTCAATGATTTCATCTTAATTAAAAAAAAAAACTTATTTTATCAAAAATTAATACAATTATCACACAGTATGATTTAGTCTTTTTTCCATTAACTTTATATAGATGTTTCTTGTGGAATTGGTGTTTATACAAATAGAAACAAACTCAGACATTTTTATAAAAAATAAACTAATATAAATGTGAATATTAGAATGTCCTAATCAATATATTTATAAATATTTATGTTATTATTTTGCTATTTTGGGATTTTTAAGTTACCTAAATTTAACTTATCTTGGCATTAGTTTTTGTAAGTTTCAAATCATAAGAATTTTCAAGTAAATATTGAATATTTAATTTTAATTAAATTTTTTTAGTGATAATATGTCACAACCAAATTATAGAAATTATGTTTAAACTTGGTAGTAGTAAGTTATTTCAACCCAATGCCCATTTGTAAAGAAAAAAAATTATAATTTGAGCATTTATTTAAAAATAATAATCTATTATATTAGAAATTCTTAATCTTCAGATAATGATTAATTAAATATTTAATTTAGAACCTTAAATAGAATTTGTTGACCCACTTTGGTTGACTGACGACATTGCACCGAAGAAATAGCTTGTTAAACGGTCGTATGGCTTGGTGAGTTGGTGTTGTTATCCAACGCTTTCGTTTTTCATTCTCCTAATTATTAAGCTCCATTTTTTTTTGGAGGGAAATTGGGGCAAAGCCAAATTTCAATTAACTATGAAATAAATACAATTAATAAGTATAAATATAAAAGAAAACATACTGTCATGTCCTAGGATCAAATTTGAAATAATTACCTATTTATCATTTTAATTATTTATTAGAACTTCTGTAAATCATCAATATAAATTTATCCAACTAAAACAGATAAAATTATATATCTCAAAATATTTCATTATATTCATTCACCAAAATTTACATTTACAATATTTAGGAGATCAAAACAATCAATATTCTATCACTAGCTCCTGACTACAAAAAAATAAAAAAAAAATATAAATAGATTCAAAATAAACCTGCAGACCTCTGATAATCTCACTCTACCTGGTCCTAATCTCTTCCCTAACATGAAATCATTAAAATTAATATAATGAGCTAAAAAGCCAAACAATAATCTAAAGTCATTAAAGCTTTCATGTCAAAGCAAGAAAAGTCAATATGCATGCTTAGTTCAGTCAATAGCATTCAATATCATCATTGATCAATCACCACTAGTACGATCCAATTTGATTAATAATAATAAATAGAAATCATTATACCCAAACTCATAAATTAATATCTATGTGAGATTACAGATGTATAGATAATCAATAATAATATTTAATATCCTTATAAGTAGGTATCATTCAGACAATAAAGGCAATAAAATAATAAATTTGTACAATAAAAGTAACTCATCAGCACTGAAATTATGCGTGAGTCTATAGATGAATCATAAGTATACATGTATTAATACCAATGTTATCATTCTTATCTATCTTATCTATTGTATAATTAGTATATGTGTCCATTCATATGCTATCCTATCTATCAATGTCATATGTTAATACTACTAATGTATGTATGCATTAATATATAGTTCGGTATAAAGTTCAGCAAAGCAAGACATCCAACTTTAATTTGGCATTTTCATTATTTCATATGTATTCACTACATCATTATATCATGAATATGTTCTTTCATCTTTTCTCATTTTTATTATAGGTAACTTTCAATAATCATTAAGAGTCATCATCCTCTACCTGTCATTATAATTGGTGACCAGTTATAGCCTTACAGGATACAATCGGGATATCACCATAAATCATTATTAAAGAAAAGCCCGTCGGTTTATCCTCCCATATAGGATATTATATTTTAATAGTTAACACATATTATAATGTTAACAGCCAGCCTTCTTTGCTTATGCAAATGCCCCACTTATTGTCTGGGCTCATTAATTAATATCCTAAATTAGCTAAGTTTTATATTGATTTGCATGTGTAGGGTGCACACACTTGCACTTAACTTAGTCTCTCCTAAATCTAGGGTTTGATTGGTGTGATTGCATATATTTATGTTCGTCTAAGGGCTAGTTGAACTTTGATTTAAGCCCAATCAATCTAGTGAGACAAAATAAGGACAAAAACTAGAAAATAAGCTTAGAGCACTTAGAAAATTTTAGGGATTATGTCATGTGTCCAATAGGGGTAGAAGCTATAGCATTCAAACATAGTGATATTATCCCGTTTAAATTAGGAGATTGCTAATCTTGAAATAAATTAGGACCTAAGTGCAAATAACCCAAGTGAACTTCTCTAATGAGCTAGAACTTAAAAAATTCACAATTAATTCAAATAAAGTCTAAAAATTACATATAAAATAAAAAATGCTCAAAATTAAACTTTCAATCGAGAAATAAAAAAAACCCTATGATTAGACCCCTAATTTAATATTAATTTAATTTTAAGGAAAATAGACAATTAATTTAATTAATTAATTAAAAATTACAAAAAATCCCTAAATGCTTGGAAACATTCCCTTAGCTCATTTATGACCGATGGGGATGATCCCAAGAGATTTGGGGTTGATTGGGATCAAAATGCAAAAAATCTTCTTAATTAAGGTAATTTTAAAAATTCCAAAAAAAATCAAATTTTCAAAAATCATACTTAATTCCAAGAAATTCCAATTCCATCAAACTCAAAGCCATTAAACTCTAATTAAAATCTTATATTTTCTAAAAATGTAAGACTTCCAAAATTAAGCCAAAGTAAAAAAAAAAACTTTTTAGTCAATTGTAGTTCAAATTTAGCTCCAAACTTCAAAAAATCATATTTTTCTAAAAAAAACTCCAAATTAAGCAAACAAATAGTCTAATTACTCATCATAAAGCTTAATATTTATAAAAAAATTTAATCCTTTAAAATTAACTCTAATTTAAGAAATCAACTTTTGGACCCTTAATTAATGCGATTAAAATAATTCTAAAAATCTAATAATTTGCTAAAATTCCAAAAAACTTCAATTTGATGAATAAAACACTTAACCAACATTCTAATACACAATAAATACTTCAAAGATGAAGTTTTTAGGATGGACTACTTTGAGTTGCGGGGCTATGTGTTTTTAAGGAGGCCTAGTTCCTCGAGCTTGGTGGCATAACTTTACGAATAAATTTAGTGGAGTGTAAAATAAATTAAATCATTTTTTATTATTTATCTAAACTAAAATCCTTAATTTAACTACGTCAATAAGATTTTTAGGTTGGACTACTCCGGCTGCGGGACTATGTGCCCTAAGGAGGCCTTGTTCCTCGAGCCTAGTGGTACAACACCATGAATTGATTAATGGAAAATATAAACTAATTTAACTTTTAAAATTTGTAATTAATCAAATTGATTAAAATTAATCAACTCTTAATTTCTAACCAATTAAATTAACTTAATCAATCCCGATTGTTACTAGGTAACCTATGCCTATGAGGCTATTAACTTAGCTCCAATGAAGGTGAAATAAATTTCTTAGGATAACACTTTAATACATTAATATTTAAACTCAAAAATAATTTTTTTCCTTCAACTTTTAATAAATTCAAACATTAGAAAACTTTAACAAACTTAAACATTGGAAAACTTTTACAAACAACCAAATTTAGGATCTACCCGAGCCACACTACCTTGTACACACACTTTAGACTATTTGCAAGAGCAACCAACTCTAGTTTAGGCTAGGTCAGTGTTTATTTTATTATTGTGTGCCGTATTTTTTAAGATTTCATTACATGTTGTGATTGAAATTACTTGATGTGTTAGCTTATTTTCTTTACTGTACTCTATGAATTGATAATTTGATTGACAATTATATTACCCTTAGGCTAAGAATGATCTAGTTACTCACTGAATTTTCTTCAAGTGACCATGCTCGTATAGGACAATAAAAGGAAGCTAAAATTTTTTAATAATTATAAATGCTACAGGTGTTTCAGCTGCTTAACTCCCAAATAAATAAGAGCATGGTCAAGTGTGGCTGGTTTGAGTATTTCAATTTTATTATATAATTTCTTGGTATATTTATCTATTTACTTAGGATAAGCTTGTAGGAGAGTCTATATTTTCCTTTTTTAATTTTGATGTAATTTATTCAAAGTATTGAGTTATGAATGAGTCTTTGAGTTTGAGATACATAGATCCAAAAATGAATTCTAAAGAAGAAGGGATACCCCTTATGGGGATAGTCCTTTTTCATTTAGAAGCTCAATTTTGGATCATTCCACTACCCAAAGTGGGAAGAATAACCTCCCCTTCAGGGGTAGTGTTTTCTTTTCCATTTGGATACCCAAGTATGACAAATCTAAGGAGTTCAAAGAGGAGAAGACTGATGAATTGAGATAAGAGAGTATCTCACTACAAGCATATTTGCTTATGTCTTAGGATTAGAGTTCAGGTTTATGGTTAGTAGTGCTCGGCCACTTTTAATTTATGTAATTCTGGGTAGTAATAAATGGGGCATTTGCCTATATACATTATTTTAAGGAATTAATTATATTTATTGATATTTGATTTACTTTGCTTGCGTACAGGATATTGCTTACTTTTCTTAGTTTTTTTAGTGTTTGTGTGTTGATTTTGTCTTAGCCTAGATACACGGAGACTCACGTGGGCACAATAATTTTTTTTCTACTCAAAATATAAATAAAATTTTTAGATAATATAGAAACTCTAATGATCTCAGAACTAAGCCCGAGACTGTCCGGAGTTCTCATAAGCATATCATTACCTTCTCTTTCTTGTTAGGCACCTCCATGTCTGCGGGTTCTGGTAGACCACCTGGCCTTTGAGAGTGCGAATCTGTCAAGGTAATATTATGCAATTTATAGGAAAAAATATTTTCAAGCCTTTTTGAAACTGCTACAAACTTATTTATGCATTTAATCAAGTCAATTAGTATGTATTGCATAAAAAATCAATTTAAAAGTGAGTCTAAAACTTTAATTGCATCTCTCTTTAGCATTTTCACCTCACATAAATCAAGGGACCAATTAGAATAAGCTCTAGATGTCGGTCCTAACTCTAAAAACATTAATAAAAAAAGTCCCTGTCACTCTTTTATAAACCAGACTCGTAGATTTAAAATTGGCTGGTGGTTAGTTGGCTTCTTAATCCAGGTCATGATAAGTACAGGTTCTACATTACAGCTAGGTTCGGGCCGCCATCTTGAAGTGTCTAATTTAGATTTAGGATCCGGGGCAAATTCTGAATCATAAGACCCAAACCTCCAGGAATATAATCTCAAAAATTTAATAAAATAATCAATTCAAATTAAAAATCTTCTCAATCCAAAATTTAAAGCTCAATGCTTAGGTTATGTTGGGATACTTCTGAATTATTTAAAAATCCTAAAGTATCTCCTACCTCTCTTCTATTGACTCCGAAAATAAGTGTTCAAAATTCAATAAAATCCCTATTGAAACTTCAAATTTACATCCGTTGACATCACTCATAAAAAATTTCCAAATAAAATTTCTATCATTATTTTAATCGAGAGTATTCATAGGTGCTCTAATTTCTTATGATGTAATTAACTATGAGGGCTTGCGCTTGTAGGAGATTTAGATTTTAAAATTCAATTAATATTTCTTTTAGGAAATCAAATTTATAATGATTATTATCATCATAATCAAATAATTGCTAATAGATGGTTTTTCTCCCCTTGTGGAAATATATCACGTTTTAACATGAATTTGAATATAAAATTAACGATCACTTTTCTTAATTATTGTAACTGATATTTGACTGAACTTCATCCTGACCCCGACCCCCGGGGCACATGTGGTTGTCCCTTAAATCAGGCTACGACATTCAAGAGAAAATTTATAATCCCGAGTCTGAACCCGTTAGGAGATTTTATCTCTACCTTCCGAGGCGGTATATTATCCATAATGGTATGTTCGACTTCAGAATTGAAATTTAAATTTTATTCTCAAAATTTTTGAAGAAATTTAATTTAGATTTGTTTTGCACCTTGCAAGGTAAATCTTTTTTTTAAATGCCAACAATGGCTTTCAATAAATATTATGAGTCATCACCCTCCACCCATCGGCATAATCGATCATCTATTATAGGCTACAATCAAGATAATACCACAAATCATCTTTAAAGGAAAGCTCATTGAACCATCCTCTTGCATAAGATGCTATATTTTAACAATCAACCCATATTATAGTGTGAATACCCAACCTTCATTGCTTATACAAGTGCCCCACTTATTTCATATTACTCGTTTTATTATTATCGTACATGGTAATATCTTGTATGAAATGCAACAAAATGCTCAAATCTAGAAAAGATAGGAAAATCTATATAATATACTGAAAAATCTGCTTCTCTCTCCTCCCTCTTTCTTCCTTTTCTCATACAAGCCAGTTGAATGTGTGAGGGGGGAGATGGTGGAGAGAATTTAACATATATAAAAATGCTATTAGTGGCCTAGCGCCATAGCGCCGCATGTTAAATTTAGAATCACTATAGAACATAGACTTAAGCATTGCAGTGGTATTTTATGGGGCCATTTTTCTCCTTATGCATATCACCACAATGATGCATAACATAGCGATAATACACTCCACTTCATATAAAATTTTTAGATTTTCATATTTTTATATTTTAAACTACTTTTCATGTCTTCGGGTTGTTACAAATGTGGCCCAAGATGGAAAGCCACATGCCACATAAGGGGAAAAATAAAAACCTATTGTCAGGACATCATTGAGCCATTAACAAAAGTAAAGAAAAGAAAGCAATGAATTTCTAAACAAAATGGACTCATAATGGAAAATTTTTTTAGCATTAGGGTTAGCAAAACTCCCCTGGTTGCTAGAAATGACCATCAAGAAATAAAATTTGTTGCCAATATAGCTGTCCAAGGGGACAAAGTCCATGATAATATTCATTCATTATCATTTGCAAAACCCATAAGAGTAGCCATATAACCACAAATGCAAACCAACATCATGTGACACAATCAACAAAAACCTGCCCCAAAAAACCTCCAAAGTAACCAAAAACATAAAAATATACAATATGAATATATCTTTTTGTCACCAACTCCATGCTTCATCTAAAAAGCTCATAATAAATTAATTGCATCATCCTGTCTTTTCCAACCAACAATTTTGAGCCTAACAACATTTTTAATTTTTAAATTGACTAACAACATACTCTCAAAACAATTTTCAATTATGCTAGCATTTCGTTCTCTCCACAAGTGATAGATAGATCAATTAATTACCAACAAATAGAAGCATTTATATATAGCCTACATATTATTAGAACTTGTTATATACTTAAACAATTGCAGCCAACTAGGAGAAAGAAGAAAATCTTAAAAACATAAAGTATTTCCCATATATACTTAAATTAAGGAGAACACACCGTGACTCCTTATAATAGTTGTGAATAAAATATTTAAAGCATGGTTATGCTAGGGGTGTCAAAATGGGTTTTCACGTCGGTTTTAGGTCCAAATAAAAATTTGAATCATCCTCTACTTATCCAACCAGAACCTGAATTGAAACATTAAATGGGTTAGAAATATGACCCGAATATGACCCACCCCAAATATGTGTCAATCTGACCGGAAACACAAACCTTGGAGAGTACAGAGCGCAAATGGGCGGTATGCGGTGCCGTCGTGGGTTGGAGTTTGTGGTCACATATGTGGGTGTGTATGACCACAGGGGTGGGAGAGGGACTCGGGTGTGGTGTGGGTAGTGGGAAAGAGCATGACACGATAGTCGACATGCGATGAAGGCAAGTGCAGGGCACATGAGCTATGTGATGCATTGAGGAGCAGGGCTTGTGGACGCTTAGTGAATGAGTCTGCCAATGCATAAGCAGTGCGGGTAGGAGGTGCACCACTCAGCTGGTGGGGGCTGAAGTACTAGGTCACATACATGTTTTTTTTAGGTCAAAAATTAGAACCCAAACCAACTCGCTTGTTAAACAAGTTAGAAATTAGAACCCAAACTCAACCCGTTTGTTAAACGGGTTGACCTGAAATCAAATTTTGTATGTCGAGCTCAAGTCGAATATTTGTGTCGGGTCGTAAGTTTAAACCCATAGGTTGCGCACCTAGAGCCATTCCAAGCCAAGCATGTTGGAGAATAATATTTGATACGAAGTGCTTTAATGATATCTTGAATATGTAAGGGAAAATAGGAAAATTCCATGAATTAGAGGAAATAATGTCATTGATGAAGGCAAGTGGAGAGAAATTGTGTGAGAGTGAAAAAGAATCAACCAATTCTCTCAAAGAGGCACCATTACACCAATAATTCTAAATTAATAAAATCTGACTATTGGGAGAAATATGAAAAGAAAAGCAAATTTTTGTTGTGACAACAATCTTCATAATGTGAATCCACTTTTTTGTAAAATTACCATTTAATTAAGCCGCAAGAACTTTTATTTGGTCCGGTGAACGTACGTAGAGGAACGTCCGGTCGGCACTAAATTACCGCCAAAAAACTTGGTATTTGCTCGGTACAACTAGGTATTATTTGATAATAATGATGAATACCGCTCTTTGAAGACCAATACCGAGTTATACCGAGCTATATCGAGAAATACCGAGTTGTACCGAGTTTTTTGTAGGAAAAACTCGGTACAACTTTTGCATAACTCGGTATTGCTCAAGATAGCTCGAAATAACTCGGTATTGGGTCTTCACATGATGTTATTCCTCATTATTATTTGATATTGCTCCGTGTTTGCTCGGTACAACTCGGTATTTGACAGGAATTTGCCTCCGACCGGACGTTCCTCTACGTCCGGTCGGAGGACGTAATAATTGTTCCTCTCCAAGAGGAACAATATTTAGCATTACACTAAATAACCAACAGGCTATTTCTATTACCCAACCTACAATATAGTGAACATGTATAAGCATGATATAGATAGCTTATGGAAGGTAAGCCAAAACCACCTAGCTTCTTAGGCAAGCAAGTCTTATTCTAGGAAACTAGGTGCAACTTCTTGACATTTATATCCCCATGAAACATAAATCTTGCACGAACTTTATTGAAAACTTTCTAGCAGTTTTTAGGTATAATAGAGCCACAAATCTAATAGGCAATGGAATTCCAAATAGTAAATCTTAAGTAGTTTTGGATTCTACCAATGAAAGAGTGTAGCTTAGCTTTCCAACCATCCCGAAGAGCATGAATTTTATGCTTAAGGGGTTGAAATATAACAATAGGGGTTCTTTTGAAGCCAATAGGAAGCCCAAGGTAAGTCATAAAATTTTCAACTAAAAGGATGCTAGCTGAGAGTAGTAGTGATCTTAGAAATAATAATACAATTTGTGCAAACTTAATAGAGCTCTAAGCATTATTAATATGAAGACTAGAAGATCAATGAAGCAAAAAAGATCCAATATATCCTTCAGAGATTTGGCATTTTGATTGTTAGCTTCCCCTAACACCAATAAATCATAATTGTACAAAAGATTGTTAAAGTGATTTCCAGCAAGAGAGATGCCTTCAAAAGATTTATCATTAACAAAAGAATCTAACATATTTGATAAAGCATCCATGGCAAAGAAAAATAAGTAAGGACACAAGAGACAAACCTGCCTAAGACTAGAGCTTGAGTTGAAAAGTGAAAAAGCCATGAAGGCCACCATTAATTGAAGCAAATAGAAAAATAGACATCATCAATGAAGGCCTTGAACCATGAAAAAAAAATGCTTGGAAATCATTTTTGCCCCATTCTTTGCAAAATGAAGTCCCTAGAAAGAGTATAAAAAGCTTTGTTGAAATCCAATTTAGCACCAAAAAGTTTAGAGGACTTTTTAAACTCTCCAAACATTTCGAATGCAAGAATGATGTTATATGTAGATATTCTGTCATGGATGAATCCATATTGGCTAGAGTGTATAACTTTGGACATAATGTGTTTAAGTCTATTAGCAAAAATCTTTACAATGACTTTGTAGAAGGTATTACAAAATGAAATGGGCATGAAGTCATAAATTTGACTAGAGTGATTAGATTTAGGAAAAAGAGATATGATAGAAGTTTTTGCTCTTCAAGATAAATAACCATTTTGAAAAAAAAAATATTTCACACCACGACTGACATCAAGATAAATAAACATTTTTTTTCCTTTCTTATAATCTCAATGAGCACATCCGACATCAAGATAAATAAACATTTTTTTTTTCTTTACTATAATCTCAATGAGCGAATCCTAATATGTGATATTATATGGACTCAATAGAAAAAAATTATGTTGATTGGGTCAACCTAACCCAACCCAATTTAACATCAACATTAGGTTCATTTTGTTTACAAAATTATCCTTAGATTGATTTGACTACACGCCAAGAGATCTATTTTATGCAGGTCATAATAAGTTGTATTTAAAAGTCGTCCGACCAGACGACAAAAAGCACATGACTAGTAATAAATCTCAATCCACAATTATTATTAATTTCATTTCTTCTGTCTTTAATAAATAAAAAAAATACAATAGTTACATCTAGCTTCAAATCGGACGGCTAAAATTACATCAACATTGGCCGTTATTTTGATGTGAATTTTTGTCCCTTTGTTATAATTCATCATTTCATTTTATGTATTTATCATTGGATGTATTGGTGAATGATGTGAAGGGTTAGCATAGACTTAGGACCATCCTCTCATGAGAGTCATTTATGTAGAAGATGTTAGGCTTGGCTTAATGAAAGAATGGAGGTGAATGATTGGGAATGGTAGGGGCATATTTGAAATAAGAAATATATATATATAATTCAATTATGAATTTATTTTAATTTTATTTGTATAAATAAACCCATTTAATATTGATCCATTGTAGTAGTTTTAAAAAGATTACATTAACAATATTATATTACTCCATTCACTATAGAAAAACATTGGAATACCGGTGGGCGGCAGACTAGCAGATTTTTTTTTACTAGAATTACAAATGGAATTTTTTCCTAGTAAAGTTCTGGAGAAATATTTTCGTTGGAAAATGATTGTTCTTATGTAGTGCATATTATAATTTTTTTTAAACAATCCGAAATGATTATTTTTTTCTTATTCTCTTGCACAATCCCTCCTAACTTTGGTCATTGCTCATCAATGATTATATTCACTATTTTGCACACCAACTTCGGCTTCATTCGGGACGGCTTTTTTACTGCTTTTTAAAATGGAGTTTTAATACAAAAGTAAAAAAATTTGTACTAAAACTCCGTTTTAGAAAGCAATAAAAAAGCCGTCCCAAACGAAGCCTTCATTTAGCCTTAGGCTTCGTTTGGGATGACTTCCTTATTATTTTCTGAAGCAGTTTATTAGTATGAACAATTCGTGAACTAGAAAATTTTCTGCTAGAAAGCTGCTATCTCAAATGAAGCTTTAGTACTGTTTATTACAAGAATCATGCACAAATTACATTATTATTAAATTTAATTTCTAATAAAATTAACATTATTGGTGTTTCATGTAAGCACTATGATCAACTTAGGAAAAGCAAGGAGAGAACTTTAAATACACTATAGCATAGGGAATTTATTATAGGACGTATGAAATTTCAAAAATTGCTCCTAGATGTATGTACTCATGACGCATAATATGGTTGATATTTTGAATTATTAGTGAGTTTGGTTAGAATGTTATCCTTAGTGATTGATTTACTTAAAAATTTGATAGAAGATGGCACAAGCTTTGAATTTTTATTTTGGGTTGGTGGAGAAGTTGCAGCAAGATTTTCAATCAATAATGGTGGGATAAAATTTGTTTGAAATAATTTTTTACTGTTTTTTAGAGCAGCTTTTTAGTACAAAAATTTCTAGTTAAAAAAACTTTTGTATCAAAAAACTGCTTTAGAAAACAGTAAGAAAGCTATCTCAAATGAAGCCTAAGCGGTAGGAGGTTATCTTAGCTATGAACTCTTCTTTAGGAGTAATTTGTTTTGTGCTTGGTAATTTGAGACCTCCATAGAGATTAAAGTTCTTTGAAGAAATCAATGGATGTGTCTAATATTGTTCGAGAGAATTTGATAATTTTTCAAGGATTTTGGGGCCGGGTGTCTAATTGGAGTTTGAAGAAGCAAGGTAAAAGAAACGTAGTCAAGGCTAAGATCCTTCTTCAAGCTTCAAATATTTACTTTAACGTGTGTTAATCTTAGGAAATAGGAAAAGATTTGGAACTATAAAGGGAATAATGAAGAAGAAAAGTTTTATAGAAAGAGAAATATTTTATACAAGAAAATATAAAGCTTAAAAAGTGGCAAAGTTCTAACGGGGAAATAACAGCAAAGCAATTTCTATTATTGGAACTTCGGCCATGAAGCCTGTTTCTAAGAGATTTAACACTCCAAGTTATATGATATGGAACACCTAGGGGGAAGGGGAGGTTATTTACAAGGAGGGTCAATATTTTATACAACTTGAAAATCTAACCTAAAAATTTCGGTTAAGGGCCAACCCATTTGGAAAACGGGTCAGATTCGAGTCAACCTGTTTGAAATACGGGTCAGATTTGAGTTAATTCGATTCCTATTTCCTTTATATCCTATATATGAAAACGAAATATAATTTTCCTATACTACATAGTAGTCTTAATTTACATGCTTGATATGGGTAAATATAAGCAGTTGCTTTAAACAGTTATAATGAATAATAAATCTAATTTTCTATCAAGATTGAATAGAGATCAACCATGACAAAAAGATTACACAGTGTGCAAAATTACTAAGTCAATGATTTTAGCATAATCAAAGCTTAAAAAAATTTGATATTTGTCATAAAACACTGCATGTTTTAGGGACATATTATACTAGCTAGATAATAAATTTAATTCAATATAATCTAGATGTGATGCTTTTAAAGAAAATTTTATATTATAATGAAGTTTTTTTTATATAACTTATTGCACATTGATTTTTTTTTTGTCAAAAAGGACAATAGTTTTTTAGAAATAATAATTTATCCTATTTAACATAAAAGAATAACTTAACCTACAAATATAGCATGATTTATTAAACCCTTGACAAAATAGCCAAAGTTTGTTATAAAATCCTAATATTTCTTTTAAGATTTGTTATAAAACTCTAAGGAGAGATTATTTTAGGCAGTTTGATGACAAACAATTGAGGTACATATCTGATTTTAAGGGAAATTCGATCTCACGTTACTTTAGAAATTTTATTTAGGCTTCATTTGAAGCGGATTTAAACAACTAATTTTTTTCTATTTTAAGAGATTTTTTAACCAAAAAGTAGCATTACAAAACAGTAGGATAGCTATCCCATAGGCCGGTTTTCTTTTTGCTTCTTAAAGCAGCTTTTTAGTATAAAAATTAAATTTTTTGTACTATAAAGCTGCTCTAACAAGTAGAAAGAAAGCCGTCCCAAACAAAGCCTTAGTTTAGTGGGCTACCTTGACGGCTGCTTGAGTACAATATTGCAACGCTATTGTGTCGTTTGCAATTTGGAGTTTCATGTGTCTTTATTTGCAAAATAATAGAAAACTATTGCTTCTATTATTTAAGAAAATATTTTAGAAGATTATTTGTGAGGTCAAAAATTGTTTGTTTTTAATAACCGCTTTTGATCTATATTTAAAGAGCATCCTCTCATGTGATTATCATTCTGAATATATTATTGATATATTCTCAAAAAATCATCTTGATCAAGCACGAATCTCGAGGCAAAACAGAACCGGAAACTTCAAAAATTAAATTTAGGAGCATCTAAACTCCGATTTCAGCGAGCTTATAGTCAAACTGAGCGTTTCGGAAATACGAACCCAACGGCACCAAATTCAGCTCAATCCGAGCCCAAATGAGCCAAAATCAAGCACCCAAAACACTGTCGGAAAGCTCGTACCACAATTTGAGTTAACAAAAGGTCTCCAATTTTAAGGAGCTTATTGTCGAATCGCCGGATTCCGACATCACTAAGGCCTTCAAATGACTGAGAACTGTGTATGATCAAGGGATTCAATATCAGCCGTCCATTCGACCACTCCCTGTTCGCCCCTGATCTCACACCTATTTACAAGCCATGTCACTCCAGAAAAAATATAAATAGACCCCTCATTTATCATAAGAAGAGACCCAAGCAAGAAGAAGAGAAGAAGAAGAGAAGGAAAAGGAAAATCAGCTCCTCCTCGATCGCCGCCAGAGTTCTTCCCGCCGCCCGAACACGCCGGGATTCTGTCGAATATTCGGGAGAACGCTGGAATTCTGCACAACTTTGTAACTGAATTTCAATCCAGAAGAAATTCATTGTAAATATGATCGTCCTAACTTGTGGGACGAATCAACTTCTTGTAACTCAAGCAACACTAGTGGAACTTTTCAACTAGGCGCGGCCTTGTGATTTTTTTTTCCCTTTTTCGGGTTTTCTACGTAAAAATCCTGATGCTTATTTTCCTTTCCTGTTTGTGTGCTGAATATTCGTGCAACGCTCAGGCGAAAATTAACTTTTCAACTGGGCGCGGCCTTGTGGTTTTTTCCCTTTTTCGGGTTTTCTACGTAAAAATCCTGGTGTTTATTTTCCTTTCCTGTTTGTGTGCTGAATATTCGTGCAACGCTCAGATGAAAATTTTCTAACTCTACCGCCGCGTATATTCTAGCCCGCAACAATTATAATTCATATGTGCATAAGATTTAAAATTTTATTCATTATTTTATTTTTCATCCTCAAAAACTTATTCGTAAACAGTTAAATGTTTTATTAATTTTCACCAAAATTTTAAATTACAGAGAGTTTTACACAAATAATTCAAAGAGACATATTTTTAGAAAAAAAAAATGTGGTGTTCAGATTTCAGAAAATAGACAAATGGAGAGCTGCAATATGGAGTACTGAATGGGAACTCATCAGACATCGATCAGGTGAGTGTTCTCACGCATTTTCTTTGAAGAAATAGAGAGCAAATGGAATTCTCTTCTTTGATGGTAAGTTAGCTTCCTATAGCATGCATCAAACAACTTTCATTGACATCTAAGAGAATCATCTTTTCATATATTCCTTGCTTTAATTTCTTGCATATAATAAACGTTTTTTTTTGGGGGGTTGGTAGGTCTGATTTGATTGATTGGTTGAATTTAGAAAAGCTATTTTTTTTCCTTTTTTGGAAAATGATGAGTCTCTTAGAGTTTTTCTTATTTAGTTGGGTGTAGTTGTTAAAATGAGTAAAACCAAAATGATATTTTTTTATTAAAAAATAATTTCTAAAGGCACTACGAAAAATAGGGCTTTGGCAGCATAATTTTGGCTTATCCCGGCAGTTATAAGCACCACTAATTTTTAATTGTAATGTGCTGCAACGACATTTCCGCAACGGTTTAAGGATCAGCGGGGTAGATTTGACGAAGTGCTAGATTTTTAGACTGTTATAACCGCTACAAACTTACAAATTTATGGCGTTCATAACCGGTGCTATTTGTGCATGTTAAAAATGGTACAAATAGTAGCAGACTAAACCGCTGCAAATTTAGGATTTTCATGGCGGTTTTCAAACCACCCCAAAGAACTGCTGCGAAAAATTAGTTTTTTTTTTTTTTTGGTAGTGAGGTTTGCTCGAAATTATAAAAAATATTTTAAAAAATGCGGATATTATTAGATTACATTATTTTGTTGGATATTAGAAATCAATATGAATTCATAAAAAATCCTTTAAAAAAAGATTATTTTATTTTCTTGCTTGAATGAAAATAAATGACAGTAAGATTTTTAGTTATAGAGGTTGTGATTATTTATATGAAAGCCTATTCTAACGCTGAATATGAGCTTGTAAAACTCTTTGTTATATAGTGATGAGCAGTGATACTTTACTAGCTAAGTATTCTATTTGTATCTCTATAAATGTATCTACGTACTCCTTTATTAAGCTCTTAATTAATAGCCATGGCTTGTTTTGGCACCTCATTCATTCTAGAGATTTCAGATTTTTCTGCTTCGATCTTCATTACCATTAATCGATTGCTAATAAAGTCTCAATGTTGTCGTCATATTTTTTAAATTTTGTTGATATTTAATGGATTGGTTAAGCTGTTTTTCTCCTTAGAGCAGCTTTTCATTTTGCTTTCTTTCTTATTTTTATACCAGCTTGTTCCCATTGGCTATTCTATTGCAGTTTTTCTATGAGATTTGATCCTTCTATGAAGGTATTTAAGCAAATGCATTAACTTCTTTAATATTTTTTTTATTACTAATGCTTTATTTTAACATATAACACAGGTCAAGGAAATGAGAGATTGCTACGTGCATGTGGTGTCCGGATTGTCCGGAGATGAATTCGGGCGCGACAAGCAAGCGACAAGCCACCCGGGGTCCAGTGCATCCGGGTGACGTGTCGCGTCCAGATTCGTCTCCGGACGGTCCAGAAAACGCGCGTAATAATCTCTCATTTTCTTGACCCGGGGCCTAGTGCATCCAGGTTACATGGCGCGTCCAGATTGGCCTCCGGACGAATCTGAACGCCGGACGTAATAAGTTTTCCAAGGGAGAGAAAGGGACAACTTTGGCTTATGAAGGAGAGGTCAAAAACGTGTAGGCCAAAGTCATGCCACTATCCTACCTCTTCTTACTAGCTCGTTGGTTGGTTTAGGCTAGAAGATTTGGTACAACAATTCATATCAGATACGTCGCCCTTTGACAATCAAACTTTTTTTAAAAATTTCATGAGCATGGAAGAAAAATGAAGTATTCAATATTTTTTTTTTTCAAATTGATTGACTTGCTTAATTAGTTGTTAAGCTAAACTTGTTGAACGTTATCACATTTCCAGTCTTAGTTTTGAGTTGCTTTCAGTAGGGCTGCGATATATTAGTTAAACGAAGACCTCAGAGGCAAAACTAGGCAGCTTGTGGCGTACGCCACAAGAATTTGGCAAGAGCCATTGCTGAGCAGAACTTTCAGCTTTATTATTTTTCTAAGTTTTAGAAAAATGATCGTTTGCAATTTACATATTATAAATAATGTTTTCTTGGTCAATTTGGAATTAGAAATGCATTTACAAATATCATGCAGTTAATAAAAACCATATAAAATTTCTTAGAACTAGACATCTTTATTAATTTGGGTAATAATGATACATAAGACGGGAATAGGCAGGAAGCTGAAAGTTAGAATAGTTAAGAGGAGATGCTCTCTAACCAAATAATACTAAGAGTCCCTTCGGAGTTGTTTTCTAAAGAATTTATTATGTGCCGCCATCGGACACCGTCCGGGGGAGAATTAGGATATGCCAATATGATAACATTTTGCTGTGTATCGGTGCTATGTACCAGGTAACGTGGCATATCCTGATTCGCCTCTGGACGGTCTGGTAACCACATGTAATAATATCTCGATTTTCTCACCATTTTTCTTTTCAAAAGTTTTTTTTTCAAAATTCTATGATGGGAAGCTATTTTTTTACACAGAATTATTATTATATGATAGTTGTAATAAATCTTCTACTGGACTTTTTACAACCCTAAAAGTTCATTAATTTGTGATGGCTATATCATGTACTTTTGTAAAGATGGAAAAATAACATTTAAAAAAAAAAAACTTTCTTACAACTACAAACTCTGACATGGCTTGTTCTTAAAAGCAACTTCTTATCACAAAAATTAATAAAAAATAACCAAAAAATAAATAGTTAAAAGAATTCATGACAACGATCTGAAAAAAAAAAAATCCCAAAAGACACTAAAATAAATTAAACACTACCACCTTAACCTTAGCGTGTGGTCATTCATCTCCTTGTGCCCTATATGCTAATATTAATGTTTTGTAACCATTCTAACGTATGTCATCGTCTTCCCATTGATATTTACTCGGCTCCAACAATCCCATCTTGGCTTGAAAAATTGGATAAATGTTATGCATTGACTCAGGGCCAACCACTCTCATTAGAAAAGAAATTATTATAAAGATAATAACTCTAGCATCACACTATTAATAAATCTGATTTTTCAATACTTTTTATGATTTACTGTAGCGATTTAAACACCTACTAATTGAAAGCAGCGATGACAAATGACCTCTATAAATTGCTATCAAAATATTAAGTTTGTAATACTTTTTTAACATCGATTAAAACTTAAAACTGTTGTCTATATCAATTTAAAACAGCGGTTTCAAAACCGGTACTGAAAACAACTACGAAAATCTTATATTTTTAGTAGTGATCATCATCATCATCAGCACTAATTCTTTTGAAAACCATCATTCTTTTCAAAAAAATTTCTTATATGTGCATTTCTCTCTCATTTTTATTTCATCTTGGCCATTTGTCTCAATCGGGCAATTATTATTGGTTGATGAACTTAGGGTTTGGGGAAGCCAAATCGCTCCTACCATTGACCAACAAGGCAAGATCCCACTCAATTAGGGCTCACCAACCTTAACAAATTTGATTAAGCGTTCCTTTAAAGTGGTTTCAATTTTTTATAAAGATGATTGTAAAACTCTTGTTAGGAAAATAATTTTTATAAAAATTGTTGCGTATATTATAAATATTTTATAAAAAATCTGAAAGTATCTTTTTTATAGCTACTACACATATCTGATTATAAAAAACAAGTTTTTGCTATAAAAGTTTTTCGAAAAATAGCAAGAAAGTTTTAGTTAAAAAGATATGTAATAGCGATTTGAAAAGCTAAGTAATGAAAAAGATATCCCAAATAGAATATGCATTATTTAATTAAGATAAATAATCAAAATGAATTAATCTTATTTAGTGGGTTTGATTGAGTTATTAAAATATCAGTTCAACTATCAATAACTAATTATAATTTGGTAAAATAGATCAAAATTAAAATCAAATTATACTAATTTTTTTAATATTTAATTTGTTTAAATTTTATAACAAAATCAAATAATTTAACTAATTTATAAATCAAATCATCTAAAATAACTAAAATTAATTTAAAGTGGCATTTAATTTAATTCATTCATTTCAAATCAAGCACAACCAAGCACTAATGTGAAGCCTAGCTTTAACTATTTCAACCACTTCAAATCTCTATGCCTAATTTTTTTTTTTTGAAGTATTTCAAAATTATCCCATGACTCTTATTTATAAATAAGATGTCTAGCAATTCATTTAATTAATTTATTCATTTTTAGACAATCCTATAGGCTGACAAGTGGGTCCCCCATCAAATCAAGATTCAAGGGCAAATTAGGTATTTACATTAAAAAATATTTACTTAAAGTCCCAAACAAAATTCAAGGGCAAATTAGGTATTTACATTAAAAAAAAATATTTACTTCAAACAAAATTTTCTCCTAATGACTCCAAATTACAAATAATTAAGAACCCTTAGTCATTTACTAAAGACATTTAAAATCCAAAGCACTAAGTAAGAGCTAAGAAATTGGTGACAAGGAAATTAAAATAATAATTTTATTACCCCAAAGCTAATTTATTTAGGGTTTGTGCTTCATTCCTCAAGAAATATCTCTAAAGTTATAATTTTTTGTGTTGCCCAAAGCTCAATCAGTTAGTTTGAACCACACAAACATTTTTGAGCAAGCAATTTTTTGAAAGATGTAAATTTTTTGGAATTTGTTTTTTTATTTGAGAAATAGTAAACAGTATTAGCATTTCCCTGTTGATGTTGAAGGTTTTTGAACTTATGATTGACAATTCAAGTCAATTAAGTAAGTTTGTGACCGTTTGATTGATTAGATCACATTCATAAAATATTGCTTCCTAAAAGTCGCAACCTACCATCGCACTTCATCTTTACTCACTATTATCATTGTCATTTGCTACTGTTGCTGGTCGTCACCTACTTATCTTTCCCATCAGTATTACTTGTCCACTATCTGTCATGAACGTTTATAGCTGCCTGACATCAACCAACCACATAATACTTACTAGTTATTGTTCTCCACCGCTCGCCGTGAATGTACTTGCTTGTTATTGTCATATTGTTGCCCGCCACTCACTTTCGCCACTTATGACTTGCGGGCCCACTTTTGATCATTGCTAGTGGTGCAAACGAGTCGAGTCGAGCTCGAGTTGGGGGGTGTTCGAGTCGAGCTTAGTTGTCGAAAACCGAGCTCGAGCTCGACTTCGACTCGAGTTCGAGCTCGACGACAGAGAAAAAGCGAGCTCGTCGAGCGGGAGATCGAGAAGTATTCGCCAACGTCTGTCAACTTCGCCAGCGTTGTCATCCGTCCAGCGCCATCGTGACTTGTACGTGAGACCTTCGTCGTTGTCCGTCGCAGACATCGAAAATGACGTCGTCCGCTTCCACTTCCGCTTCTATTGTCCGTCGCAGACCTTCGCCAGTTGTCTTCCATGTTATCGCCTTTGATGTCGTCGCCTAGCGTAACAACCGTCGTAAGCTTCCGTCCGAGCGTCGCAAATTGGATTTCCCGCTCTTGATTTGGATTTCCAGCTCAAAATTGGAATTTTCACCCGCTAACTCCGCCGTCAAGCTTCTCGTCGAGTCGAGTCGACGCCTATTCGAGCTCGAGCTTGATAAGCCTTCAAGCTCGAAATTGTGTTCGAGCTCGACTCGTGAGCTCGATAAACTCGACTCGTAGAGCCGGTTATCGAGTCAAATTTGAGCCGGCTCGCAAGCTAACTTGACACCCCTAATCATCGATGTGCCTAAATATTGCTCGCACCTCTACGTGCACCTTCTAATGTCTGTTGATGCACCAAACACTCGACAAAAAATTGACAAATTTGAATAAAAAAACCACCCCCCAAAATGTCAAAAACGTAATATTATTCTAACACGACGAGTATAAATGTCACTAATCATGCAAGAAAACTTTACCGGAATACGAAATAATATATCGACGTAGTCAGTATTTCAAAACGTTGAGAGGAGGAAAAGAAGGGCGGTTGGCCCACCCGCATAAGCCCCTGTTGTCATTTCGGGCGGTATAATGGCCCAATGAGAGCGGAGAATGCGCCTTATAGCCCTCGCCTTGCTCTCTTTCCCATGTGCTTTAATTTATGTGCAAGCTTCCAAATTCACATTTCTTCTAAATAATTCCTTTTTTTTTTTAATATTTATTATTTTACGCCTTGTCAATGTTTCCCCTGCCTCCCACAAGAAAGGCCGTCGCTGGACACTGCCCTAAATAATAATATCCTTTCAACTCTTTAAAAATAAAATAAAATAAAATAACGTCTTCTTTAATCATTCTTTTTCTATTTATTTTAAATTCAAGGGCATGTGCATATTAGTGAATGATAAATATTATTAAAGAAATATAAGTGTGAGTTTATTTAAATTTTAAAATTGAATAATATTGCTTGCAGTAAATTTATGTTTTAATCATAATTAATTTTTTTTATTAAAATGTGTATTTTTAACAATTATTTTATGGTTGGAAATATTTATGTATATTGTGGCCATTTACACATGGAGTTGTTTTATAAAGCTATTATGTTTATCATTTGCTTTATTATTTCCATACCTCATGTATATAAAAAGACAAATTGGGTTTATTAATTATGTGTTGAGAAAAGCAAATAATGATTGTTTTATTTTGTATATCAACTCTTTCCGACAAATCGAATCAACAAAACTCATCTTGATTTGCTGGTTGAGAGCTTTGGCTACCAACCAACACGTCATAGGTTTAAGTCATGCGCATGTGATGTGTGGTAATAGTCATGTGTTATACTTAAGTAGCTTGTATCGCACTCTAGTACTCCATTTCACCCTTTGGTATAACCAACTCTGGCACTGTTGTGATCCTGATGAGTATTGATTCTCTGTTAATCCATCACAAACACTAAATTGTAACTGTTGCACTCAATAGTACTATATATTTCTACTTTGTAATAGTAAATGAATAGCAAATGATATAGTTCTTTTTCTATGTTACCCTTTCTTTTTTTTTTTCTCTCTAGTTTTTCTGCTTCTCCTGTTTCTATAGGTTCAAGTATTCATTATGGTATCGGAGTTCTCCAAGTTCTAAAGTTTTTTTTCCTTTGATATCAGCTCACATGGAGGGAAACGAATCTTCCTCTACGGCTTCCACTCTGTCATCCCATACCATGGTAGAAATATCTACTCTCACACTACTCAAATTCTTAATGTCAAACGTCAAGACAGTTCTCAATGTTCAGCTAACAACCAACAATTATCCCATTTGATTCTTGCTTCTTATTGTTGGCACCGTGCAAACCTCTCCTATCAGCCATCTATGCTACAAGCTTGACTATCTCATGAAGATGAATCAACTGTTGATTGGTTCTTGGATTCGAACGCATCCAATCACCTCACATCAAATGCCTCTCAACTTTAGTCATCTACACCTTACTTTGGCAACTCACAAGTGCATGTTGGAAATGGCCATCACCGTCCTATTGCTCATTCTTGACAAGGCATTTTGTCTACACCATCTCGTAAGCTTCACCTATCCCACATTATTCATGTTTTCCATCAAACCCACAACCTTCTTTTAGTTTATCATCTCATTCATGATAATCCTTATTACATATTATTTCACTCTAACATTTTTACTAAAGGATACCAAGAATCATCAGATTTTGCTTCAAGGGTCCAGCCAACAAGGACTTTACCCTATTAAGCTCCCAGCTGCCTCCAAACTTCAGCAACAACCTACCTCACCTACTTCTTTAATTATCCTACCTACAAGCTCTTCATGTTGGCATCAAAGGCTTGATCATCCTTCTCCCACAACTAAAAAGCTGATGCAAAACACTATTTCTATCAGCTAGACCTTCACTCGATGTGATTCCTGTGCTCGAGCAAAGAGTCATAGACTTCCATTTTATTTAACTTTGCCTAAAACTACAAAATGTCTTGAACTTTTAAACACCGATGTATCGGGTCATTCCCCAATGTTGTCTACACAAAATTTTAGATATTATTTCATCTTTGTAAATGATTTTAGAAGATATTATTTGGTGTATCCTCTAAAACTCAAATCATATATTTTGTCTACATTTATACAATTCAAACAATATGTTAAAAAAATAATTTCAAAAACCCATCAAAAGGATTCAATCAGATCAAGGTGGTAAATTTCTTTTAAAAAAAAATTCAAACATACTTAAATTCATCTGGAACTTTGCACCGTCTTACTTGTCCATATACTCCCCAAAACAGTATTGTTGAATGAAAGCACCGTCACCTTTTAGAAAAAAATGTGAGCTCTTTTATTAGAGGCAAACCTACCACATCATTACTAGGTTGACACACTTTTAATGGTTGCTCACCTTCCAAACCCATCCATAATACTTCTCCCTATCAGAAATTATATCAACAAAAAAACTATCATTTGAGCATCTTTGTGTGTTTGGTTGCTTATGCTACATATGGCTTCCTCCAATCTCCTCTACAAACAACTCCACTACAATTAACCTACCACCCCAACCCATTCGCCACCCTATGGTTACTTGTGCCATAATATTCAGCTTAAACCAAAGATAGTATTTGATATACACCATATTATTGTTCCATTATCCCCATCTTCCTTCAGAGAAGCTAATAAATATCCTGCTTGGAGATATGCAATGTATGCTGAATTTCAGGCTTTACAACAGCAAGGAACTTACTCTCTTGTTCCTCCAAGTCCTGATTAAAACTTGCATGGCTGCAAATGGTTATATAAAATCAAGTTCAATTCAGATGGCTCTCTATTTAGACACAAAGCTAGACTTGTGGCATAAGGCTTTAAATAAGAGTTTGACATTGATTATACTAATACATAAAATTTTCTACCATTCAACTTCTAATAGCAAGAGCTA
The DNA here is from genome assembly GCF_001605985.2 of Dendrobium catenatum. Taxonomy (NCBI): domain Eukaryota; kingdom Viridiplantae; phylum Streptophyta; class Magnoliopsida; order Asparagales; family Orchidaceae; genus Dendrobium; species Dendrobium catenatum. Next base: position 2,329,751 of record NW_021319436.1, read on the forward strand.
CTTCCTTCCATTGTCCCATTAGAAATTTAGATCAATAACTGTGAGCTGTTGAGCTGTATTAGCTCACAATTTATTTGTATTCTTTTTCAAGGTCTGATAAAGGGACTGAGCCGGCCAGTTGAGTAGCTGAGTTATGATCTGATCTGTTTGAGTTTATATAGATATTTCTTTTCTGATTTTTATATAGACGTAACTAGTCATTTAAATTACTTTGTTCTATAGTTTAGTATGTAATCATGCATTTAGTACCTTTTGATGAAAAATGAAAAGAAATTTTCTGATTGAGTTATTTTGTATATATTAGCAGTTATTAACATCTATGTACTATGTTATTTGTTTTAATTTCAATTGGAAGAAAAAAAAAAATAAAAGAGTTTCTCGAAACTCTAAACTTGGGTTGGCCTGTTGCAAGCCAACACAATGGAATATGTTTCATTTTGGGGTCTTATTTGGTTGGGTTATGACAGTATGACTAAATCGGCTTTTGACTTAATTCATTGTAATATTTATGAGCCTTATCATATTACTCATCACAACTAATGTGAAGTCCTTCTGCAGGATCGGTTTTACCTGGAAGAGAAAACACAAGTGACAGCAAGCAAAAATAGGGGATATGGGTAGAAGAATACCTCTGTATTCTGGTGTTTGTATTACTTTTTGTAAAAAAGGGAGATAACTGTGTTGTCTCTCATATGTACTCCTATAAGTATCTCCAGGTATTTTCTAAATGCTATTTTAGTAAAAGGGAAAAAGGATGCAAAAGTAACTACTAACAGAAATAACAAATAAGATAGTGGGACTGTGCGGTTTGTTGAGGCGTATAGGATGTGCCGCCGGTATGCCAAGTTATCCGGTATTGCATCATAATGCAAGTTCTTTCTAACCCTAATTGATGATTACTCAATATTTACTTGAGTTTTCCTCCTCTAACTTAAGTTGGACTACATCTTATTTTGCACAAATAATAAAGTTCCAACATAGAACTCATGCATGTGTCTTTATGAGATTTTTACGAGGAATAAAGGGATGATAAAGGGATGCAAATTGTATGGTTTACAACAAACAAGGCGTTATATATTGTGACATAATATTTCACAAAGAAAAATTCCCATATTATTCAATTTCAATCTTAGATACTACCATTAACCCCTTCAATTCTATAACCCTTTCAAATCTATTGGATGAAGCCCACAACATCAATCTCAGAAATCATAAATGGTCATACCAAATACCTATGCCAGAAGATCTTACATTTTACAACCCACTAATAGATCATTTCCCACACTTATTAACAAGTCCATCAAAATAGCCAGGCTGCTATCTTGCTTGCACGATTTCTATTATAACCTTCTTCTTCTGCTACTCATGGTTGCACCAAAACATAGACATTTTGCCTTCAATATATTCACACATTTTGAACCAAAAGGAAGCAGGTATCTGATGTGATAGACCGTATTTTGATAATATTAAATGATTTTTTAATAGTCATTATAAGTTCAAATCACAAACTGTCTTCATCATAATATAGATATTGTATTATAGTGATTTAATTACACTTTTTTTTCAAAATTTTTGAACACTAGTGTGATTAAAAAAATTGATATTTGTTGGTACAAGTGAGGATTTTAGAACTGGCAAATGTCCGTTTTGCAAATCGATTTCACCATAATTTTTTAAATAAAATGGGCTATTTTATGAATATTTTTCTATAATTTCTTAAGCTCGAAAAGATTTATATGAATTTTATATTTAATATTGATTAAATTATATAATTATATTATTAGTTTATTATAAATATCTTAAAGCATTAAAACAAATTAAGTTAATCCATTTCTCTCATTTCGTTTAACAGAGAGCCCAACGAGGAAATTAGAGAAATTTAGAGATAAAAGAGAAGCTTGAGTTTAGAGGCTGTAGGGTAATTTTCATTCGTAGGCCCTATTGGAAAACTTGCTGTCTTAATGTAATGAACCATTATGCTATTTTTTATTTCAATTATTTGATGTTTTTTTTGGATTTTTTTGATCAAATTTATATTTTATTACAAAAAATGAGAATAATTTTATATTGGTAAAACTTTGACCACATAACTTTTTATATATTATAAAGATTGAGATTATGAATATTTTTAGTATTTATTTGAGATTTTTTTCAAGTTGATTTAAAAAAAAAGTAATTTTAATTAATTCATAAATTTATTTTAACTTCTAAAAATAGTGATTTAATTTAATTAAAGCTTCAAAATATTATTATATTCGATCTCTATTAATTTGATAATTTTAATTTTTTTTTTCAATTATCTCCCGTCATAACAATTTGACAGTTTCTAAATTAAGCAAAATTATATTTTTTTTACTGTAATGATTGAAAATGATTATGAATATGTAGTTAACTAATAGTTGGTTGTTATTACTATTATGATACTATGATAAAATTCTCTCACTCTATCGCCGCGAATATAGTAGCCCGCAACAATTATATTAGCAAATTTTACATTTAAAATTTACTATTCACTTACATAGTACTTAATTCTATAAATATGATAATGAAATAACACGCTCCTCACCCTCTTTACTTCCTTCCAAACCCCTCATCATTTTTCAATGGTTGACAAACTTAGCACCCATCTTCAGCAAGTTTCCAACTCCACTTCTTTCATCTCTTCTTCACCCCTATCACGCCGTCAATCATATATATGTCCTTCCCCAACGAAATCTTATCTTATCACAACTTCCTCATCTCTTCCTCGCTACCTCTTCCTCTCACAACTTTCTCACTCTTCTTAATTAAGAAAATTATTAGAATATTATATTATGTATATAGTAAATTATAAATATGAAATATATAAATAAAATAATTATAAATGCTCTACTTAAAAACCCCTCTCACATAAAATCTTCTAAAAACTTCCCTTCCATTTTTAAAAAACAAAAATAATATCAATAAATTCATAATTATTTTACATCCATAATTGTGAAAGGATTCTTATCAAATAATTAGAAAAAAAAAATATTTTTTTCTTCAAAATTACAAATACAAATCACATAATTCATCATTTATAACTAGCATTAAAAAAATTAGACATGAATGCTTTGCTCCATAGGCTGATGGCCAGACATGTCTTCACCTTGTTCAGCCGCTGGTCTCCATATTTAAGGAATTTCGGATTGGTTGCATCAAAGCTGTTAAGGTGTTGAGCTGTACAACTCAATGGATTGGCAAAACTCTTCGAGCTTTAAATGCTTTCATTTACAAAATAGACTAAAAAAGAAAATTGAAGCAGAGAAGCAAAAAGATTAAGCTCAGAGAAAAAAATGTGATGATTTTACTTTATATGGGTCTAGCACTCTGAACAAAAATCATCACAACTGGCCGTCTTTATTCTTCTTCTGTTAGGCTCTCCCTTAATTGCTTTTGTCTTTTATTATTTATGAAGTCGCCATCATCCACTTAAAAAAAAAAAAAAAATTCAGCCTACTGAATTAAATTAAATGTAATAAAGAAGGAAAAATATCAAATAATTATTCTTCCTTTGTGTCTGCTCTCTTAGTCTGATTGCCCAATCCATATGCCCGATTTTTATTTATAAACAAAAAGAGGTAAAAAAAGCATTCAATGCTGTTAAATGTCAGATAGAAATAAGGAAAATGTAATAAAGTTAATATGAATTAGCATTAATATTTTTAAAATAGTTATAATAAATATTATTTTTATTATAATTAATTAGTTTATAAATTTTTTAACTTTATCACTAAAAGTTGAATTCAAACACATTTGCAGGGACCAGGGGTATCTACTCGCTGTCCCGTAGCCACCACGTACCTTAAAAGACGCATGACGACTTAACTAATGTCTTGACTAATCAAGAAGAGTCGCCCACATCAGAAATCTCCTAGCCGCACTTTAGAGGCGCTATTGCTCGAGGAGATTTGAGCACGGGTTGGGTTGGGCCCCAACCGGACTCGTCCACCAAAATAAGTTAAGCATCGGTGGATTTTTTTTTTTTATACATGATATGTACAAAATAGATAAAATACATATGTATTCACATGAATGAATTCCGGACACCCCGAAAAGCTTCTTCAGTAATAATCTCTCCAATTAATCACTGAAAAAATATATTTTTTTTAAAATAGTATGAATTTGATTAGCATATTTTTATGATTTATTGCTCATTTATATTTTTTTACATTCAACCGCCTAAGGGTATTTTGGTGATTCAATATCTTCCCAACTCCTCATGTCTTCTTCTCATCGACCCTTCCAAAGGCGACGACTTCCTTCCACAACGGCGCCCGCCCTGTTTACTACCATTCCATTCCTATAAAATCCTCTCTCTCTCTTCTCTCTCTCTCTCTCTCTCTCTCTCTCTCTTTTGTTTCTGTTTTTTGCATCCCACCTCACATACTGCAACAAAAAGAACAGTGGAAGCCAAAAGAAGCAAGAGTTAGTTGTTATTCTACTACAGACATAATTACTAACAGCAATAGTGGCAAGAGAAGTTGTATAAGAGAAGACAAACAGAGCTCTCAACAGTTATTCTGGAAGAAAAGAAAAGCGAAGCACACAGGAGAAGCAAATAAACCATAGAGGATCAGAGATGGTGACGAAGCTGTGGTGTTTTCCATGGAGATGGTTGCTTCCATTTTCCACAGCCGCAGTGTTAATAGCAATCGTGCTCATAGCAGCCTCATTTAAGCTTCTCCTCATCTTATGGTGGAAGCCGAAGAGGATAGAGCAGCACTTCGCCAAGCAGGGCATAAGAGGCCCACCTTACCGTTTCTTCGTTGGAAATCTGAGGGAAATTGTTGGTTTGATGCTCGAAGCTTCGTCGACGCCAATGTCACCTCAGAGCTCACACAACATTCTTCCTAGAGTCCTCTCCTTCTACCATCACTGGAAAAAGATCTATGGTATGGTTCTTGAAGCATTTCTTCTTTCTCCCTGTTTAAAGTTGTAATTTTTAATCATTCTTCTTAGGTTCTTTTGCTTCTTTCTCCTTGTTCCCCTGCTTCCATTTTTCTAGTGCTTTGTACATTAATTTTTACAGTGGTGGGTTGTTTGCAGTAGTTAGCTTTCGTTTTCCTTGTCCCCGTTTTGCTACTGCCTCTCCCTTTCCTCTGAAAGACATGAATCCACTCTGTCTCATAGCCAACAGCCCCACACCTCTCCTCTTTGCCTCTAATATCGACATATGTCCCATTTCTAGCTTCAATTCAATATCAATGTTGCTGGCTAGTGACTAGTGATTGGTGGTTTTTGTGATTGGTGATGGTCCTCTCTCTCTCACTCTCTCTCTCTCTCTATTCCGTTCATTTCATTTCAAGCCATTTTCCCTGATGGATGCTTCTCTGCTTTCTTGGTACCGTAAGGCTCCACCTTTCTACTCTGGTTCGGTCCCACTGCTCGACTGGCCGTCGCCAACCCTGATCTCATCCGCGAGATTTTCGTCTCTCGAGCCGAGTTCTTCGACAGATACGAGTCGCACCCGTTAGTACGGAAGCTTGAAGGCGATGGACTCGTCAGCCTCAGGGGTGAGAAGTGGGCGCACCATCGCAAGGTTCTCACACCCACATTCCACATGGATAATCTCAAAGTAAGCCCCTTTCCTGCCAAAGATGCAATTTTTTGTTGTTTCCTTACTTAAATTAGTTGACTTTTTGGTTGATCAGTTGTTGATTCCGATGATCGGGAAGACGGTGATTGATATGGTGGATAAATGGGCGGCGACGTCATCGGCGACGGTCCGGGGTGAAGTGGAGATTGATGTAGCGGATTGGTTTCAGGGGGTGACGGAGGACGCTATTACTCGCACGGCGTTTGGCCGGAGCTACGACGACGGCAAGGCGGTATTTCGTCTTCAAGCTCAGCAAATGATCTTCGCCGCGGAGGCCTTTCGCATGATCCTTGTTCCCGGCTACAGGTAAAATCTCATTTTGAAATTTGCCTGACGAGAGCTTCGCCCGTTTTCGCCCTTGCCACATTGAGCTAATTCTGCGTTCTCGCTGGAGCTATGATGGCATGACATAAGAAAGGATGTTGGTCAATCAAGGAAAGCTTTCCGATCGACCAGATCGATAGCGAAAGTTTTTGTTTAATTAAAATAAGTGATTTTAATTGATCGGAGGAACAAAGATTTCACTCACCATGATTGAATGTCCAACATCAAAAGTCAGACATGGACGTTGGCGGGTCAAGCCTTCCAAAGCTCCGGCGAGTGTGAAGAGCATTACTACCTTTCAAAGCAAACCTCGTATTTTCAATTCCAGCACTGAAATCGTATTACGAAATTTTGAATCACAGATTTCTGCCGACGAAGAAGAACACGAGCTCGTGGAAGCTGGACATAGAGATTCGTCGGAATCTAGAGCGCTTGATCGGAGTGCGTCGGAAGGAGTCCGCCTTCTCCATCGAGGAGAAGCAAAAGGACCTTCTTGGACTCATGATTAACGCAGGCGGCGGCTCCCGGCGTTCCGGAAACCCTGCCACCGTAGCTCCCATCTCAGTGAGGGATATCGTAGAAGAGTGCAAAACTTTCTTCTTCGCGGGTAAGCAGACCACAACTAACTTGCTGACCTGGACGACGGTGCTTCTCGGCATGCATCCGGAATGGCAGGAGCTTGCCCGCCATGAGGTCCTCCAGGTGTGCGGCTCACGTGACATCCCCTCCCGCGAACAGCTGTCCAAACTCAAAACGGTATCTCCTCATAATTTTCTCTCTCTCTCTCTCTCTCTTTTAAATTTCAGCCATTTAACGAGTAAAGAAAAACTGCAGCTTGGTATGATCTTGAACGAGACAATGAGGCTTTATCCGCCCGCAGTGGCAACAATCCGTCGAGCAAAAGCCGACGTGGAGATCGGCGGATTAAACATCCCACAAGGAACAGAGCTGTTGATCCCAATCATGGCGGTGCACCACGACAGGGGTTTGTGGGGCTCAGATGCGGCCCAATTCAACCCGGGCCGGTTCGCAGACGGGGTGGGTCGGGCGGCCCGACACCCAACAGCCTTTATTCCATTCGGGATGGGGTCCCGAATGTGTATTGGGCAGAACTTAGCTCTGCTTGAAGCCAGGCTTACACTGGCTCTCATTCTGCAACGCTTCAGCTTCCGCCCATCTCCTGCTTACGTCCACGCCCCCACAGTGCTTATGCTGCTCTACCCACAGTACGGTGCGCCCATACTCTTCCGTCCCCTCAGGCTGTCTTCCTCCACCGACGGCCTCGGCATTTCCGGCCATCATGGGACCCAGCAAAGCTCAATCGCTTAAACTGGCATTCTATATATATATATAGTGTGACAGCTAGCTAGCTAATTACTCTGTTGCTACTAGCTAGCTAGCCAACGATCATGTCTGTCGTCTGTTACACAGTTTTCTGCTAACCCCAAACAAACAACACACTAGAACCAACATGTTAACTGTTGTCACTCTTTGTACGTTGGATTTAAGTTAGTTAAATTATTATCTCTCATCAATGATCATCCATATCCATCTGTGACTGCCAGCTCTTCCATCTCTCTCTCTCCTCTAATTTTTATAGTACAGTAGACAGAAAAGTGGAAGGAGGTTTCATTATAAAAAAACTATAAATATATATCAAATTATTTTGAACCAAAATCTACGAAAATATCATTCAACACTATTTTGTGCAAACACCAGACACAACTTATCATCCAAAAACGAATCAGGTGCAGCCACGCCACATTTTGCATCCATAATACTGAAAAAGCTCTTTTTTTGAGGAAGTTGACGGATACATTTACTCCATTTTATTACTTAAAAGAAGAAAATTTAATTGAGCTCATAGTGTAAGAAAAAAAGAAGAGAAATGAAGAAAAAAAAATCAAAAGTCCTGCAAAGGGAAGAAAAGAGGTAAAATACATCGTAGAGATCATCCAACTATCCAAGACAGAACAAATTGCTCCATATTTTTGATTGATGCATCTCAGAGTTTGTTTGGTTGGGAGTGCCGGCCCCCACAGCTTGGCGGCCAGCTCGTCCTTTCTCCCTCATATGATCATCGATGTCTGCACTTATTTTTTGGAGCTTTGTCGTGGTCTGCTTGTTGTTATATTGCGGAAAATTGATGGTCTTGATAACATAATTAGCCCAAACGATGCAGGGAAATTATTTTGGCCCCACACTGCCTTCAAACTTTGTTACAGTCATGTGAATATGTGATGGAATCATTCTGTTGTTTTTATAGGTTCTGCCCACTCGAGTTACTTATTAATCATATTCACCTATGCTTAGTTTGGTTGGTGGGCGTGCTCGGTTGGGAACCCCGGCACATCCCGAGTTCGATTCCTTTGAGCGGCAGTCGCCCCTTAAGTAAGGGTCCCAAAGCGCCGGCTGCGGGTACTGTGGCATGGGTGGCCCGGTAGGTCGACTGGGTTTACGAACCGCCAAGCGTGCTTGGAAAAAATCAGGCGTGGCAGCAGACAGTTCCTCGTCACAAAAAAAAAACTTATTAACCATCATTGCACAGGGAAAATGACTTGTAATCTGGCTTCCTGCTTGAGTTTTTCTGCAAATGAGTTCTGATTTTCTCTGAAAATCCTGTAAAATATGCTGCAAATCTTCAGCCTCATTTCACCCTAATAAGAAACAAATAAAAGAATTGATTAAAGATAAATACTGGTCATCTAGCTGTTCCTCTTTTGAGAAGGAAAAAACATAAAAGCGAGGTGTCACACCACATCTTCTAAGCATATGGAAGAAACTGCTGCTGCTTTTCCAATACTGCTTTGGCTGTTTGCTGTACTTACACAGCATGCATGTGTTACTGCTTCTTGGCTCATTTTTTGTTTTTGGATTTTCTTCAAATGACAGCACAGCTTTCTTTCATTGCCACACTAATTAGTAGTTGAGTAATTATTATGTGTAATACAACAATATTAAAGAAGACGAGCCATTGTATGTATTCTGCTACCTATTTATACATAGGTGTTGCGGGCTGAAATATACACCACAATACAATTAGAATTTTTCATCTCAGCGTTGTACAGATATTTAGCACACAAATAGAAGATACAAAACACCAATATTTTTATGTGGAAAACCTCGAATAAGGGAAAAATCATGGGGCCATGCAAAATTGAAAACGATTCCACGAGTGTTTGAATTGATTACAAGTGACTGACTCGTCCCCAAAATTGAGGACGATCAGATTGCAATAATCAACAGTCGGGTTGAAATCTAGTTACAAACAGAGATAAAAAATTCGGCAATGTTTGGTGGTCATGCAGAAATCCGGCTTCAATTGACGGTAGGATTGAAATCCGGCGTTAGTCGGCTGTTGGGCAAAACTCTGTCATCTGTCGGCGTCCGGGCAGAACTTTGGCGTTAGTTGAAAGTCTGGTAGTGCTACGACATCGTTCTGATGTCTGGTGGAAGTCTGGCGGTGGTCGAGGAGGATTTTGATGGCAAGAGAGTTTTCTTTCTTCTTGTTTCCTTGCTTGTTTCTCTTCTCTTCTTGCTTGGGGTCCCCCCTCATAAGAAATGAGGGGGTTTATTTATAGTTTTCTAAGAGTGGCATGGCCTTTAAAAAAGGGGGAAATCAAGGATAAATTGGGAGTGGTTTGAATGAACGATCAATATTGAATTCCTTGATTGTAGACTGCTTACTGGACATTTGAATGTCTTAACGATGTCAGAATTTGACGATATTGGGCTCGTTGGATTCGTCTCGTCGAGCCTCTCGATTTGATTATAAGCATGTCACATTTGGAGATTGTTTAGTAACCCAAATTATGGATTGAACCTTCCAAATGCACTTTGGGTCTTTGATTTGGACCTATTTGAGCTCGGATTGGGTTGAATTTGGTGTTGTTGGGTTTGTATTTTCGAGACCTTCATTTCTACTGTAAGTTGCTGAAATCAGAGTTCATATGATTTCCGATTTAATTTTTGAAGTTTCCAACTTGATTTGTTTTGAGATTCGTGCCCGATCAAGATATTTTTTTGATGATATATCAATAAATAATTTAGCATAATACCCCTCCTTTGCGCGCCTTCTTCTACGTGCCTTTAGATCAACTAATAGTTTTATTTTTTAATGGTTGAGTGATATATGCTTGAGAGAGAGAGAGAGAGAGAGAGAGAGAGAGAGAGAGAGAGAGAGAGAGAGATGTGGATGTGTCCTGCCTTCCATATGTTTTTGATGGTCTGCTTGAACCATGTGGCTAAGGAGAGGCTTACTTTCTCACTCCTATTCAGTATGTGATCTTCCTTGCATAAAATAAGAGCAAGCATGCCAAGAGACCATGTGATCCATCTCTTGACATAATTACCTTTGAGATTATTAAAAAAATCTCTACTGATCTAACCCTTGGTAATCATGTTACTTAATTAATACCAAACCACAACTTTAATCCCATCCTATCATAGCTTAATCTCAAAAGATGTGAAATTTTTATTGGTTATGTCCTAATGATCTCGGAAATTGGTGCTACATTGCTATGTTGTTTACAATTCACTCGCCAAAAGAAAAGCAGGGATTCTCCTTGCTTCAGGAGAAAATCTTACTGGAATTTGGAGCTATATTCTCTCTTCTTTAAAAAAAACTGAGATTAATATGCGTTAATGTTTTATTTGAAATAGAATTATTATAATCTTAACATTTTTTTGATTTGTAAATAATACAATACTAATAATAAATTGCTTTAGAATTAAAGATTAAATAGAAAAATATTAAGACTTTTCTTTTTAACTAATCTAGGAATATTGTGAATTCAAAATTCCTCTGCATATATTATTTTTCATAGGCAAAGTATAAAGTAATGAAAATGTTTACTATACCCATCGTTGCTTTGCTTGGTTGATGGGCAAGTACGGTTGGGAATCCCAAACCTGTGCTCAATTCCCCTCGAGCGGTAGCATCTCTTAAGTGGGGTTCAATCAATTGCAGGTCATAATGTTTATGGAGTAGGTGTCTCTTCTAGGCCAGCCTAGGATTATTCACACCGCAAAGCGTCATTTCGGAGGTGGCAGTGGGTGGATACCCCGTTCCCAAAATTGTATATTTACTATCAAAATTGTAAGACATAAATTGATCGTTTTGTGATATTAATACTTCTTTTGAAATAGCTTTTGGCAATTTTTTTTTGCTGCTTTCAAAAAATTTGTGCTATAAAAATGATGTAGAAAGCTAACATATGTTGCAATTTGAACTTTAATAATACTTTAGAAAAGCCAGCGCTTAAAAGCAACTCTAGCTACACTTTTAACTTTTTGTTGCATTAGTAGATAGATTATTCCTATTATTAACGTGATTAAAAGCTTTAGTTATATACTTTAATAAAGAGCACGGCTAAAGCTAAATTTCCAATAATGAGAGCTACAAGAAACTTCCCTTCCCAATGCTAAGCAAGACTGTATGGCATCCACTGTTAAGCTTTCAAATTAATATTGTGGTCATGTTGGTGGGAAACAAGAGCAAGTCTAGTACTTGCAGGAGGAGGAAGAGGCATCAAGGTTTGTCTTTTTGCCACCCTCACAAGGTTTGTGATTTGATTCTCTTGCTTTTGGATAAACAATGTAACTTTTGCCCTATCCCTCTATTTAAATATAGAACAAAAGAATCAAATTTGGACAAACTCCTTCCCTTGTTCTTATCTCCAGCAGGCACACAAAATTTTTTAAAAAAATTTTCTTCAGAATTTTGAGCTTCTTTGCTTGAATGAAAGCAAAGCAATTTAAATGATCAGTTAACTAAACTTTGGGCTCTAAGCCTTAAAATAAATTTCAAATATACTGTATGTGCATATTAGCTGCTTTCATCAATTGCAATCTATCGCGGTGCAATGTGTTTTTCAGATTATTTTGAGACAACTATAGCTTTTTATAAAGTTGATTTTAACATTGTTAAAGATAAAGTAACTTAGGCTTCATTTGGGACAGCTTTTTTGCTGTTTTTTTAAACAATTTTTTAGTATAAAAATTTTGCAAATTAGAAATTTTTGTATTAAAAAGCCGTTTTAGAAAACAAGAAAGAAGTTATCACAAACTGAAAATTAATAAGAAAACAGTAAGAAAGTATTAGACAAACAAAATCAAGATAATTATCCAAACGAGAGAGAAATATTATAATTTGCAACTAATTTTGCATTTTATTTATAACTAATTAATAGAATTTTATACTTCAAAAAAAAAAAAATCTGATCAGCTGAAAGCCACCATTTCTATTAGTTAGGATTTTACTTAAAAAGGGCTAAAGAAGACAAGTAGTGTCTGGAATCTCTTGAATGTTAGGTGTTGGGCATAATCATATCATAATTTATAACTTAATCATCTAAAGCAAACAAAATAAGTTTTTTAAATTCTGCTTCTGATTTTTTTTTTTTTTTGTTTCCCTTTCTTCAACCAATAATTCTCCATCTATTCTTCCCAAGGAGACAACTATTGAAGCAAATTTCACTCACTGATTGCACTGGACCAATAATGATCATGTATCATCATGCTAATTTAATATCAACATATTTTGTTTTTCTAGTACAGTTCAACAACTAAAATAAGCTCACATGCCAATCCAAAGAAATTCAGATATTAATTTGAGCAACTTGCATGGCTGTGCTTTTGGAGAAATTATTCTGTGCGGATGCCAGATGCAGCTTTACGTTCGGTGGCGGATCAGGTGCAGCCACGTCAATACCGAGCCATGGTACCGGGCTAAGAGTTGACATGACGTATTCTGCTTGGTCTCCGAATGACATTCAGAGTCCACATAGAATAATTTTTCGCACTTTTGCTGGCTATGTGGGCCTTTTGGTTTGCATAACTTAGGGGTGTAAACGAGTCGAGTTTAATCGAGTTCCACTGACTCGAGTCACACTCATTTATTTTATACTTGGCTCAAAGTGAAGCACATTTGCTAAGCTCGAGTTCAGCTCGCCGTAACTCATATCCTAAGGATGGTTTTAACTACTTTTTTTTCTTTTTGATGTATAGATGGAAATTTATTTTAAATGAAATTGAATACATATCTAAGCATATAAAAACAGCAAGAAAAATATTTTATGATGCAATCTTCAACTCTTAATCAAAATAGAGTTGAGGATTAATCTGCGCTCAAAAGTTAGGTTACTCAAAAGTTGTTGAGTCTTAGGTTTTCTTTGGGACATATTTTTTTACTGTTTTTTAAAACAGTTTTTTAGTTAAAAAAAAAATTTAAAATAAAAAATTTTAGATTAAAAAGTTATTTTAGAAAGTAGTAAGAAAAATATCATAAACTAAATCTTAATCTTAAGTTGATAGTTGTTAAAGGAAAACTTTTTGAGAAAGATGTGAGAGATGATGAATGGAGTATTTTAATTAAAGTTCATTTATTATATGAGAAAAATATAATAAACCTTTATTAATATCGTTGAGATATTAAACAAAATAAAAATACTGTCTTCTAAACCTACATTATTTTCTCACTAATTGATTTTCTTACAACAAATATAGCTAAAAAATTGTTCCAAATGAAGCCGAAGCTTGAAGTTTTTTTTGGGACTGTTTTTTACTGCTTTCTAAAGCAGTTTTTTAGTATCAAAATTTTTAGTTTAAAAAAATTTGTCCTAAAAAACTACTTTAAAAAGAAGGAAAAAAGCTGCCTCTAAACAACCCTAAGTCCTAACCAAAAATATTGTAGGTGCTTTTAAAATTATTAATGTATGAAAAAAAAAATAGTGGAAGAGCAACTCTTGAAGTAAAAGAAAAGCATAACAATTTTCTTTTAGATCAATTCAATATATGTTAAAAAAGAATGTAATTAGGGGTGTAAGTACTGAGTCTAGTCAAGTTGTGATTCCACACAGGCTTGACTCGATAAGCGATTCGTAGCTTGATGAGCTAATGATCAAAGTTTGAGCCATTCCCGACTTGACTTGGTACCTCGTAAGCCATCTCATATAAATATATTAAGTTATTAACTTCAAGAGATTAAGCATAGAATAGTTAAAAATATTAAAAAAAAAAATTTGTACATATCACTCATAATCTTTTATCGTATTCATAATAAATCAGCTAGCTCATAAGTCTATTAGAACTCATTGAATTAAGCTCAATTTCGAGCTCAATATTGATTAATTAGTCAAGTTTTGAATTAAGCTCAAGCGAAGTGCGAATCGAGCTCGGCGTGACTTATTTACACCCCTAAATGCAATGGAATTTAAAAAGGGTAGAAATACTTAAGAACTGGTTTTGATGAACATTTTGTTGTCGGAAAAGGTCTTTAAAATATCTTAGGCTTTGTTTGGGGCGGCTTTTTTACTGTTTCTTAAAACAACTTTTTAGTACATAAATTAAAATTTTTGTACGAGAAAGCTACTTTAAGAAGCAGTGAGAAAGCCGTCCCAAACGAAGCCTTAATCCATTTGAAATATTTAGAAAAATAAAAACTAACCATTTCAAAATATTATGTGGGACCTATACATTATCGGGTTAGCACCCACACTTAATGGGTCAGACCAGTCTTATTGGGTTTGCCATGCAAATCAACTTCCAGGAATATACAATATAAGATTTATTCATGATTTATTTGAAAAAAAAAAATCAAAATGATGTAATTGATTAATCATTCATTTCTACAAAATATATGTTAGAGTTGCCTTGAATTTGGCTCGACTCCTATTTGTTAATATCCTTGATCGTTAGACGCTTTAGAGATATGTCGGGGGTCCAATGGGGCAGCACCCCTTGAATAAATTTTGATTATAATGATATTTTTGGAATTTTGGCAACTGTGTGAGAGTGATTACGGGCGATTAGAGCAAAAGGGGGGCAAAGTAAGAGACTTAGGGGGACAATTTATTTAAAAGCACCTCTCTTATTATTAATATTTTTTTAAGGGGGACCGGGGGGTTTGTAATTGTCCCCCAATGACATCTACATGGTTCCGCCCCTGACTCATAGTGTAAATACTATGTATGACTTAAAACATCTCAGAGGGAAAAAATGATAGAAATTTTTATAATAATATATCCAATCTTCTACTATTCTTCATAGCATTAAAATCCAACTAAAATGTAAAAAGCAAAAGTTTTTTGAAGTTTTCTATAAAATTGAGTGGAGCAAATCGGCTACATATATAATTAGATAGAAAATAAGAGAAAATACAAGAATTATGTAGCATGATCAAAAATCTCATCTTAATGAAACCGTTTGTCAAGCTCTTAAGAAGTAGATGACTTGCATGTAGCTTATGGTCAATTGATAAATCATACTCATCAATTGAGACAAGCTCTTAGATCATGATCATCTACTTAACGAGAGTTCTCTTGTAGATTAGCGAGTTTGAGGCCAAGTAGACCGAATTAACTTGGCTTGACCCGAGTTGATTTAGCTCGAACCGATTCAACTTAGCTTGGATCAAGTTTTCTGAATATTGAGATTCAGCTCTCTCAATATCTCCCAAAAAAAAAAAAAAAATCATCTAATTCAGAGTAACTGAGAGACCAGATGAATTATCTGGCCAGTGTCGGCTCATTTCATGTAAAAGGTGATGCAAGAGCACATGTACTTGTAATGAATGCTTGGGATGAACTGACACTACAATAATTTTTCCTGTGCTGTAACCCCACTTCTCACTGCATGGGAAGGAAATCCATTTAATCTCCATATTTCCCCATTAAATCACTTAGGCTTCAATTGAGACGATTTTTTTAATTGCTTCTTAAAGCATCTTTTTAGTACAAAAATAAAATTTTTCGTATTAAAAAACTATTTTAAAAAACAGTAAGAAAACCGTCCCAACTGAAATCTTAATTTTCTCACCAACAACAACTCATTTCGTTCTCATTTGTTCCATTATTAATATTTAACCCTAAATACAACTAATAGACGTGAAATTAGCTCAAAGATCGCTCAATTGTCGGCTCAATAGTATACCATCAAGTAATATATATCAAGAATATACTTAAGCTTTGTTTGAAACAACTTTCTCAATGTTTTGTAAAGCTACTGCAGAGAAAGTAATTTTTTAAAGTTATTGTAGAAAGCAACTTTATAGTACAATTTTTTTTTAAAAGCAAAAAAATTCACTAGTCATACAAAGTTTGTGGTTGAATCTGAAAAGAAAAGCGATAAAAAAATTACCTCAAATGAAATCTTAACGATAAAAAGTTATTGTGAAACTCACTTGTTCATTAGCATTACTTAGGATTCGTTTGGAACTACTTTCTTACTGTTTCTTAAAACAACTTTTTAGTATAAATTTTTCTATTTCTTAACTAAAAAACAACTTTAAGAAACAATAAAAAAGCCGTCCCAAACGAAACCTTAATCATCATATAAGCAATGAAGATTTGTATATGAGAGCTAAAATTCAATCCAAATAATTGATCTCAATCAAACTATCGGCTCTGACACAATTTGTTGGGAGTGTGAATGAAAGGAGCTGAAATTGATCGGATGTATTATTAGTAAAAAGTTTAAGCATTAAGTGAAAATCAACTAATTTGATATTTTTATATATTAATTTTTTAACTACTCATTAATTTAATTAAGGCTATAAATAAGAGTGTTAAAATGAATTTTTTAGATCGGGTTTCCAGTCTAATCTTAAATGGACTAGTCTTCAATTGACCCAGCCCGATTAGCTAAATGGGCCACAAATATAGATCCCAACTCGACCCACCTCAAACCCCATTTGACCCAACCTGACCCTTTTGAAGTGGTTAGCTAGCGAGGGAGATCAAACGCAGGCATTCGAGCTGCGCCAGCGAGAGAACAAGCACATTTGGGCCAGTGGGCGAGGGTGAGCTGGCAAGCTCGAGTGCAACGAGGGGGGTGAGCGTGAGATCAACGAGAGACGAGGCTGGCCGGCGAGTGCGACGAAGAATGAGCAAGGGTTGCTTTCCGGCTTTCGAGTTGAATTAAGCTCAACCCGAATTTGCAATTGAGTAAGAATTTGAAACCTGAACCCGACGCAGTTTTTAAATGAGTTGATTCGAACTCAAAATTTTTATGTAGGATCCAGACTGTGTCAAATATTGACACTCCTAACTGTAAATATGATAATCTTCCATTTTTATAGAAAAATTTCTAAATTATAAAAATCAAATATATCCTTTTTGGACACTTATTATTATTATTTAATAATTACATACAATTGTGTGGACAACTTTAATTAATATATTGTGTCCCAAGTATATCACTTGATCACATGCAAATCACGTGACTGATCTAAGCATCAGATCGATGAGAATATTCAAAACCCTATAGGGACTATTCGGCTGATATGATGGGACCCATCCACCCTATGGAAATCAACAACTCATCACAACTACCTTCTTTAAATTTCATGGTGGGGCCTACATCAAACCCACAGAGAAAGGGATGGAGAAGGCCTTCAAAATTTTAATTTTCTTAAATATTTTTACTTTCAAAACTTTTAATATTAGAATGGATAAGGAAATGAATGCTTGGGTATGTTTCAATTGAAAGAATTAAAGGGAATATAAGGCTTGTTAAATTCATATTTTTATATTTTAGGTATTTTATTTTAAAATAATTAGAGGAAATTTATTTTTAAAAATATTTTTTCATTGACAATTTTTTAATCCAATCATAATAATAAATGAGAAGTTAAAATTATTGAATCATTATATGATTCACAAATTTACTCAAATAGAAATTTAAATTTTATTTTTTATCAAATTAATAATTAAAAATATATTTCACTCAATCAGCCAAATAAATGATGAAATCAAAATCTAGTTGAATATATTTTTTTTATCATATTTATTTTCTTTTTCTTTTTAATTTTACTATTTCAATTACTACTAACCAAATAGAGCAAATTTGCAATGTTTTTTTAATGCAAAAATATATAAAACTTTTATATTTTGATTTTCAATAAAAACGATATTCATTTTTAATTTTATAAATAAGATAATATTTATTTTATTTAGTATATAATCACAACTAAATCATAACAAATTTGAATAGAAATACCACGACTTCAATAAATTTTGACATTTATATGTTAGATTCTATTGTCTTTCATTTCTAATAAATTATCAGTTTACTTGTAAAACTTAAAATCTATCCATTTTTCACATAAAAATCATAATTCATAAATTTTTATATAAACAAAACATAAAATTAGGGTAGTTGATCACTCATGACTATACAACTAGTCATCTTCTAGTTATTTGCATGATATTCTTCCCTACTTTAGTATATTCAATCAAAGACTCAATTTGCCATTATTATCAAATGTTGTATTATACTTTGAAATATGGTAAGCTATGATTTTAAATTGTATTATATTTTATGAGCCTAAATCTTCATCATGGCGATAATGTTATTGTTACACTAAAATATGAAAGAAAATTGCATAAAGTTTTATCAAACGAGCCCAAATCTCTATCATATTTCTTAAAAATCAGTAATTGATGCAGTAAACAAGAATATCAATTGATGCAGTAAGTAAAAATCAGTATTTCAAAATGATAAAAATTATTTACTAAATAAGATAAGCTGGAGGGAGGGCATAGGAACAAAACTCACATAGCATACTGCTATATAAAGATAGGCCAATAGATTAACATAAGATTCCTGTACTCTGCCTTATGATAAATGAATGCGTCTCCAACTTTAAATTCTGATCAGTAATGTTCAGCTTTGAAAAACACATATAACAAGTGAGAGTAGATAGAGAGAAAGAGAGACCTCTTTTTTCCTTTTTGGTACTATAGTTGGGCCCACAATAATTGGTGGCTTACTAACTCAACTAGGACAACTAACATCACAAGGTAGTAACTTAGTATCATTTTTAGGCTCTGAGCAAAGGTAGTTTTTCTTAGTGGGTGCACTTTAACAACACTGACTCCTACTGTTCTATTTCCAATATTCTAACAAAAAAATGTAACAGAAAAAGTTGATTTTAAGTGTTCTCAAAATTTCAACATCACTACCAAATTATATGCCAACACCTTTTTTTTTACCTTTGTAGATAATCTTTATTTTTTCTAAATATTTCTATTCAAGAAAGGCTTCAGAGCCATTTACTAATGGTTAGTGGCCAAAAAATGGTTGCTCAATATTGCAATGATTAGTTTAGAAATGTTAACTTGAAATTTGGTTGAGAAGTATTTATTTCAAAAAGGATTGGAAGATATGAGAAAAAGAATAGGTTATTGATGATAAACATTATTAGATCATTGGAAATTTATGAAGATTACTTTGTCATGGATTTTAATCCATTATAAATTTGTGAATCATGAATTTTGTTTTCCCAAAAATTTCATTTAACATTTGTAAGATAACCCAAAATTTTCTTTTAGCATTTGTACGTTTAAGAAAAATCATCTTAAATATCTATCATAAAATTTTGATGTGCAAGAAGATATTTATCGTAATACAATCAAATGGTAAATAACTTGTAATAGAATATGTTTGTTGTAAATTAAAAGTAGCGGAAGAACCAAAAATGTGCGAGAATTTGTGAAAATTTGACAAAGTAATTGATATAACATGTTCTTGAAAAATTATATATCTTAGCTCATTTATTATAATGTCTCCCTCACCTAGTTTCCCTACTATAGATGCGCAAATACCATTTATGCTACTATCGCCATTATCTTTGATGTTGTCATTGCACCCACTACTAGGCCATCTCCTCATTTGATAAATCCTCCCCGCCTCCACTCTCATTTTTTATATGTCAATGAATTTCAAAAAATATATCTGGGTATAGTATTCAAAGCAAACATGTGTTCATATATTAAGTATACAATTTGTGTGTTTTGTCTTTTATTTTATCATTGTTAAATATTATTTTAAGAAAAGTTTTTTTAGTATGGATTCACATATGTTATCCTAAGGATTAGCTTAGGCCAAACTTAAACAACTTAAAATTATAGATAATTGAATCATGTAGTAATTTGTATATGATTAACTCAGCCTATTTCGATCCATAATGAACCAATTCGGCCAAATATGACTTAAAGATTGCATTTGATCCTAGCTATAAGCTCAAGCTTAGCCTAATATTGATACAAGATTTTATGCCAAATAATTAGCAAAGCTAAGTTCCAAATTTGCCTCATAGTTGATCTACTATCAATAATGTTCACAAAATGGTGCACTAGAATTAAAAAGATTGTCTATACCCTCATACTAGCTCAAGCGAAATTTCATATAATGTGCTTTATAGAGATTCAAATGAGCTTACATGCAAATTTGTCTTGCATACACATATGTTTGATCTATTAACTTTATTGAGCCAAGCATATATAATAATCTAAATAAATAACAAATTGACTCAAGACTTACGTTTCACTCTAATAAAATTAAGCAATAATTGACCCTTTCTTCAGCAGCCTTAGAATAGCCTATTATGACCTATATTAGTCCAAGCCACTAGCTATATTAGAACCTAGGTGCCTATAACCTATCTTTCTTCAAGTGGTCCATCATCACTCCCTATACCTTGATGTCCTTTAGTAGATCCTAGGAGAATTCCTAGACTCTAGATTAACCTAAGTGGACCATAACTAATAAAGATTAATTAAGTTACTAATGGATTCTTCAAACACCTCTTAGACCTCTTTAAGTTCAATATTTTATATTGACTCATATATCACCTAATAGATGCAAGGTAAACCCTTAACTCAAAAATTGATACATTACACATAGTAAAAATTGGGTTATTTCTTAAACTCTAGATTGATTTTGATGCACTTAGTAGAATTAGCTTTGTTATCGGGCTTTCCTGTGGACCCTAGCTTGGATCCTCATTGGACCCTTAAATACTCTTAGGACCTTCTTAAAGACTCAAATGAATCAACCCTAGGTATTTAGACTTATGTGAACCTAGATTTGTAGTGAGTTAACCCATTTAACCCATAATTTTTGAAGTCCTAATTTATGCAAAGTGAATAATGAACTTTGGAGTGGAGAGTTTAGGTGACTAATTTTGTTATATGAAGGGGATCATATGAGGATCTATTGGAAGTGGTTTTTGGAAGAGTTTGGAAATAATTCTTTTAAAGAGTGCTTGAGAGGTAAAATAAGGGTTCTTAATTTAGATAAATATTAGTGGATGATGTTATATAGAGTTTAAGATGGGGTTACATCAGAATATTTTATAAGCATGATTAATCTTTGGAAAGCTTACAATATTAAGAAAAAGTTTTATGATTTATTTTGACTTTTTCTTATATGCATTAGTATTGGAAAGGATAAAATTCAAACCCTAATCGAAAACTCTTGTGTAATTCTTTGACTCATTGTAACCAATGTGGATATCCTCAAATCACTAGGTTACATAAGTCTAGCTAGGGGTGTCAAGTTTTGACCCGACCCGGACCCGACTAGAAAAAATCCGGGTTCGGGTCAACCCGTTTATGAAACGGGTTAGGTTCAGGTTCAGTAAACTGACCCGTTTAAAAAATCGGGTCGAGTTCAGGTTGACTCGGGAACCCGAAAATGACCCAAAAATGACCCGAAAATGATCTCTACCAGGCTGCCCGCGTTGACTGTCCGGTTGCCCGACGCCTTCACGGTTTGCATGCTAGCGCGGCAGAGGCGCAGAGCCCGTTTCGTCTTCGCCGATCACGTGCGGCGTGCTAGCGCCCCGCACCCCCTTGGGGTTCGGCCATTCGGGTTCAGTCGCAAGTAGCAACGCGTGTCGAGTGCCGATTGGTCCTTGGCCGCGGTGTCGCCTGGTCCACCGCTGCGTGCCTGCTATCGCCGGCTGCCGCACGTGCTGCCGCTTCCGACTACCGCTTTCATTTTAAATAACCAGGTCAGGTCGGGTCAGGTCAACCCGGCAACCCGCTGGGTCAGGTCCAGGTTGACATAACCGACTCGTTTACAAAAATGGGTCGGGTTCGGGTTGACCCGTTTAGAACCGGGTCAACTCGGATTTGACCCGAACCCGACCCGTCGACCCGAATTGACACCCCTAACTCTAGCCCAATGGACCTCGCTCAATCCAATTTTGAGTATCCTAACTTTAAGCTAATCTTGGCTAGCCACATGAGCCCTAATTACTTAACTTAATCAAGCCTAAAGTCACCTTACATCCACCTCCGACCATCTAGAGGCCTACTGTACTCATCTATAATAGGCTTAAGCCATCTTATTAGATTATTATTTGTCTCCACCTCCACTAGGGTCAATCCACTACATTAGCCTTTTAGCCTTGCTTTGTGCATATTTTAGGCCACAATCTAGGGTTGTTATTGGCCATAGTTCAAGCATAAAGGCTTAGGTCCCCCAAAGAAAGATTTGGTTCAACTTAGGCCCTTAAGCGCCAATAATATAAATGGATTTGACCTCAATAGGTCACAACCCAAACCTTGACCTACCCTAACATCAATATGGAAGCCTCTAAGAAGACCAAAACTAACCCCTATTAGCCCTAGGTTTAGCTTAATCACCAGGGAATCCCAAGGATTCAAATGGATCTAATGAGCCCATCCTAAGTTAGCCACAAATCAAACATGAGGCGGCAACGAGGCCCATAATCAAGCCCTTCCATTTAAAACCCTAGTGGTTTAACCTTGGCTACTTAGGTTAACCTTAAGTCAAGATTCAATCATTCCTCCTTAAGATGGCCTAACCGAGTCAAACCCATCCATTAAACCCATTATAGGTCCACCTAAGCCTAACCCCTTAGCCTTACAACTAGCTCATCATGGAAGGTCGAACCAAGCTAGTGGGCTCCCTTGAGTCAACAACCTCTTCATATGGCTATTTCATACCTTAGGTTTAAGTGAATAATTTTGTAGAGATTTAAGATTTGATTTTATATGAGGTGGTCCTTTCTCTTTTTATTGTGGTGCATTACAAAACCCAATGGTAACTAGCTTTTGTTTATTATTTATTTATTTACTCAATACTTATTTACTATATTGGGTGATTTTATTACTCTGTTTATTATTTGTGTATTTTTTTGGAGCATAACATTGTGAGTAATCACTTAGAATAAAAATTTTTCAACAAAATTGATAAACTTGTGAAATAAATAAAAAATCAACCACAAAAAGAAACTCTTCCTTCATGAAAGAAAAAACAAAAGATTTTGTTGAATGCATGGCATTTTGGCCACTTTTTAAAAATGAATGAAATACTTCTCCTTCTAATTATATGGATTCATGAGTAAAGTATATGTGCCTTGCATGACTTTTCAAAAGGGAGAATTCTTAACGAGGATTGATCAAAGTTGATTCATAAATCATAACATGGTTTGAACCTAAAGCAAATTAGTATAACCTCCACATTAAGGATAGTTCACGTTGCATTAGTAGGCATCCCATGGAGCATGTTTCTTTTCTTTTTTTTTTTGGTTAGCCATATGATTTTAATTTGATTAGGAGATCGTCCATAACAACATAGGATTTTAGTAGCTTTATTGATCCATATAGGATTGTAAATCCATAATGAATAATTTGACTATTATAGCTGAATTATTCATACTCCTTTTGTAGTCATCCTCTCATACTTTGAGAGGATTAAGACTTATACATCCCACCCATATAACAAATATAGTAATATGATTTTGAATCAATTTCTTTCTTCAGCTTTCAGTCTATTGAGCCTCCCTGGAGAATGTAAATCATGATAACTAATAGGGTTGACTAGCCAAGTTGGATCAACTACTTTTATAGCCGAGTATATTTGAAGTCTAACAACCCAAGATGATGGATCCATAAAATCTTGATTGGGTTGTTATGCCTATCAAAGCTAAAAATTCATTACCCATCCTTAGCTATCTTTAAGCTTATTTACTTTTTTGGCACATCACTTTGATATTACTTTATAAACCCTAATTATTAAATGGCAATCATCCATTAGGATATGATGATTCACCACCACCCCATGGCTTGATTTATCCAATAGGTGTGAGGTTTCCCATATTAAAATAGTTAGACTGTTCATTAGTGAATTTTATTAAAAGATTTTAGGATAAAAGTGAGATTTCTCTAATCGAAAGTGCTCTCGAGTATCCCCTAAGATGTATTTAACCTTTGGAACCACATTCCTTTATGATTTCTTTTGTACCCAATAAATAAATAAATTTGATATGCAATTATTTATGCAAGGCTTTAATGAATATTTTTATGAACTTATTCAAGTAAAAGGTAGTGTGATTCTTCTGGATCCCTTTCCAAGACTTGTGTCATGAAAATCATTCCATGGAAATTATCCATATACTTTTTTAATTCTTTTGATACTTCTCAGTTCTCACTCTCTCACTCTTCTCTATTCTACTTTATTTTCTTTTCTATTGTAAATGGGAGAGAGAGGATTGGAAGAGGAAATTTAAATGAAAATGATGTGATAATCATTAAAAGAGATGTGGATTAAGAGGGGGTAAAATAGAATGAAGAAAAAAAAAGGTGATGCAACAACTATGTGGACATTTTGGCATGCAAACTTTTTTTTAGATAAAACCCACAGTAGTGGCTTATGCGTTAATTAAAATCGAGGTTACAAGTTCTTAATGAATCCAAAGCCCTCTAAAATTAAATCATTTAAATTAAAACCTACGAGCCTTAGATTCAAACTAAATACAGGATCAAGCAAAATAAGATAAAAGACAAAATTAAAAAGCAGAATCACAAAGAGAACTAGTAAACAATAGAGGAGCAGCCAACTCGAAGCAAGCAAACCCAACAACACTCAAAATCTTTATCAGTACTCGATATCCAAGAAGGCTGCACTTGTATCAATGGCAAAAACTGAAAAATCACCCAAATGAACGACCAAACAATCCAACAATCAGTCTCCACCAAGAGCAACCAAAGCTACCCAAAAAAACACCAAGTAAGGGAAGAAAACCTGCAAGGAACGCGAAGCAGAAACGAATGGAGGATGGGAAAGCAACCCGCCCCCACGACCAACACTAAAAAATTGACCAGTAAAATACAACCAACACAGAACATATAGAACCAATAGTAAAACCACCAGCTAAGAAAAAAACAAAACACCCAAATAACCAAACTGAAAAAGGTTACTTTTTAGATTTCCTCCTATGATGCTTATTGCCATGAGAGAGCACTTTCTCATCAACATAACAAACATCTAAACCATACAAATCCTGAAAAAACTCATCTTGCTCAACATCTAAATCCTCACCCACCTCACCCGATGATGATGGAGACATATTATGCCAAACCAAATGTCCTTAACAAGTAACCCCAAAATTAGACATAAACTGTGTGTTTAATCCATTAGGGGACATGATAGCTCTAGGCACCTCAACCAGCAAATCAGACCCCCGCAACACAATAGGTCCTCCACAAACAGTAACCATGACACCCGACAATTTAGATTGACGAGAAACCCTTTCCGCCTCAACATCCTCCTCCATCTCAATATGAGATAAAGCCATTGCACAAACCACCACAACTTTAATGCCAATCAATTATTTTTTTCTCCCCCACCTTAGGATAGATAATAGGAGAAACAAAACTACCAGCACTACCAAACACAATCTCACCAGGATCCTTAACCAAGTTAAGCAAAGGAGAAACAACACCATCATTCACTTGAGCAAAAATAAACTCTTGGTTCTCCATCAAAACTCCTTGAACCACCCCAACTGCAGGGGCATGAAGGTCGAGTGAAGAAGGAACAACGGCCACTGCCCCCACCATGGCAGGGCCAACGAATCATTTTCAACCAAAGGGGAGTCAATGCCAATTTTAACAACAACTTCAATATGATCTTTCTCACCCGTATGAGCGGGCATAACATTTCCAAAGATAACAATATCATCCATAGGATTCTCACCCGAAAGACCGGAAACCACATTTTTAACAATTTTATCACCCACATCCATTTTTAAACCATCATCCACATTAGTGGCATGAGTATTAGCTAATTGAGGATTTAAAATATGGCATTCAACACTAGAGTGGCCCAAAACCTTACAGTGAGCACAATAGGTAGGAAAATCTTCCATTTCAACTAGCTGAATGTAACCTATAGATTCATAACCAAGCCAAATTTAGTCAGAGTTGTGATGCCCCAGATATCAATAGTGAAAGGATTCGTCTGACATTCTGATCGAACTCCATTCCAGTTGCCTTGCTCGGACCTGAAAATTTTAACCACATATAATGAGCTTACAAAGCCCACCAGGTCACCAAAGCCTACAACTGAAATCAAAGCACGGCGATGCTATCAATATGCAGGTCAATCAAATCAAGTCAATCAATGGTCAATGAGTCTATGCAATGCGGAAATTCATACAATGAAATTAAGTCTACGCAGCAGAAATCAAATCAGTAAGGAAATCAATAGTCAATAATCAAATCCAAAAAGGTTACTTTTAGATTTCCTCCTACGACGCTTACTGCCACGAGAGAGCATTTTATCAGCAACCTAACAAACATCTAAACCATACAAATCCTGAAAAAACTCATCTTGCTCAACATCTAAATCCTCACCCACCTCACCCGGCAATGATGGAGACACATTATGCCAAACCGAATGCCCTAAACAAGTAACCCCGAAATTAGACATAAATGGTGTGTTTAATCCATTAGGAGACATGATAGCTATAGGCACCTCAACCAGCAACTCAGGACACCAACAGTAACCATTCATATGGCACCCAACACTTCAGCTTGACAATAAACCCTTTCCTCCTTAACATCCTCCTCCACCTCAACATGAGATAAAGCCATTGCACAAACCACCACAACTTCAAAGCCAATCAATTGTTTTCTCTCCTCCACCTTAGGATAGATAATAGGAGAAACAAAACCACCAGCACTACCAAACACAACCTCACCAGGATCCTTAACCAAGTTAAGCAAAGGAAAAACAACACCATCATTCACTTGAGCACAAATAAATTCTTGATTCTCCATCAAAACACCTTGAACCACCCCAACCGCAGGGGCATGAAGTTCATGCGAAGAAGGAACAACGGCCACTGCCCCCACCATGGCAGGGCCCAACAAATCATTTCCAACCAAAGGGGGGGTCAATGCCAATGTTACAACATCTTCAATATGATCTTTCCCACCCATATGAACGGACATAACATTTCCAAATATAACAATATCATGCATATGATTCTCACCCGAAAGACCGAGAACCACATTTTTCAACAATTTTATCACCCACATCCATTTCCAAACCATCATCCACATTAGGGGCATGAGTATTAGCTAATTGAGGATTTAAAATATGGCATTCAATGTTAGAGTGGCCCAAAACCTTACAGTGAGCACAATAGGAAGGAAAATCTTCCATTTCAACTAGCTGAATATAACCCATATATTTAGAACCAAGCCAAACTTAGTCAGAATACCTCTTGATAACATCTAATTTCACAAGCACACGAGCAATTGAGGGTCTCGTGCCATTTGAAATGGCATTATCTGTCCGTAAAGGACAACCAAACAAGGAGCCAAGACCATGCAAAATCTAGGGAGAAAACATGTGTAGACACAGTTTGGGAAAAGACACCCAACTGGGATGGTAGGAGATTCAATGTTAATGTCTATAAGAGGCGTCCATTTAACCAACTTCATAAAACAGTTGCTAACGAAGCAAGATCGATGTGAGAACACGCGACAGTAATCTATATCATTCAAAAAATTAATCAAAATGATCTTGGACTTAAGCAAAGTGATAGAAAATTCACCAATAAGCTTAAGTTGAAAGAAAAACTTTCAGATGGAATCAAGCGGCGGCCGAAGGCCAGGAAATTTTCCTACCAACACAAACTCCGTAAAGGACAACCAAACAAGGAGCCAATACCATGCAAAATCTGGGGAGAAAACATGTGCAAACACAAATTGGGAAAAGACACCCAAATGGAGATGGTAGGAGATTCAATGTTAATTTCTAAGAGAGGTGTCCTTTTAACCAACTTCATAAAACAGTTGCTAATGAAGCAAAATTGATGTGAGAACACGTGACAGTAATCTAGATCATTAAAAAATTTAATCAAAATGATCTTGGACTTAAGCAAAGTGATAGAAAATTCACCAATAAGCTTAAGTTGAAAGAAAAACTTTCGGATAAAATCAAGCAGCGGCCGACGGCCAGGAAATTTTCCTACCAACACAAACTCAAACAGAACAATTAAGTCCCTCATTTCTTCATAAAAAATCCATTAAGAAGTTAAACCATGGCAAGAAGTGATTCTAAGGTATAGAAAATCCGAAGGAGGCGAATCCCCGGATAAAATGTCCCAAAACGAGCACGATTTAAACTTCCCTGCCAAAAAACTAGAGTCACTCAAACGATTAGCAGTCATCAAACCAAAAATCATAAGAGAAAACCAGAGATTATGAAAGAGGAAGGAGTTTACCCAAAAAAAAAAAAAGCACGCGAAAGAAAAGTGGAGGCGGAGACGCCAGAAAATCCTAGACATTTTTTTCTTATATTTTTGGTATGTAAACTTGAATAAAGATTGGGTGATTGGATTTGAATAGATTTTTTAAAGCATTGACATATTTTATGAATAACTTATAGTAAGAGTGAGAGCTAAGAAAGTAACTCCATATCAATGTAAGGGAATGTGTAGGAGAGGATGATAATAATAAGTAGTGAAAAATATAAAATAAAAATGATAGATAACCTTAGTCAAAAACAAAGAAATAGCCACCCAAAGCACCTAGCTAGTCAAAATGCAAAAGAATAGCGACCAAGCTCTCCCAAGAAGAAAGAGTACTTCTTTCATTTCAATACTATTTTCTTTGTGGATTTCATGATATTTAAAAACATCACACATGACGAAAAGACAAAGAATTCAAAGGGTGCTTAAATTATAATAAATGCATAAAAAAAACTTCATTTAGGCTTCATAACTCCATCTTTGAAATTCAAAGACCATTAATTCTATTGATTGTAATTGTTGGAAGATGAAATAACCATAAAAAATTCTCAAAAAGATGCTTGGTTATGCTTACTTTGACATGGACTTTGATGACTTAGCTAAGTGAAATGGCACATTAGACTCCCATTTGGACTAAAATTTTAGCTCGCATATAACATCGCATTTTCACTTAGATTGCATCGCAACTAAAATTAAAAATCTTCAGATGAAAAATGATCTAACAAAAAAATTATATATATATATATATATATTAGAGGAGTATTAATCATATTTAAAAAAAAAATCAACATTGAGTTTGCTTGATGTTGTTCGGGCTCTATTTAGATTAATAGGCTTTATTAGAATTAGATATTTTTTTTGTTTGGTTCGATCAAAGTTCAGAATAAGAGCAAATTGACTCAAAATATTTTGGTTTAGTTGGATTCTACTAAGGCAATTAAGTTGAACATTTCAAGTTGGCCTAGTCAATTCGATTTTAAGCTTCCTCCCTAGCCTTACAACCACAAACACCTTAAGAGATTTTGAGAGAACCATCCTAAGAGTGAAGATCATGTGAGCATCTAATGCAAAGAGTCATGGCACATGTAAGATAAAGTTGAATCTAATATAAATTAAAACTAGTATGGTATAAGTCATTGTTATAGAAAAAGGGACTTCGAGTTTTAAAGGTTTGCCAATGAAGATTATCGATTTTAGTTGAGGGTGAGTAATAGTGGATAGATGATAACATTCGTTAGTATCATCCTATCATAGCTAAATGAATCATTAGAAAATGGATAATGGCGACTAATTGCTTATGGTAGAAGTTAGGTGTTAGAAGTTGATCAGAGCAGATGTCGTTCATGCTAGAGGGATGACTAGGCAACAAAGAAAGGCGGGGAAGAAGTGTGGAGAAGAAAAATTGTAAAGCATGCTAATTTGGTTCCATAAAATGATAAGAGTTAAGAATTTTTCGAGTCCATAAATTATCTCTATCAAAAAATCATCATTAAATATAAAATAAACCTTATTTTTAGATTTTAATTATCATTGGATAATATGAAAGTATCATCCTTGTTTTTTGATAATCATAATATTTTAATTAACTATTATAACTTAGACTCATCTAAGTTGATATGCTTGTTTTTAACTATAACAAATAAAATTTAGAGAGCATTTGACTTCTCAATAGCCTAAAGAAGTTTCTAACTATGCCTATTTATTAGTAAATGATCTTGTATTATTAATAAAAATCAATAATTTAATTTATATATATATTTTTAAAAATAAATGTATAAATAACATTTATGGCATATTTTAAAAGCATCTACATATCAATCAAATCTTTTATATCTAAATGTTGTGTAACAATCTAAAATAAATTAACATAAAAAAAGTACAAAATTATTATCTATTTTTATTAATAGCATTACATTATTAAATAAAATAACTTTGAATCAAGCACACTACATATATAAACAAACAAAATATTCTAACCATTGTCTTGCCGACTAAAACTATTTCAAACATATTTTATTTCATGTCAAATGCAATACAATAAAATATAAAAAATAAAAATAATCTCAAATTTCCTTTGAAAGATTACAACAAGTATACATTCATTATAAATGTGGCTTTGTGCCGAAGCATTTATCCTTTCAAGATTAAGGCTTCGTTTGGGGCGATTTTTTTGCAGCTTCTTCAAGCAGCTTTTTAATTTAATTTTTGTACTAAAAAGCTGTTTTAAGAAACTATAAAAGGCGTCCCAACCGAAACTTAAGACTTCATTTGAAATAGCTTTCTTATTGTTTTCTAAAGCAGCTTTTTAGTATGCTAAAAAACTATTTTAGAAAACAGTAAGTAAGAAAACTATCCAAAACGAAGCCTAAATATACAAAGGCTTAACCCTGATCCCTTCCCTTCCATGCTTAATAAGCAAAGAATGCAGCAACCAAATTGCTTCAGTGCAAATTAATCAAAAGTGATGCAAACCGATCGTTATTTTTTCCCCTTCATCAATTTCTTGGCTTGCTAAACAATAAATAAAGCCATTCACTATCGACAGACAAACAGACAAAATGCTTCAGGTAAACAGGCCATTATTCTTTCTATACGAGTGCACAGCTATATATATTTTGTTGTTGATGATTGAATTACCTCGAACACAAGCATGCAACCAGCTGCTTCTTTTGGAAATTGACCCATACTAAAAGCATCTCCCATACTGTCATGAAAGAGCGATATTAACATCAAAAGTCAAACACAAAAAAGTGCTAGAATATGCAATTACAATATAAAGTCACAATTAAAAAGTTCTCAAGAACTTAAAAATTCTAGTACACCTCTTCCTTGATCCAAATTGTCTACTCTTTCTCATCTAATTTCTCGTTCTTCTCGAGATTTCATTGGCAGAATTACTCAGATTCATATCCACCATAATTCACAAGAAGACAAATAAGCTCGTGAGTCGACTCGCCGTCGTTGAATTGAGCTCAAGCTCAACCAGTTAAATACTACATTTCAAGTCAGCCGAGCTTGGCTTTAGATTGACTCGACTCATTTAGCTTTCATTTGCATTCCAGGCAGGAGGAAAGAGTAAGCTAATTCAAATCTTATGAGCCCAAGTAACAAAACCAATCTATATTATCTCGTGCTCATACAATTCAAGAATTAGTTGCATGTGATCGGAGAACATAAAGCATTGTCAAGTTTGAACATATTCCAATGAGATAAATCCATCTTCATAGAGCTAAAAGTTGTCAATGCAATAGATACTGTAATAGGAAGATGCAAGATACTGCACTGCACTGTTAGAATTTAGAAAGCAATCATTTTGTGGTGAAGAGTTTGCAAATGATACGCGGCGCACATGATCTGCCGTAACAAGCTTGTATTTGTGATGGAAGTAGGCTTCGTTTGGGACGGCTTTAAGAAGCAGAAAGAAAGCCATCCCAAATGAGGTCGTTGTCTATCACAAAAAGTAGAAGATTTATGATGAATTTTAACCATTGCGATAGTTTGCGACAGTAAAGAAAAGGTGGGGAAATTTGCGACAAATATGTTGAGTTTTCTGTGTATCAGAAAAAAGACAAATTTCTCTTGGCCTCACATAACTCTTTTTTTTTTTTAATATTATCTAAAAAAAATATTTGATCTCTTAGGATTACGCAAAAATTCCTCTCAAGCTCTCCCAAAAACCCTATTGAGGAATCCGGTCAGGACGTTCCCAAGGGAGAAAATTGTGACAACTATTATACTTCATCTCAGATACGGGCCACCTATTAAGGCACCTTATATGGGTCCTTCCTTACCTGAGTTCAAAAAAACTCCCAAACATAAAAAAATTACAAAATGATAGAATAAGCATAATCAAATATACAACCCATTACTCTTAACAATTTCATTTTTTTTATTTCAAAATTTTGTTATTAGACTACATCTTGTACTTATTGATATATCATCAAAAAATTATCTTGATCAGGCACAAATCTCGAAACAAACTCAAGTTGGGAGCTTCAAAAATTAAATTTGGGACCATCTGAACTCTGATTTCAGCAAACTTATAGTCGAACTGAACATCTCAGAAATACAAACCCAACAACACCAAATTCGACTCAATCCGAGCCCAAATGGGTCCAAATCAATGACCCGAAGCACTGTTGAAAGGTTCAAACCACAATATGGATTACCAAACGGTTTCCAAATGTGACATGCTTATAATCGAATTGAGCGGCTCAACGAGACGAATCCAACAAGCCCAAGATTATAGAATTCCGACATCATCAAGACCTTCAAATGCCTAATAAACGGTCTATGATCAAAGGATTCAACATCGGCTGTCCATTCCGACATCATCAGCTCCTGATTTTCCTCCTATTTACTGGTCATGACACTATCAGAAAACTATAAATAGACCTCTCATTTATCTTGAAAATGGGGACCTAAGCAAGAGGAGAAGAGGAGAAGAGAAGGAGATATGAGTAGAATAAAAAAGAAAGAGAATGAAGAAGCTCCTCGACCACCGCTGGACTTTCACCTGGCAGCCAACTGACGCCAGATTTAAGCAAGGGACCCCAAATGGGGTAAGGAGGCCCAAGCAAGAAGAGCAGAGAAGAAAGGAAGGAAGAGACTCCTCGACCACCATCGGACTTTCACCCGGCAACCTACCGACGCCGGAGTTCTTCCCGAATGCCATCTAACGATGGAGTTCTGCCCGGCCACCGATTGACATCGAACTTCTATCAGATGTCAGACCTCCGCTCGTCGCCAGACTTGTATCCGACATCATACTTATGTCCATCAACAAACTTCTACCCAACGCCGGACTTGCACCCGTCGCCGGATTCCTATCCAGCACCGGATTTCTGCTCGTCACTGGAATTCTATCGGGTCTCTACCTGACGCCAAACTTCTGCCCGTCGCCAAACATTCATCGAACTTCTACCCGACACCGGACTTCCGCTTGTCGTCAACTTCTACCCAACGTAGGACTTCAACTAATAGCCAAATTTCTACCCGACGCAGGACTTCTGCTCGTCATCGGACTTTCGCTGGACTTTTATCTGATGTCAGACTTCCATCGACAGACTTCTAACCAATGCCGGACTTGCGCCCATCGCTGGATTCCTATCCAACACCGGACTTCCACCCGTCACCGGAATTCTATCGGGCTTCTACCTGACGTCAGACTTCTGCCCGTCGCCAGACATTCATTGGACTTTTCCCTAACTCCTCCCTTCCGACCTCAGTCATCAGACAACAATTTTTATGACCTCCGTCACCCGCCGACTACGATCCTTCCAACTTACGTCGCCCACCGACTACTGTCCTTCCGACCAAACAAACACATCAACAGTGATTCTTTCTATTCATATTATGTAATGTATTATATATGATGTACATCAAGCTAAGATCTTCCCCCAATGAAGGGCCTCATTTGTAATCAACTATAAATACTAGTGGATTCATTCAAACTGGGCTAAGCCCCGTGATTTTCCCCCTTTCAAGGGGTTTTTCACGTAAAAATCTTGGTGTCCCTCACACCCTCTCTCTTTATCTGTGTGTGTGCTGGATCTTCATACAAAGTTAAGACGTTAAACTTTTTATTTCTTTACCGCCGTGAATACTTCAAGATGCAACACTTATCATTTTGTATTTAACAAACCCCCCGGTTGGAAACTTTGTCACGACCAGGCCCGGCTAGCCCGATAAAATGGGGCGAGACCAATCGGTTGCACAGAAAACACATGTAAATCATAATAAATTTCATTTAAACTTTTATAACATAACATGAAAATCAACCATTATAATATGAAAGAGCCACTAAAAACTTCAAATGAAAGTGTTCCAAGTTTATTTCTTCTCACCAACATACACCAAAACATAAACTGCAACAGTTACATAAACTCCAACAAACTTCACAAATACAAATCACTAACTCAACAGATACATAAAACATAAAAATCTTTCTTCTTGAGGTCCTCTACGATGGTAGGTGTATTGTCGTCTCGTAGCCATTATTTTCCAGAAGATTATCCAGTACATGCATATCAATGTTAATTATGATTATAGTTTCTCAAAGTATTCTAAATGAAAATTTCATGATAAATGTTTTGTTTTTAGTTTGGTCATGAATTTGATATAAATACATGTTAACCCGACCCGATTAGCCCAAAATAACGGGGTGGGTCGTGACAAACTTAGCTTCTTCCATGCATGGAACATCATTGCCTCTAACATATTCCACTTACATGACAACTGTTGACCTCATTTGTGTCATGAGCTTAACAAAACTCAAATTCAAATCAAATCTAGTTTCTTTCAACTAGTGGTCATATACTGACCACCACTTAATTTCCCTTATCCAATTATCAACAATTACCTAATTGATTTCCATTGATGTGAATGAATCAAATTCAATCAATCAAATCTAGAGTTCAGTTCAAATCAATATTCAAGGTTAAAGGCCCATGTTCTATAACCCTTTTTGGGAGATTTTTCAATCACCTCAAAATCATATTAAATGACCCACAATTCATGATTTATTAATTACATTATTGATTAGGCATGTCCCTAAGGTTAACTTTCCAAATTTGAGTTCAATCTGAGACCTCTAACCCCATAAACTTGATTGAAATCCAAAGACTACAAAACCTTTAAATATTTACAGCATATGCAACTGGAATTAGCATCTTGTAAAATTTGACCTAGGGACATTCCCCAAAATCTTTGAACATGTTCATATTCATCATAATGATATGTCAAACCCAAAACTGCACTTTTGTGGACCCTAGTTGACCCAAAATTGATCAGGGGTCCAAATCATCAAAATGCCCCTTTAGGGAAAAATTGGAATTTTCTCCAAACTTCAATAAGGCTCAACCATATCAAGCCATGAAACCTCTTCCAATGCATCCTAGACATCATTAGGAGGCCATTGGACTTAAATCCAAACCTTGGTCAAGCATGGTTAATCACCTCAACCCATATTGACCAAATGTCCCCTTAAGGCTTTGAATGAGCTTTTCCTACCAAATGACCTTTGCATAACTTGAGACATCCTCTATTGGTCTTAGATCATCAATCTAAACCTATTGGGCCCAATCCCAAACTCTAGGTCAACTTGGTTGACCAAGTCAATCAAGTTTGATAAAATGCACATACACTTGAACCTAGCTCAAACCTATTGACTAAAGCATTGTCAAGCTAAACTAGGGTCCTAGGGTGACCCATTAGATCCCTAAGGGAGTCTCCCTGAAGGCCCAACCTTTGGGTCCACTCGGTTTGGCCATATGCCTAGACCCAAGTGCCCAAAGAGAGCTCTTCATGAACCAAAACCCAATCTAGGTCCAATCTGACGAAACAAACACTTGAATTGGGTCCTCCAAGACCCAGTGCACCCGCCATAGCTAGTCCAACCCATGGGTCAACTCAGGCTAAGACCTAGGCTATCCCAAAGTGTCCAAAAACAACATGAGCTAAGCCACTTTCCACCTTATGCTCCACCAAGACCAACTAATGCTTGAATTGGATTCACCTTGACCCAATGCATCTTCCCTAGTCAGCCCAGCTCTTGGCTTGACTAGGGTGGCACCCATATCGACCCAAACCATCTAGGTTTGAGTCAACCCGAGCCATCCTGGGCAATTGAGCCTCCCCATGCCTAATTGAGCTCACCAAACCCCTATACATCCTTTCCACCACATCCCAACCAGAGCAGTGGCCGGCGGCGACATGAGCGAATGAAAACGAGCTCAGGTGGTCCCCTTCGTATCGAGGCTTGTCCAAAGCCTTCCTAGGGCCTGATCTCGCCGGTTTTAGGCTCACGAGGCTTATTGAAACTACCTCTCCAGTTGTCAAGCATCCAACGATTGCCCTCACCCATCACAGTCGTCCAAATACCATGGTTGAGGATTGAGTAGGGTGCACTTGTTGAGACCCCCTCATTCATGCTTGGTTTTCAAATTGTTCCCTAGATCTTCTTGAGTGTTCCCCCAGCATCCCCCACTCTCCAGCCCTCTTCAAATGCCATTTCAAGCAAACTCCGGCGAACTCTCTCCTCCCTTCGCTCGAAGTTGTTCCTGCGGTGCTCCTCAAGTCGAGGCGTCTGAAGAAGAAATGTTCCTGGGATTCATATGAAGCTGCCTGATACAATGAGCTAGTATTTGGAGCATTACTTGAGGTATAATCTCAAACCCGAGCTCCTTAGCTAGTTAGTCCAGTCAAGTGTGAAGGAAATTTCCAAACCAACAAGTTTCAACCGTTGGATTGGAAGTTTCCAATCCCCTAATCATCCCTATGAAATTTGATGAAAGTTTGCCGACAGGATCTCTCAGATCACACCAGAGAAGTCTCATGGCCCGAAACGCCTGCGAAAGGTAGGAGACGAAATCCCCAAGCCATTGATCATGATCAACGACGTGGATTACCTCTCGTGGTCCCAGAGATGGTTTAATCGTAGCTGTCTGACCGTCCATCCGACGACTACGACTAATGCTGCGTTACACAGCCAGTCGCTAATGATTTTTCCGCAAAATGCGCCACGCGTAAAGCGCATGCTGACTATGTAAATTCTGATTTAAAACTCAAAGAAAATAAAGAAAACTTCAAAAAATCATAACTCCTCACAAACTTAACCAAATTAGGTATTCTTAGGCTCATTGGAAAAGTCTTGTGGAGACCTACAAAAGCCATATGGTCGCATGCTTCTTTTTTTTTATGGTCTCAGGCTATGATTCCGCATGAAACTTAGTCGATTGCAGTAATAGTCCTAGGGGTATTCTTGT
The DNA here is from genome assembly GCF_001605985.2 of Dendrobium catenatum. Taxonomy (NCBI): domain Eukaryota; kingdom Viridiplantae; phylum Streptophyta; class Magnoliopsida; order Asparagales; family Orchidaceae; genus Dendrobium; species Dendrobium catenatum. The sequence continues at coordinate 2,366,814 of NW_021319436.1, forward strand.
AATTTCTCTTAAGATTGAACTCACCATGGCTTGGGACCTTGGGGAATCAATCTTGGGTATGTCTCTGACATGTCCAAAAATTTTCCCCTCTGTTTGATTTAATTAAGGGAATGTTTGGGTCTAAGGGTCACTATTTGACCCCTAAATTCAAATTAACCTCATGACCTATCCAATGGGAATTAGGGCTTGTGTTTTGGTGTGCTAGTTGTGCCTAGGGTAAGGGTTAGACAACCCCATTTTCATCCCAATCCCAGTTCTAGGTAGCCCATAGTAAATCCATGAACGTAACCATGTGGTTACCTTGGCTAGTTTGGTTAACCACCTTAGAGGGCCCACCATGGGGTCAAATTTGGTGGATTTGAACATTGGGATTAGGTGAACCATGGTCTAAATTTTACAAAATTTGGAATCCATTTGGTCCACCATCTAGGCAACCTAAATTCCACCCTTATAAATGACCTAGGATTTTAATTAAATCATAAATAATTCAAATTAAATCAAAAAATATAAATAATATATCAAATTGCTCATAATGAAACCCTATATACAAGAAAATTAAAAGCCCTTCATTGGACTTAAAAATTGGTCTTGATTTAATAAATAAGGAAAATCAATAATTAATTAAAAATTATTAAAAAATACAAAATAAATTCCAAACTCTTGAGAACACTTCTACAGGCCATCCCTGACCTTTGAGAGTGACTTCAAGGAGTTTGGAGTGAGTTTGGTGCAAAAATAACAAAATCTCCTCAATTAAGTAATTAAATAATTAAATTAAACACCAAAATTTAAAAAATTCATAACTACTTCTTAAAACTCTAAATCGAGCAAACTCAAAGAAATTGGACTCCTTTCAGGATCTAATATTTATGGAAAATATCAAACTTTCATAAATCACTAAAAATCAAAAAGTCAACTCTTTGGTCAACTATAGTTCAAAAATACATCAAAACTTTAAAAATCACAACTAATTTTAGAAAAATCTAAATCCATCAAACTTAGTGTCATTTTACTCAACTCAGGGTCTAGTATTTATAAAAAATATCAAAACTCCAAAACATGATCAAAATCAAAAAGTCAAAAAGTGGACCATTCTTTTAGTGAATTAAAATAATTTATAAAATCCAAAAACCATGGATAATAAGTGATATTTTCTTTCTTTGGAGAGATATATCACTTATGAACATGTCTTTAAATAGGAAATTAATCATATTACATCTAGACTATCATAGCAAAATACTCGATTGATTATTATTTTGATCCTGCATGGTCATATATAGTTCCTTCTTGAATTTGACTATGATAATCATGATGAATCTTACAATATTGTTATATGAACCCATTAGACAATGATATTACAGCAAACTCCATTTCATTTCCTCGAAGTCTCATACTTCCACATTTTAATCCATGACTGTATGACCTAGGGAACGATTAAATAGGGATGGGTTGTTCATTGGCGACCCAACATCAGTCAAAGGTGTTTATGTGAATTTACACTTCATGTCTCCATGCTTTTACAACTTCTAATGCTTGGAGAGCACATACTTAAGAGTGTTTCATTATGGCTCAAAATAGGGGAAGCTACAACTAAGGTCTAAGGTTTGAAAGCTTGGGGATGAAGAAGGCATATTTTGAAGAACAACAAAAATAATAGTCTAAAATGGAGGGAAAGTATAAATCTAGGGGTTGTTCTGGTTGCAAGTATTATAGGTGTATTTTAAAACAAAAGTAGGTTGGCATTTTGGTTACTTAGTTGGAAGTAAAATAAATATAAAATATTATTGGGAGGAATTTGGAATACCTAATTAGTGTATTTTGAATTCACCCAAATAAGACAAATTTGGAATAACCAAACTCACATGAAGTCTCATTCTCATACCTGGTGAAGATTCATGAAGTGTTGCCTTGTATGTATTACGACAACTCATGAAGCCTAGTTCAAGTCTGTCCTCATATAGCCTCATGGAATCGTGGACCCCACAACACACATTATCCTAATAGTCCCGTTTTGTGTAGTCCAATTCATCTCGTCTCATTGTCGAATTGTATAGCACTCGCCGCACACCTCACCCCAATCATCGCGCCTCATCTTTGCTTCATTCCCCCAACATTATCACCACTCATGAGACCAGCATCTACCTATGTCCACATCCCTCTCCACGTCTTACATTAGTTTCTTTTATTTATTTTTTAATTCAAATTATCAATTTTATTAGTTTCAACCTATGATGCACGACACTCGTCCGACACTCCTCTGACACGTGTCGGACACGCCGAAAACGTGTCCTTAAAAAAATATTAAAAACAAATTGGACACGCGTGTCCGACACGCGTATCTTAAATATTTTATATATTTTTTAAAATATAATTTCTTATTTTGGCGAGATTTAAACTAAATTTCTTATTTTCTATCCACAACACCAATCAGCGTCTGCATTTAATACCCTTCATCGAATTTTCTCATTTTTATTTTTCTTTGGCAGTGAAGGTATTTTCATTTCCTCTCTTTTTGCACAATTACAAATTTTTTTCTTGTTGAACCAGAGTTGAAAGCAGTGATATTCAATGATGATGATATTAAATGCCAAAAATAAACCTCTAAAGCTAATCCTAGTAGTTGAAGTTTGAATGTTTAATGTTATAGTAAGTGATTATTTGTTTATATTTTTGTGGGTTGTACTAGACATTTTGTACTAAAAATTTTATATTATAAGCTAGAAAAGTTATCATGTCATTCATTTATTATTGTTTGTCATTTTTAATATGATATTACATTAATATATATACACTATATAAAAAAATGTATTGCCGTGTCCGCACCGTACCCGTGTCCTATATTTAAAAAAAAAGCCGTGTCCCGTGTCCGTGTTGTATCGTGTCCGTGTCATCGTGTCCGTGTCCGTGCATCATAGGTTTCAACCAGATGCAAGAAAATCATCTCATAAATTTAAAATATATAGTATTGACTTTAACATTGCATTTAAAATACTCGTGAATTCTAAGTAGCTAGCAACCAAATAACCACTAAAAGCTCACTAAAGGATTTGATAAAATCTACATTAACCACATGCCGATCACATTTATGACTAATTTGAACTATTGGGGATATGACTACGCCATTTCAGCAAGAATATTTTTCAAAATTATGTTGCAAAAGACCTTTCTAGAGAAAGCCACTTGGGGGTATCTCTCAAGAGTGTCTCTTAGGAATTTCATCAGGCGGTCTCACAACAACCCCTTTACACAAAAATTCTCTCAAGTCATGAATCTTCTCGAGCATGACTTTGGATTAATTTCCAATAAAATTTATTAAATACCCCACCAAATCTATTGCATCATATCACACATAGTGAATACTCACATTTATTAAAGAGCACTGCTAATAGAGAGCATGCTCAAAAGCATACATATTGATTATTGAACTAATCGCATAGTGAATACACACACCATCGCCAATCCACCTACCACTCCTAAAGAACCCCAACATATAAAAAAACCCACACTCACTTATTGTCATCATTTGTGGCTCCACTCTAGAACTTTCATGCCATCAATAGCTCTAGATTCAATACTCCATACATTAACACAGGAAAATCTCATAGCTCCTCATTAAGGCACTACCTGAGCAGCCATCCAAGATCCACAAAGCACCATCAACATGAAGGTACAAGCCAATGCAATCGATGCTGCTATTACGTAGGGTATGCATGGTTGATTTATGCACCTAGCCAATTGAGTTACTGATCATGCATACCTACCAAGCCTCTGCCAAAAAGACAAGTTTTGCTCTGCTTCAACAATGTTGTCCAGTGATGCAATACTTTCACCTCACCTCAAGCCTTCAAAATATCAGCTGAGGTTGGTGACTTCTTTGATAACTTTTTAAAAGCTTATTAAAGTTCTTCACTGAATCCCTACATTCCCTAGAAGACTCAATTGTTAATATTATTCTTTCTTTTCTTCCTTGTTTCACTTATTGTAACAACTTTCAGTTGCACTTCTGCCTTGAATGTAATATTTCCCTATTGTAGTTCTTCTCTCTTTCAACTTTTTCTCGATGCTTTCACTAGAGTTAGCTGAAGGCTCAGCAGCACCTCCACTGTACTAAGGCAATATCATAATGCATACTTTACTCTCAGTCAACTTAAAAGTGAAAGCAAGTCTCCAAACACAACCACCTTATATCTATTAGTTTTATACATTTTAATCTCTCTCTCTCCCCTTCTTGTGAATAAACTACAACATAATATGATAGCAAATAATCTTAGAAACATGAAATTATTACTAAAATCAGAATTTCAACAATCTCACCCAAGCAGGTTTTGAGGATTTAATGGAGGAAAAACAAAAAAAACACTCTTGATTGAATAGTAGATGAAAGAAAATAGCAAGATACAATTGATCCTCAATTCGATAGAAGGATCTCTCTCTCCTAAATCTCTAGACGCTGCTAGAGCCCAAGAACACCTAAGCACCACAAAGATTCAGAAAAACTCAAGATAACCCTAACCCTAATCCCACCCTACCACATGAATTGTTATAACTTTACACTCATGTGATGTCTAGGGTTTTTTTCCTCGCTCCGATCGCTCTCCGGCGCTGCGTCGGCTGGGTAAATTTCTTCTTTATTCCCTAAATCCCTCTAATTTTCTTCCGATTTTCTTCCTTCAACCGGTTTTTCGGTTTGAATGGTTGCGAATCGTTTGATTAACCCCGAATTGTTTTATGGGAAGCATAAATCGCTATCTTTTAGAGATGTTTTGTCTGGGGCTTCGACCTCTCCGGAGTTTCCTCTGCTCAAAATTTCTTCTCATCATGGTTTATTGGCTTTATTGATTTAGAATGAGGGAATGCTTGCTCTTGCGACCCCTTTCAAGTTTGCTCTGGTTGGAAAATTTTCTGGGCGTCATCCGCCTCTCAATGCGATTCGAAAGTTTTTCTTTAACTCAAAGCCCTTTGATGATATCTCTATCACTTTGCTTAATCCCAAAAATGTGTTGATTAAGTTAATGAACGACTTAGATTTCTGTAGGGTGTTTTCACACTGCTTTTACTTCGTAAACAATTGTTTCATGAAGCTTTTTAAGTGAACTCCCATTTTAATGTTAATGTAGAATCTCCTACCATTCCTGTTTAGATCTCTTTCCCTAATCTTCGTCCTCACCTCTTTCCCCCTGCGTACTGCATGGTTTGGGATCATTATTTGGTCACCCCTTGAGAACAAATAATGCTACTACTAATGGCACAAGACCTTCGGTTGCTCACATTCTAGTTGAGTTAGATCTTACTAAACGCTATCCTAATCAAGTTTGGATGGGTTCTAAGACTATGGGTTACATTCAATCTATGGAAATGGACCACTTCCTATTCCTCAGTCAGTGTGGCCGGTAACTCTGAACAAGCTATGTGATCCCTAATAGCTCTTCTCAATTGAGATACATGGAACACTGGATGTTTGGTAGCTGTGGGAGGTAACTCAAATGATAAGCTACTATTCCCAGCTTCAAACTGGATGTCCTCCATATGCCCATTTGCCCATTTCATCATAATCTGTTGAGCTCTCAATAGATATCTTTTTAATTTTTTCAACACCTTGTCCCTCTCCTCCAATTAGTCTTCTACTGAAGAAACTAGAGTGTTATTTTGCCCAAAATGCACCAAATGAGGTGGGTCTCATCCATACAACACCTTAAATGGGGTCATCTAGGAGACGAAATGATACCAGTGCTCCGCCCATGCTAGCCACTTAGCCCAAAGCCAAGGGGTCTCCGACAAAAAACATCGTAGGTATGTCTCCAGGCTCTTGTTGACCACCTCCGTCTGCCCAAACTTCCTATTCCTCAGTCAGTGTGGCCGGCAACTCTGAACAAGCTATGTGATCCCTAATAGCTCTTCTCAACTGAGATACATGGAACACTGGATGTATGGTAGTTGTGGGAGGTAACTCAAATGATAAGCTACTATTCTCAACTACAAATTGGATGTCCTCCATATGCCCATTTGCCTATTTCATCATAATCTGTTGAGCTCTCAATAGATATCTTTTTAATTTTTTCAACACCTTATCCCTCTCGTCCAATTAGTCTTCTACTGAAGAAATTAGAGTGTTATTTTGCCCAAAATGCACCAAGTGAGGTGAGTCTCATCCATTCAACACCTTAAATGGGGTCATCTAGGAGACGAAATGATATAAGTACTCCACCCATGCTAGCCACTTAGCCCAAATCCAAGGGGTCTCCGACAAAAAACATCGAAGGTATGTCTCCAAGCTCTTGTTGACCACCTCCGTCTGCCTATCTGTCTAGGGGTGGTAAGTTGTGCTTCTCTTCAATATTGTTCCCTGCAACTTGAATAACTCCCTTTAGAAATGACTAAGGAACACCTTATCTCTATTGGACACTATAGACTCTGATACCCCATGCAGTCGGACTACCACTCTAAGGAAAGCTACTGTCACTGTCAGTTCCGTGTAGGGATGTCGTAAGGGGATGCAGTGAGCATACTTTCTCAGTCTGTCCACTATCACCAGAATCATAGTAAATATAAAACCCCTTCAGATTTAATTTTTTGGGTGCAGTTAGTCTGTACGAACAGACCTTAGTACGGATGAACTGTTGAAAATCTGTATTGTTTGTCTGTATGAACTGTCTGTACGAACTGAGTAAAATGCAGGTTCGTCTGTACGAACCATAAGTTCGTCTGGATGAACTGTAACACATTTTTTTGTTAGAGCCCATCGTCTAGGGACGAAGATCCATTATCGTCTGTACGATCTGTGTACAAAGGAGATCGTCCCGGGACGAATGAGAAACATCGTCTGGACGATCGTAAATATCTTTTCTCTATTTAAGTGTCGTTTGAGATATTTTTGATATATTTTGAAGAGAGAGAAAGAGAAGGAAAAGGAAGGAAAAAGCATGGTTACGGAGGCCGCGGAGAGATTTTCGTCCGTCGATACAGTTGGACAAATTGTTTGTCTCACAGTAAGGAATCAGAATCCTATTTTTGATTTCGAAGACTTCGTTTGTTGGTATTTTTCTTTTCAGATTTGTGTTTCCGTTATCGAAATTCTTGCATATATTTGTATTGACAAAACTTTTACCGCGTAACTTTTGGTATGTTGTTGAAATGATGATTTTGCACGATTTAAGTATTTTCTGGAAAGTTTCACCGGGTATTTTGAATTCTGTGAGATTTTTATCTAATAAAAAATTATCCGGATGTTGAAAAATATTGCTTCAGTACTAGTAAAGTCTTAAAATAATGTTTTATTCGATTTCTAGTAATTTGGTAATTTTCTGAAACTGTGTATTTTAACTCTATTTGGGCTTTCTGTCGACTGTACGATATTTTAAGGATTATCTTCATTTGAGCTAATTGTGCTTGCTGATTTCAATGTATTAATAAGATGTATATGAATGTGGATATATGATAGAATCTACTACTATTATAGTACTAAAAGACAAGTAAAGACTGGTTGAACCGTTGGTTGAAGATTGACTTGTACATGATGGTGGGCCGATGGGCTTTCTTTTAAAAAAGGTTTGGTGTTATCCTCTACTGATCACGTGATTACTGATGGGAGTTATAAGGAGATTATTGTGCCGATGGGCAAGAGTGACGACTCTATTTACTGAGCCAACGGATTACTAACACTAATACTAACCTTGAAAAATGCCTTAATAGTCAGTGATTGTACTTGTTAAGTAAGACTACTGTATTGGAATGCATGTATAAAATATTGTTCTTATGATTTTTTATAAATTTATTGATTTATTGATTTATTGATATTTATAGATTTATTGATATTGAACTGATTTATTGAGACTGAATGAAATTACTGACGGATTTATGGGTTTACTGTTACTGCATGATTTTATTGATATTGCATATTGTACATGTCACTGGATACAAATACTAATAGGGATATTGATATTGCATTGATTCATTGATACTACGGATACCGATATTATTGATTCATCGATATTATGAATTCATTTATTCATTGATACACCGAATATTGATCTGCTACATGTGATACACTGAACATGTGATATAGAATATGCTTTTACTGTATTGATTTGATTTCAACTGTTTTTCACGATGTATTGATTTGATTGTTTTATATGATTTCATACCGATTGATATTATTGATCGGAGATGATTTCTTTATTCAATGATTTGATTGATTCTATTGATACGATGATTGATGTTATTGATACGATATTGATTTGATTGATATTACTAATACGACGATTTTCTCTAGGGATTTGACCGATGCTTTAAGATATGATGGAATTGACGTATGTACTGATTTATTGAGCATTATAAATTTTTCTACTGTTTACCGATTCTCCTACCGATGACTGTGGATTTTATTGATTATGCATTAATTATTATTTCTACACTGATTTTCATATCTGCATAGATTCAATGATCATGTGCAAGTGTCTGTTATTGATTTGACTGATTGACATGCATATTGTTTCCGTACCGTGCTTTGATTTCAGTTATAGGTTTTTGGTGACCTGCTAGGCTTTTTGAAGCTCATTATATGTGGTTAATAATTTCAGGTCAGGGCAAAGGAGCAGGAGTGTGAGGTTGATCTGAGTCCTTTAGATTTTTGTTCCTTTTTGTTATAGTTATTCTTTTGTACTCAGGACTGGATGGAATCGTGATTAATGTGTAAATCTGAGTATTGTAAATGAACTTTTGGGAATGAATAGAAACGTTTACTTGATGTTTTAAATTATAGATTTTGTTAGATTGTTTATCACTGATTGATGACTATAGATAGCTCTGGTAGTTGATGGTTTAATGGATTGATAGAATAATTCTTCCAAGTTAGATATTGAGGCGTGATAAACAATCTAACAAAATTTATAATTTAAAACATCATGTAAACATTTCTATTCAATAAAAATCCCACATAACTCAAAATACCCAATGAAAAATCTGCATAAAATATTTTAATTGTGCAAAATCATCATTTCAATAACATACCAAAAGTTACGCGGTAAAAGTTTTGTCAATACAAAGATATGCAAGAATTTCGGTAACGAAAACACAAATCTGAGCAGAAAAATACCAAAACACAAAATTTTTGAAATTATAAATAGGATTCGGATTCCTTACTGCTAGACAAACAATTCGTCCAACTGCATCGACGGACGAAAATTGCTCCGCGGCCTCCAAAACCAAGCCTTTCCTTTCTCTTTCCTTCTCTTTCTCTCTCCAGCTTTCTCTCTCTTCAAAAATATCTCAAAATATCTCAAATCATCTATTTAATGAACTCGATCGTCGAGACGATGTTCTCCATTCGTCCCGGGACGAAGCTCTCCGGACACGATCATACAAACGATAATTAGTTTCATCCCTGGACGATGTTCTCTGGCAAAAAAATTTGTTCAGTTCGTCCAGACGAACCTGCATTTTACTCAGTTTGTACAGGCAGTTCGTACAGACTAACTGAAGAAATTTTCACTGTTCGTCCGTACTAAAGTCAATTTTTACAGACTAACTGCACCCAAAAACATAAAATCTGGAGGGGTTTTACAATCTACCAACCTTAAAAAAAATATCGTCCCCGACATTTCCCTTAAGAACGCCAACATAAAATCGATATAAAACAAATCCATCCAATCAAAACTCAAATCAAATCGAATCAAAATCAAAACCATCGAAAATCATACAGTAATACAGTTCATTCGATCACATGTCATTCAACTGTGTATGCAAAATTATGCACTTGAAACTATCCATTCTATCAAACTCTCAATCAAATCCTATAGCTCTGATAACAATCAATTCTTCCAATAACTACCCAATTCGTCACAACGGGATGGGTCCAGCGCAGACGTCAGGATAGGACAAGAAGGGTCTAGCGCTGACGAATGAGGGACGACTACACTGGATGTTTCGGTGACTGGCCTGACTAGCATGGACAAGACTCGGGACGACATCGATGGCGAATGGCACAGTAGCAGTGGCATGCCAGCGCGGACGGTTGGACATCAATGAGACGTCAAACGCGGTCACACACTCACACGACGACACCGAAGGGCGAAGAGACGAGGTCTGGCCTGGGGTTCCCGGTTTGGTTTCGGGTTTTTGGGTCAACCAGAACCCGAGGTTTTACAAATGGGTCGGAATCCTAAACCCGAACTCAACCCGTTTCTCAAATGAGTTTACCCTTACTCAAAATTTTCGGGTCGGGTTCGGGTTTGATTTTTGGGTCATGTCAAATACTGACACCCCTAATTTCTTCTATGTGAATATTTTTAATGGAATAATAAGCACCAATTAAATATTATGAATGAATGAACATCAATTTAATATTTTGGATGAATGAACATGATTTTCTCGAATAGAGTAATGTTTTAATAGTAGAATACATTAATAATGCATTACAAGCATGTAAATATCTTGGCATTACCCCTAAGTGCAACGCATCATATCATAATTCTCACTACTCCCATGTATAATTTACACGAAAATATTCATTGGAACTTGTTATTAATCATAACTGTAAGTCAGATAAATCCAAAAATCCGCCATTAAGAAACTAACAGCTACAAAAAATAGGATTATGTTGAATTGGGACAATTCATACTTGTTGGAAATCCTAGAAATAATTCAATACTTGTCCAATTTTTTATCTATCTAATCAAAATTTATATCATAAACCCTCAACAAAAACCTTGGATTCTTCTTTCTTTCATCACTCTGTAGTTTCAAATTCAATAGATTTTATGTACAAGTTTTAAAGTCATTATAATTTAATGTCCAAAGCTATCATTTATGAAGAAATAAGATTATTTGTTGGTGGGTATTAGTGGCATCTTTTTGTGGTGGAGAAATTGGACTACCTGTTACAATTTATGAGTCTTTCTACAAGGAAATTCAAACATCATGTCTAAATCTAATAGATTAACATCAATTAATAATTCATATAAGTCATTGTGAAGCCAGAAAGAATTGATGTGGCTAATTGTCCTCGCAGTTTCTCCTTTATATTCTTGTAGCGCCTCTTTCAGCCACTGCTCTTTTAGCGGTTTCTACTAGTGATGTCCAGTGACTTTTATGATTAATTCTACTTAATGGCTCTTCAAAAGTTCCTTCTGCGACAACAATAAGGTGATTGATTTGCAACTCAAAGATTGTCGCTATTAACAATTTTGTTCTCTTAGTGATTATTTCAGCAAGTATAGTGATTACTCCAGTTCAAGTATTCATTTTGTTGCATTATAACGAAATTCAACAGGTTATCCTTTCAAATGTTTGTTTTCTTGTGGAGTATTATGATTTTTTTTATGTTGTAAATAAGAAGTTATTGAATGGTTAATAAAATCAAAATTTTCCAGAAGGAAATATTTCCTTCTACAAATCTGGGGCTTGTTTCTCAGCCCAGCTGTTTCCTTTTTCTTCTATTTTTCCCCCACTATATTTTAGCCTCTTTCATTATTAGTTGAAAGGGAGATTAAGTTTTTCAAATTTATTGTAATCTAGATTTCTTTTTTATTGCATGAAATTTCAATCTTGCGCTGAATTTTGCAATTCATAATTGTATGACCGTTAATTTCTAGCATAAGATCATAAATATTTTTTCATACTTGGAATTCAATGTTGTTTCAAATCTTCTAAAAAGTAATAAAAAATTGCTTATGTTAAGCAATTTTTTGTTTGTTTATTGTATTGTTTTACACATTGCATGTTATAAGAAATTAAAAACCCAAAAAAGTTTCCCATCAATATCAAACATGCTCCCAATCAACAATGCAATCTCACTTCTATCTAGGTACAATGCCAAGCCAATCTAATTCAATGAATTGACAAGCATACTTTTTTTTTGTGGGGGGTAGGGGGGAGGGAGAGAGAGAGAGAGAGAGAGAGAGAGAGAGATAGAGAGAGAGAGAGAGAGAGAGAGGGAGCACTCCTTCGGCAATTGGGCCATAGGTCCTTTCGCAAGCATACTGAAAAAACTAGGTATGCCAACCTTTTGGGGCTACTCTTACCTAGAATAATATACAGGCTTCTTTAGTCACTACTTCGGTTCATGATATCCATTGCCTAAGGAGAAAACGTGCATGGATCTTTCATCTCAGAAATGAAAATTCATCACCTAATCCATCTCTTAAAGAACAAAAATATCAAATTCATCAATCAAATTAACAGTGATGCAATTCAGCCAAGAACAGAAAAACAATTCAATTCAGTGCACTACTGGCATCCTCCTAAAGTTTCCAGGCAACTAGTAAAACATAATCCATAAATTTTGCATGAACATCTACAATGGTAAATTCATGACCTTTTCATGCATTTGCATTCCTTCCACTGAAGATTTAGCAGAATACTCTCCCAGTCAAGCAGTATTAGAGGCATCGTCATTTCAAAAGCCAATGGTAAAGTATGTTTTACATCAAAAACAAGAAAGAAAAAACTAATATATACAAACCTAATGGGTAAATAATTAAATATGCGTGCTACAAGCACCATTAAGAAACAAAATAGAAGCAAACAAAGTAGAAATAAGAACGACTGAAGATGAAAGGTTTCAAATTAATTAAGAAAAATAACGATATTTTTTAGTTGTCAGAGATTAAAATGAGCTGAATGTATTGCGGTTAGAAAGTTTTCCAGAACAGAAGACAATAAAGGAATCAAAAGAGCATACAGGATCAATTATATACTGACACATTTTAAAGAATCAGTCGGACATGTTGCAACATTGTCCAATTTGCAGAATGTGTGACAAGTCCCACCATCAGCTCGAGACCAATGGAAGCAAGCTTTACAAGCCCCCAACTTTGGCCCTGGAAAATGCATGGGAAGTGTCAAATATGTTCACACATGGGATGCCTTAACATAGCCAAATTTATGGATTCAATGAAGCTCGATATAAGTTGATCTGCATACTCAATGTTTGATAAAAGTCCATGAACTAATACAAGCATTTTAGATTGTAAATTAAAGAAATTGATACCAATGGGAAAGCTCAATACATTAGGCAGCAGACAAAGATCTGTGTTTACAATGATAAAAATTGGTCTGAGCAATAAAATGTAAATGAAAACTTATGATCCACATTATACAGAATGTGCAGCGACTTTTCATCACAACATAATAACCTTAATGAGACAAACAGAAGGCGGCACCCTTAAGAAATGAGATTCAAATAATTGACAGTAGCGGTAGTTAATTTTAGCTGGAAAATATCCATACTGCTTAGTAATATAATAAGCTCCAAGTGCACAAGCAAGATGGATACATGCTAGAAGAAACATCAAAGCAAGAAGACTTGATGAGTTAATGGCTTCAATTTTTATTGCACTTAATTTCATGATACAAAAATTTGGCACCTTGATTTCATTTCTTGAGAGTAAAGTTTGAACACTCATTATGCATGTACAGATTGCATCCCGCATAACAAAGGAAGAAGAAAAAAAAGGAGCTTAAAAGGAAGAAGAAAGAAAAATCTGAGTTATCTAACAGAATTATTTATTTGGCCGGAAGCTAGGTTTTTAAGCTCCAATAAATGTTCATCATTTGAAATGTGGAGCATACGGCGAAGGTCTGTCAACAATGCTTCTTGTTCCCAGTTCATGGGCCCAGAAGCATAAAATGCTGATATTGTACAACGATAGGCTTGTAACTCAAGGCTATGGATTCCTTGGTCCAATGCCGCACTCGTTGTGAGAGATTTTTTTCTTCCTAAAATAGCAGAAGCTTCATATAGATCATTATGAGATTTCATATCTTGACCCATGCCATTAAAAGGATCGCACGTTGACCTACAAGGGCTTTTGTTAACACCGCAGCTACCAACAGAGGATGAGATACTCTCAGCATCAGTACCTTGCAGCCTAAATCTATAACAACGTCCGCCATCAGCATTTGATACTAGAACCACTTGATTTGTTTCAAAAGTTGCTGTGTTTCTGTTGATTAAGGAAGAATACAAGCACTTTTCACCAAACTTTGTCCGTGGTGAAGTAACAGCATCAACCTTTTCCAGTGCCGAGTTCCATTCAAAAACACCTTCTTTCTCGACAGCCCTCATCTTTGTGAAAGTTCCAGTACATTTTTCAAGCGATCGTGAGCAATTCCTGGCCCTTTTCTTCACAATCCTAGCAAAAAACTGAGAAGTACCCTGATCATCGATGGGTTGCGGTACGTTAGAAATTAACTTCTCTTTTGATACCCCATTTGTAATTTTATCACAACATTTTGCAGAATACTGAAAGGAAATAGCGAAATACTTAAACCCAATTTCAATAAAAGAATTATTACTAAGGAAAACTATAAATTCAAGTGCATCGTTCTACAGAAATTAACTATAGTTGTACAATGACCACATGTTTACGGCAAAGAAAAACGCAGAGATAGCATATGCACCTTCTATTAATGAATGAAAAACTATTGGTAGAAAAACAGAGAAAGATTCTGTGATATTACCTTTCTAAAAACAAACCATTTGTCATCCTGCCAACATTTTCTTAGCCTAATGCAAGATGAGTGGACAATAAGTTCTGTAGAAGAACCATGGAGTCTAACAGAGAAGTACTCTCCACTGGAAAACATAATTATTTTGGCAACGAACCATGAAAAATTATTAAGGACTTCGACAATATCACCAGGCACCCAATCCAGACGACCCTTTTCTGATTGAGGACGGGGCCTAATGGCCCTTCTTGGTACTCTTTCCATAGAAGAACCAACATCAGGTAGATGGCGATCATATCTAACATAGTAGTTATGTCCATTACCAGAAATGATCTCTGCGCACCACCATGACCCATCAGGATCTTCGCTCTTGTTTAACACTTCAACTTTACTCCCCTTCATGAACCTCATATTTTAACAATATGGGAATCCAATTATACAACCCTGTTACAGAAAAAAAAAAATTCATAAGGAATAAAAATCAAACATAAGTTCGGTTATTAATACATTAAGATCATGAATCGAGAACCCTCCCAAATAATATCTGATATGACCGCAAAAATCCAAATGTAAAACAAATTATAACCCTCAATTAAAAAAAATAAAAAAAATAAAAAAAAATTATAACCCTCAATTAAAAAAAATAAAAAAATTAAAAAAAATTATAACCCTCAATTAAAGAGCTGACATTCAATTTCTTAAGATCATTCATTATATATCAACCAATTGGAATAATATATATCAAAAGTATTGGCTCTACAACATCAGTATCAACCTAAAAACGACAACTAACATTCAATTTCTTAAGACAATTGGAGTAACATAAATCAAAAGTATGGGCTCTGCAACATCAGTATCAATACCCTCGTGAATCTGATTGAAGCGTGTCCTTTCTACTTTCCATCAACTGCAAACCAATAATCATAAATTTGAAACTCTGCCAAAGGATGCAATAATAACCGATTAGATCGTGAACACTCTATCTATGCTTTATCACAATATATCAATCCTCGAATTGTAAGGATTATATCTTCAATTTCGTCATAAATTTTCAAAAGAAGCACATCCATTGCATTGCAGTTGTTCACAACTCTAAAACAACCAAAAAAAAAAACATGAAAGAAATAGTTAAATGAACCAAAACGATCAACCGCGAAAAATTACAGATTGTAAACAAAAATGATAAGTTAAACGATGGATCGAAATCTTCTTATGCTTAAAAAATAACTAAGTTTTATTAATCGAAATGCCAGTAAAAGTAATTACTCACGGTTAGATTACAACGACCACGAGCAATCTATAAAGATCAGGTCCAAATAGAATTCAGCTTTCCTTCCTCTCTCTCGCTCTCTCTCTTTCTCACTTGGTCTCTCTCCCTCCCTCCCTTGTAACGCCTTCACGCTTCTTTTCTCCTCTGCTTTGAACAGTATATTTTCTCTGCTATGATGTCCAAATTGCTGCCGATGATATTCAGATTTATAAGTCGAGGAAAAATATGGAAAATGGATTCGAAAATCTTTATTAAATGTTGCTTGCAGCTTGTATTTGGAGTCCGGCTTCAACACCGAACTCCTATTTATCCGACTCGGTCTAGGTCGGTCGATCTGTTCAAACCGCGCCGCAACTGAAGCCACGCTACTCGGAAACAAATAGAAGACGTAAATGTCATGAGCTGATAGTTCAGAGAAGGGCTTTGCTTATGCTCTGATCATCAGATACGGGATAGTGATTCATGTGAAATAATGCATCTCTACGGTATTATTTACTTAAAAATTTTGATCATTATTGCTCTTATTATATTAAATAAATAATTCATAAAAATTATATATATATATATATATATATATTCAGATACGGGATAGTGATTCACATGAAATAATGCATCTCTACGGTATTATTTACTTAAAAATTTTGATCATTATTGCTCTTATTATATTATATAAATAATTCATAAAAATTATATATATATATGATCAATTTAATCTGAGGGCATCACATTGCTCTAATTTAATCTCTTGATTATATAAAATTGACCCAAACTATTACTTTATGTTGTAATTGTGATATCAACTTAATCCGAATTTAGCCCCTGGATTTTACAAAATTGATTCCAATTATTTTCACAAAGACTATTTTGTACTAATTTTATATAATCGATGGACTAAATTAGAACAATATTTTACTCTGAGATTAAAATAGGCATATACAAATAGTTACTTACGTTTAAAAAAAAATAGATGATATAATAAGTAAATGCGTTGGAATAGTGCAAAGAAAGCAAATTCACATTATGGATCACAGTATGTTGGTGATAAGCGAATGATTGTGGTTCGTTGGTCACTTCTGGAAGGACTATTTTAGTGAGTCAAGGAGAAACAGGGAAAGGACAATATGTATAAGGCTTCGTTTGGGACTAGCTTTCTTACTGCTTCTTAAAACAGTTTTCTAGTAAAAAATGAATTTTTTATAATAAAAAATTATTTTAAGAAGCAGTAATAAAGTTGTCTCAAATAAAATCTAAATAGAAAAGTATAAGTGAGTTGTATTTTTTCATTACTTTTTTAGGAGATTATTTCTTGTTTTTGTGGGTTGTTTTGTGATTATAGATCAAAACTAACTCTTCCCTAACTTGGCAAGTGTTCCAAAACAGCTCATGAGATGGTTTTACAGCATCTTAGGCAAGTCTTAACAACTAGCAAGAATTTAGATGAGCCAAGTTGTTATTCACACCTCATCCACCCATTGTTATCCTCCATCATGTGGTGGTCTTTGAGCCACGCAGGTACTTGGTTTGCACGTCGGGGTACAAAGTGTTTGAAAATTACATCAACAGGTCTTCACATAAATTTTATTAAGATGAGCTTAAAATATAATGTATTTTGTGTTAAGATCAGTACACCCTTTGATAAAGTTGATTGTAGAGCTTTTCCGGAAAAAAAAATTTAAATATTTCATTGTAAAAAATATTTTTTTTATTAAAAAACGGATCTCATTCGGATTCCCACGCTTGCTCTAAATCGATAGCAAAGCTTGGGATGATCGAAACTAAGAAAATGAAGAGTTAGTGAAAAGTACCATTCTCTGGAAAGTGTTGAGCATATTTGTTAGACTTCTTTCATCTACTATACGGAAGAGAAGGCACGGGCTTTGAAGGAATTGAAGTCGAAGGCGGATCAAGGTAGCTTGCTGCCACGAAGAATGGAGCATACAAAGTTTATTATGCATCTGTCATGAGACCCATTGGTCCTAAGCAATGTCTTTCGCGAAGCGACCCACATAGAATCTCCTTTTAGGGAGGCACTAACATGGAATTTCGATTTGATGCGGGTATCCAATCTCGTTGTTGAGATGTTCAATGGATTTCGGGACCTTGACGAATGGCCGGCCACCATTGTTGTTAGAAGAGCAAAAGGCTCCCTTGACCTGTTTTTTTCCCTATATCTAGGTCAAAGAGTTGACCTGATCAAATTTAACCAGGCTAGACCCCAAGACCCTTCCCAATTGGTTTAGGGAGTCAAGTCAAGTCTGCTGAGCCCAGACCCAAGTCATGGTTCAACATGGTTGACCCAAATTGACCCAAACTCCTTTTAATTAATTTCAAATCCAATTCAGGGCTTCTTGGCTCAGTCTCTCACCTCCCTTGTCCCATGGATCAGACCAAGTCTCTTAAGCACAGATCCATGCCCTGAGTCAACTTTGTTGATCAGGTCAACCCAAGTTGATTCCTTTGGCCCCTTTGAGCCCAAATCCATTCAAATCTTTCCATGGCTCAATCCCCCACTCCCTTGGACCCATTTGACTAGGTTGACCAGGTCAACACTTGAACTGGTCAACCTAAGTCTTAAATAGGTCAAATCAACCCATTTAAGCCCAATTAAAGCTCATTTAACACCCTGATTGATTCCCTTTGCTCAAAAATTCAAAACCACAGCCAGATCCCCTCCTTTTCCCTCCTAATTAACCCCAAATTCAATCTTGGCCGTTGGTTGTAACCCTAGGGCTATAAATAGGGAAAAATTAGGTTTTCTTAGGACTTTTTTTGCTCTCTCTCTCTCTAGACATTCTAAGGCTCTAAGATTTTGCATGAGCACCCCCACTACTTCTCTCCACATTTCCCAAGCAAATCCCGTGGCCAAGACCTCGTCGGTGGCAAGATCTCCGGCCAACCGAAGGTATTTTCCTTCCAAGACGAATTTCGACCGATCCAAGACGAATCAGAGCTCGAGTTCAACTATAGAAGGATTCGTGGACAGTCTACAAGTGTAACAAGCCCAAGATCGACTGAATCCACCGTGTGGATCGCTAACCCTAGTTAGAAACACCTAGATCTAATTAGCGTTCACAATATCACGTTTTAGAACACGATTTTTGTTCCCCATGAATGCTCTTCGGGTATAGAGCCTCTGTTAAAATTTCGTTCAATTTCATCCATCCGATCGAGAGAAAATTCAAAAATATTGTTTTAGCTTCGATTTGTGTTGTCTACGATTGGAGCCATTGATCTCGTGATCAACGGCTATGATTTCGCCATTCCGCGGCTCACATCCGGCCGTGGACTCGATCCCGTGGTCACCATCATCGTATGGCTCGATCTGGAGCATCCATTCGACAACACAGAAGAACCGACGGTCCCCATTCGCTGCCAACGTGGATTAGTGGGAACCGTCCGCAGGCCCGATGATGAAGCAATGATTGTCGGCGGCGCAATCATTGCCAATCAACGCGCCGCCGGCAATGATTGCCTTGCATTTTCGAAACGAGTTAGATGCCGCCGCGTGTCCCATTGAAAGTCGCCGCCGTTTTTATTAATTAAAAAAATTGATTTTAAATTAGTTTTTAATCTGATTTCTTTGAATAATCATTATAAATTATTTTTAAATCCAAAAAATATGTATAATATGCCAAATTGCTAGTACTTTTGTCCTCTTCCATTTAAAATTTAAATTATTTTAAAATAATATGTATATTTAAAATTATTTTATTTTTAATTGATTATTTTTTTTTAATATTTTAATTAAATCATTATTATAGTTTAAATTATTTTAAAAATTTCAGAAGCTTTATTATTTTAATTTAATTTTAGTTAATAATTTTTTCAAATACAAATTATTTGAAAATTACTTTTAATCATTTTAAATTTCATAAATTTGTATCTTTTCCGTTTTAAATTCATTTTTGATGCATAATACCTCGTTATTTTCAGAAAAAATGTGTATTTCTCTTTAAAAACAATTTCACTTATCAAAACTTTTTTTCTGCAATATTTTCTGAATTATTTATTTAGTTGATATCACTACTGTTATATCAATAAATCCCTAGTACAACATATGTACAGTGCTAGTGAAAGTTCATGAACAAATATAAGTGTTTTAGATTGTAAATTAAAGAAATTGATACCAATGGGAAAGCTCAATACATTAGGAAGCAGATAAATATCTGTGTTTACAATGATAAACATTGGTCTGAGCACTAAAGGTTTTGTTTGGGACAGCTTTCGTAATGCTTTTTTAAAACGGGATCTCAGTAAAAAAAAAATAAAATTTATGAAATTTTTGCACTAAAAATTTATTTTAGAAAACAAGAAAAAAATCATCCCAAATGAAGCCAAAATGTATATGATAACTTATGATCCACATTATACAGAATATGCAGCGACTTTCCATCACAACATAACAACCTTAATGAGACAAACAGAAGGCGGCACACTTGAGACATGAGATTCAAATAATTGACAGTAGCGGTACTTAATTTTAGCTGGAAAATATCCATACTGCTTAGACATATTATAAGCTCCAAGTGCACAAATAAGATGGATGCTTGCTAGAAGAAACATCAAGGTAAGAAGACTTGATGAGTAAATGGCTTCAATTTTTATTGCACTTAATTTCATGATACAAAAATTTGGCACCTTGATTTCTTTTCTTGAGAGTAAAGTTTGAACACTCATCATGCATGTACAGATTGTATCCCACATAACAAATGAAAAGAAAAAAGAGAACTCAAAAGGAAGAAGAAAGAAAAATCTGGAGTTATCTAAAAGAATTATTTATTTGGCCAGAAACTAGGTTTTTAAGCTCCATTAAATGTTCATCAATTGAAATGTGGAGCATACGGCGAAGGTCTGTCAGCAATGCTTCTTGTTCCCAGTTCATGGGCCCAGAAGCATAAAATGCTGATATTGTACAACGATAGGCATGTAACTCAAGGCTATGGATTCCTTGGTTCAATGCCGCACTCGTTGTAAGAGATTTTTTTCTTCCTAAAATAGCAGAAGCTTCTGATAGATCACAGTGAGATTTCATATCTTGACCCATGCCATTAAAAGGAACGCACGTTGACCTACAAGGGCTTTTGTTAACACCGCAGCTACCAACAGAGGATGAGATACTCTCAGCATCAGTACCATCCAGCCTAAATCTATAACAACGTCCGCCATCAGCATTTGATACTCGAACCACTTGATTTGTTTCAAAAGTTGCCGTGTTTCTGTTGATTAAGGAAGAATACAAGCACTTTACACCAAACTTTGTCCATGGTGAAGTAACAGCATCTACCTTTTCCCGTGCCGAGTTCCATTCAAAAACACCTTCTTTCTCGACAGCCCTCATCTTTCTGAAAGTTCCAGTACATTTTTCAAGCGATTGTGAGCAATTCCTGACCCTTTTATTCACACTCCTCGCAGAAAACTGAGAAGTACCCTGATCATCGATGGGTTGCGGTATGTTAGAAATTAACTTCTCTTTTGATACCCCATTTGTAATTTTATTCCAACATTTTGCAGAATTCTGAAAGGAAATAGCGAAATACTTAGACCCAATTTCAATAAAAGAATTATTACTAAGAAAAACTGTAAATTCAAGTGCATCATTCTCCAGAAATGAACTATAGTTGTACAATGACCACATGTTTACGGCAAAGAAAAACGCAGAGATAGCATATGCGCCTTCTATTAATGAATGAAAAACTATTGGTAGAAAAACAGAGAAAGATTCTGTGATATTACCTTTCTAAAAACAAACCATTTGTCATCCTGCCAACATTTTCTTAGCCTAATGCAAGATGAGTGGACAATAAGTTCTGTAGAAGAACCATGGAGTCTAACAGAGAAGTACTCTCCACCAGAAAACATAATTATTTTGGCAACGATCCATGAAAAATTATTAAGTACTTCGACAATATCACCAGGCACCCAATCCAGACGACCCTTTTCTGATTGAGGACGGGGCCTAATGGCCCTTCTTGGTACTCTTTCCATAGAAGAACCAACATCAGATAGATGGCGATCATATCTAACATAGTAGTTATGTCCATTACCAGAAATGATCTCTGCGCACCACCATGACCCATCAGGATCTTCGCTCTTGTTTAAAACTTCAACTTTACTCCCCTTCTTTAACCTCATATTTTCACAATACGGGAACCCAATTATACAACCCTGTTACAGAAAAAAAAAATCATGAGGAATAAAAATCAAACATAAGTTCGATTATCAAAACATTAAGATCATGAATCGAGAACCCTCCCAACTAATATCTGATAAGACCGCAAAAATCCAAATGTAAAACAACTTATAACCCTCAATTAAACACCTGACATTCAATTTCTTAAGATCATTCAATATATATCAACCAATTGGAATAATATATATCAAAAGTATTGGCTCTACAACATCAGTATCAACCTAAAAACGACAACTAACATTCAATTTCTTAAGACCATTCATTATATATTAATCAATTGGAGTAACATAAATCAAAAGTATGGGCTCTGCAACATCAGTATCAAAACCCTCGCGCATCTGATTGAAGCATATCCTTTCTACTTTCCATCAACTGCAAACCAATAATCACAAATTCGAAACTCCGCCAAAGGATGCAATAATAACCGATTAGATCGTGAACACGCTATCTATGCTTTATCACAATATATCAACCCTCGAATTGTATGGATTATATCTTCAATTTCGTCATAAAATTTCAAAAGAAGCACATCCATTGCATTGCAGTTCTTCACATCGCTAAAACAGAAAAAGAGCATGAAAGAAATAGTTAAATGAACCAAAACGATCAACCGCGAAAAATTACAGATTGTAAACAAAAATGATAAGCTAAACGATGGATCGAAATCTTCTTATGCTTAAAAAATAACTAAGTTTTATTAATCGAAATGCCAGTAAAAGTAATTACTCACGGTTAGATTACAACGACCACGAGCAATTTAGAAAGATCAAGTCCAAATAGAATTCAGCTTTCCTTCCTCTCTCTCTCTCTCTTTCTCACTTGGTCTCTCTCCCTCTCTCCCTCCCTCCCTTGTAACGCCTTCACGCTTCTTTTCTCCTCTGCTTTGAACAATATATTTTATCTGCTATGATGTCCAAATTGCTGCCGATGATATTCATAATTATAAGTCCAGGAAAAATATGGAAAATGGATTTGAAAATCTTTATTAAATGTTGCTTGCAGCTTGTATTTGGAGTCCGACTTCAACACCGGACTCCTATTCATCCGACTCGGTCTAATGTCGGTCGATCTGTTTGAACCGCCCGCAACTGAAGCCACACTACTCGGAAGCAAATAGAAGGCGTAAATGTAATGAGCTGATATTTCAGAGAAGGGCTTTGCTTATGGTCTGATCATCAGATACCGGATAGTGATTCACGTGAAATAATGCATCTCTACGGTACTATTTAAATAAAAAATTTATCATTATTGCTCTTTTTATATTATATAAATAATTCATAAAAATTTTAAAATAAATGATTAATTTAATCTCAGAGCATCACATTGTCTTAATTTAATCCCTTGATTATATAAAATTGATCCAAACTAATATCTTATGTTGTAATTGTGATATAAACTTAATCCCAATTTAGTGCTTCGACTTTACAAAATTGATTTCAAATTTAGTTTCAAAGAAACTATTTTGTATCAATTTATATAGTCGAGAGACTAAATTAGAGCAATATTATACTTTGAGATTAAAATAGGCATATACAAATAGTTACTTTCGTTTGATAAAAAAGATGATGTAATTAGTAAATACGTTGGAATTTTGCAGAGAAAGTAAATTCAAATTATGAATCACAATATGTTGGTGATAAGCGGAGGATTGTAGTTCATTGGTCACTTCGAGGACTATTTTAGTGAGTCCTTAGAAACACGAGAAGAACAATATGTATAAGACTTCGTTTAGGACTGCTTTTTTATTGATTCTTAAAATAATTTTCTAATAAAAAATAAATTAAAGTTATTTTAAGAAGCAGTAAGAAAGTTATCCTAAATAAAATCTAAATAGAAAAAATATAATTGAGTTGTACTTTTTCATTACTTTTTTAGGAGATTATTTCTTGCTATAGTGAGGTTGATTTGTGATTACAGATCAAAACTAACTCTTCCTAACTTGGCAAGTGTTCCAAAACAGCTCATGCGATGGTTTTACAGCATCTTAGGCAAGTCTTAACAACTAGCAAGAATTTAGGTGCGCCAAGTTGTTATTCACACCTCATCCACCCATTGTTATCCTCCATCATGTGATGGTCTTTGAGCCACGCCAGGTACTTGGTGTGCACGCCGAGGTACAAAGTGTTTGAAAATTACATGTTTCACATAAATTGCATTAAGATGAGCTTAAAATATAATGTATTTTTGCTAAGATCTGGAAAAAATAATTTAACTATTTCATTGTAAAAAATATTTTTTTTTATCAAAAAATAGATCTCATCCAGATTCCCACGCTTGCTCTTGATCGATAGCAAAGCTTGGGATGATCGAAACTAAGAAAATGAAAAGTTGAATAGTGAAAAGTACCATTCTCTGGAAACTGTTGAGCATATTTGCTAGACTTCTTTCATCTATTGTACGGAAGAGAAGGCACATGCTTTGAAGGAATTGAAGCCGAAGGCGGATCAATGTAGCTTGCCTGCCACGAAGAATGGAGCATGCAAAGTTAATCGTGCACCTGTCGTGAGACCCATTAGTCCTAAGCAATGTCTTTCGTGAAGCGACCAACCTAGAATCTCCTTTTATGGAAGCATTAATATGGAACTTCGATCTGATGCAGGTATCCAATCCCGTCATTGAGATGTCCATCGGATTCCGGGGCCTTGATGAATGGCCGGCCACCATTGTTGTTAGAAGAGCAAAAGGCTCAAGGCATAGCAGGATGAACCAATGTGAATGAGTGTCAACTTCATTGCCTGAGCACGATTGGTGCTCGCCATATTAGGTGCTACCGTAGTAGCAAGAGAGGCCAAGCGGTGACAATTGAGAGGTTGTCACTGAGTACTCCGTCTCACATGAGAAGAGATGTCAAATGGCAAGGCAAACATACACCCGTGTTGCTCCTTGCGTATTATAGTATGAAAAGTAATGAAAAAATAGTAGCAAAGTAAAATTATGAGTGATATTTGACAAGCCAAACAAAAAAAAGGGCTATCCCAACCAAATCTTAAGTTTATAAATATTGATATGAAGTCTCATAAGAGCTAATTATTTGATAAAACATTATTGCAACATGATAAGAGTTAATAGCATAAATAAATTGAATAAATTATGAATTATAATATAATATTATAATCATAACTAGCACAAAATTAGTTAATCAATTAATACAACAGAAAGGCTAAAATCCCTATAAAAAAAATTCTAAGAAGCTACCAAAAATATTGTTCTAAATTTAATTTTATTTTTTGTTCATATAATTGGACTTTTTTCTCACGCCAATTACATCAAACACTTCAGAACAACTACAAATCAAGAAAGCAGAAAAACGTAGCAGAAATCAACACAAAATGAAGCCTAAATAACAATGCATATGGCTATTCATCTCAAAAGCCAATATTATTTGGACATCCTTTTTTTCTGCTTCATATTTTGAATACCATCATAATCATCTTCTTCAAGTTTCCTTCTCAGGCTATTCAGTTTTTCTTCAGCATCTGCAGTTTCACCAGAAAGGTTTAGTGCATAAGCTGCTCCAATTTGCCTCTTGCATTCCTTGCTCGCCAAGTCATGAGGAACCACTAATTAAAACCTCAAAATATTAGCTATTAAAAGGTGAGGTAGAAGTTGAAGATGAATTCCAATAACCAAAATTCAACTTGAAAAGTACCAGGTTTTGGGTAATCTCTGCCAATAATGCAATTTGCTTGCCTTTGTATGCTCAATGGAGCAGTCCAAGGCTCATATATGTATTCTTTGGGCATATCTGCAACATATTTTAACTTGAGAGGTGAGTTTCTTAGAGCATCTCCAATGGAACAGTAAACAACTGTTTGCCGTTCTTCCGTCGTTCCAACCGAGCGGCAATTCTTACGCAATTTCATCACGGATGAACAGTGCCACGCCAATATTGGTGTTGCACTGTTCATCTCTGCCATTTTTTGGTCTCTACCGGACTTGCCAAAGAACACGCAAAAGAAGAGAACAACCGTTACGGGGCAAAATGGCGTTCGATTGGAGATGAATCATGATATTTTTTAGTTTCACGGCATTTTGAAGTGAAAAATGAGATTTTCTGTTGGAGATGCCCTTAATGAACAAATGACTATAGCCAAAATGGAGAATGGGAAGTGCTACCTTTCAACACTGGGAGAAAATGTCTGATGAAGTTTCCTGAAGGATCATATTTCTTCCCAAAAGATATGGGAGAGTAGATGCGGTGATACTGTCAATGAGCATAAGAGATTACTATTTAAGAGTTTCTTTTTTTCTTTTTTGGGTATATATAATAACAAAATGCTGGAGAAGGCTAACCTGGTAAAAAAATGATGAACAAGAAAGCCATAGCCAATTGCCATTATTTATAGCCCAATCAGAATCTATAAGTAGTCTCTCAAAGACATCACGTCCTTTCTCCCAGTGAATAAACTAGCAGGATAAGGATATTGTTCATGTATCATTCATCTCAGGCCTATATATAGTCAATGTAAAGAGAACGAGGTGCATAGAAAAAGATGAACTAGCAGCGTTATCAAGAGAAAGAGATGCTTGAAAAAAATTTGTTTTATCAGATTGATTGGAAGAGGCATAAGAAACTTGCCGGATAAAATTAGCCTTCTAAGAAATTTGAATGGGAAGATAATAATGTCATGGTATTTTTTAACAAGAGCAATATCCGTATTACCTTTGCTAAGCAATTTGTTTTATAAGAGAAAATTTGCAACACGAATACTTCAATCCCTTAAATCTCCTACTCACAAAATCTCAAACAAATAGTCACTACAGGAAAAACGTGTTTTACCAGCGGCAAATGGTCATTTTTCATCGGTTTTATAAATTTTCGGCGACTTTCCGGGGGCAAATTTTCCGGAAAGCCGTTGAAAAATAGTCCGCCGGCAAGCTGCCGGAAAAATCAGCCGGTAATTGACAATTTTCCTGTGGTGAGTGAACCAAACCATAAAAAATATTTTAAACACAACGACTCGGAATTTTTCTCTGAAGTAAAGCTGAATTCGACTAAAACTATATTTAAAAGAGGAGAATTCATAATAGGATTCCACACAAAAAAAGGCAAAATAAACAAAATTAGCTTTGCCGGGTTCAAATATTAAAATTTCAGACAAAAAAACATGGAAAACAACCATAACCATTAGGGTGCAGGTTCATACTAGATCACCCCGAGTCAAAAAGCATGCAACTGAATGGCGGGCTAAATGGTGCATCCATCCCCACTTCTTCAGCTACAATAGTGGGAAAAAAAAAGGTTTAGAATGGTATAGATAACAAAACTTTAGATAATGCAAGTAAAGTTGCATTCCCAAGTCAAACAATCATGCTATCATATTATGCCAAAATGGATTGACGATATGAATAAACCTGAATCATGATAGCATCAATCCATGGATAGCCTGTCTGAGCATCTCTCCAAGCTACAAAAAGCTTTTCATCATCTCTCCATGGAATCTGCAAAATTAAAAAATAGATGTTTGAACGAGAATTTCAACAAACAAGTTTAGATGTGGCTATTAATGTGTACCTGTTTGCATATTTTGTTTCCCTGCATTCTATCAAAATTAGGAGTACCAAAAGCCACAGTATAGAAAAAGTCACGCCACAATAACTGTCAATAGGTTAGATTTTCTTTAGTATATAAAAACTTTCCAGCGGAAAAGATACATGAGAATATGAGATCTGACCTGTCCAGCAAGCGAAACTGGAGGCTGTGTGTGCTTTTTAACTGTCTTATAAGCATCATCAACACACTGAAAAAAATATCTCGAAGAAAGACATCCAAACTACAAAAATCCAAAAGGTGGTCAAAGGAAACCAAAAGGTTTTTGAGCGAGAATCTAAGAGCAAAAAGAGAAGGGATGAGTAACGTAGAAAATCATGGTGATATAGAATTACTTTTAAGTATGGAGAAAGTACAGTTGTTGCTGGCTTTATAAATTCAGAAGGGTCACCCTTTGGTTTTTCAAATTCTGCCACCCATTTCTGCAAGATTCAGGGGAATTAATTACTAATTAGATGATAAAGAAAACCAAGGTTAACAAAGAATTACTCAAACGTTAACTCATCAAAATCTTCTAGTTATTATCAGCAGGGTCATAACTAATTCCCGACTCTCAATAAATTTAAGTAGCTTTCCAAAATGCTATTAGACTATAATAAAATGGAAAATTCTATCTGCTATACATAGTTATAGCAACAAGCTTTAGGAGTGAAAAGCCCAAGATTTGGGTGAAATAGGAAAACATGAAAACTAGTAACAAGTATAACGATATATAGGCAGAAGAGTTAACATCATAACGAAAAACCAATTGCCCAATTTCCTAGATGAAAGAAATTGTTTAAGTTGCAAGAAAGCCATATTTTGGTTAAATGCCTTCAAGAAACTACATCTATAAATTCATATGTTAGTACTTTTCAAGAAATTATAAGAGAAAAGAAAATTATTAAATTTCTCAAACATGCACTGATTATATATATAATCAAGGAAAAATTCATTTAGAAACCTTAAGAAGTATCCACTCCACAATGATATACACCGAAGTTACTGAATCATTAAGGTTTTCAGACAAAATTATAAATTCTCTGTGGATGCGATTTGCCTAGATGGAAATGATATTAAGGAAAAACATGAAAATTAAATAGAATGATTAGAGGGGGAAAATATCAGAAGATGAAGTTGTATGGCTATTATAATTTCTCTGTGGATGCCCTTCATGAGGAAACTGAACGGCATGGCTCTTCAACCTTGCAGCTCAAATGTATATTACTGACCACGTTGATGCTAATTAGAAGTAACAAAGGATATGCTCAGTTGTTCAGCAAGGTTAAGCTTCTATTTAAGACTAAAAACATACATATATAACCGTTAATGAGGGTAAATTTAACAGAATAGCCCTAGAAATTGATGGAATGCAATATAACAGTTCAAAATTCTACACCAGATGTCTACCGATTGCTCAGCACCTTCCACGAAGTCTCTCACGTCATCATGATCATCATTAAGCTTATTGTACTGATTTGGTGTCAGCTTTAAGCATCCTTACCATTCATTCTTGTGCAGTATTGCATATGTGCTAACATTAGGCTATTTGAACTTTCATAACACCTTCTAGCAGTTAGCTTCAGGCTTCGTTTGGGATGGCTTTCTTACAGCTTTTTGAAATAGCTTTCTAGTACAAAATTTTAATTTTTTATACTAAAAATTGTTTTAAGAAGCAGTAAGAAAACCATCCCAAACGAAGCCTTAGTCTAAGCATTTCTTCCTTTTAGTTTGAAATAAGTTGTATCTATCTACTTTATTGGCACATCATTTGCTCTCAATTACACATTAGAATACTTAAAATTGGCACCACTTCAGCACTTATGTGGATCTAGAAAAGTTGTCTCGTTATCCTAACTATTTAGACAGGCTTAATCCAAACACTTGTCTACAACTCACAAGTGTAATCAACTCACAAGTGTAATCTTATATTTGAAGTCAAATGTAGAATTAAAGGTTAGTAAATACAACTTTTACTAGGCACCATCCATATGATCGTTCTCATACCTTATTAACCAAATTTTCCTTCAACCTCTTAAGTGCCTCTGTCTCACCACCCCGGAAGGGAGAAAACTCCTACACTTATGATAGAAAACACCACTATCAACAGAGTCCAAATAAACAGTAGACTTAGACTAGTTAAATAGAAGCTGACATGACCTGTTTAACATCTTTATAACCAAGGTCATGAATGGATGGAACTCCAAGAATTTCGTACCCTGCAATATCGCCAATAGGAGGAAGCTTGGAGTACATCGACCGTAGAGGGGCTGATGGTTTACCAGCAATAGCTACAAATGACTTATATGTCAATGGCGCCTTTCCACCATTCTATTTTGTGTAACCATGGATTAGTCAAAAAATGAAAATAGTTTACCAGCATAAGAAAGATTAATAAGAGTGATCTCAAAAATTTTGAACTCCTACAATCTGAGAGAATAATGAAACTACCTTCCGAATGACTTCCGCGGGGTCAAAGAGTGTATGACTGACTGGAGAAAAAACTTCGATTCCAGATGCGGAAGCTATATCCTAGCAAAACCAGTATCAGATACTGATTCACGAACAAACGAACTATAAAACAATAACATCTTTCCCAAAATTGCATGGGAAAATAACTCCCCGGTTTGCCTCAGTTTTCTTATTTTAGAATCAATACAACAATGCAAGCCAGAAAGAAAAGAGAAAAGTAATGTCACCTTCACTTTATTATCTCTAGTCTGGGCGTACGGCTCCGTGTCAAATTCAAAAAATAGTTTTCCTATATTCCACTAAAATAAGAGAAGAGAGTCACTTCCAAAGTTCGATCGTAAAAATAGAATAAAGACTGAGATTGGACTAGAAGTCGAGGTACTCACGTCCTTAAGGAGCCTGGCTATAACCTGTACCGGCTCTCCTTTAAGCACAAGGAGGCGGGATTCAAGCCTCCTGAGTCCACAATCGAGATCGACAAGGCTTTCTAGCAGGAACTGAATCCGATTAATGCCGGCCCTAGAGGATCCCGGGGAGGAAGCCAAGCTGTCCGGATCGATGTAATACGGATCGAGCACGAAAACAGGAAATAGATGCTTCGAGCCCTTCTGCGCAAGCTCTAATGCCGGATTATCGTGAATCCGCAGGCCTTTTCGGAACCAGATCATACAATTCGACGACGAAGACGACTCCATGGAAGCAAGAGGCCGAGAAGGACGTCGAAAACCTCCAAAATTTAGCTTACGGAGGAGAGAAATCCCACTTGGAGTAGAGTGGAATCGAACTGGCGACGCCGTTCTAGCTATGAATGACTAACTACTTCATCTTCTGCTCTGCTTCTCCCTTGATAGTTAACTGAGAACTTTTCCCGCCGTAAGACGAGAGGCTGTAGTTTCTTTCCACGCTGGTGAAGTACAAACGGTCGGATGCGGATCGAACGGCCATTATTTGAAGACATACACAAGCAATAACATCGGCTCTGCAGACTCCACGTAGCTGTTTATTTGCACATGGCTGTGATACTAAGAACTTTTATTTGGTCCGGTCACACGAAGTAGCTCTACGTTCGGCCGCCAGTAGAATCGCGCCACGCGTTCTCATTATTTACCGTGCGCCCCGACAACCCGACCCGAAACAGACCCAGGATGGCTCGGTATTTCTCGATTTTGCTAGGTATTGCTCGGTATTGCTCGGTATTGGTCAATTTTGCTCGGCAATAACCAATACCGAGCAATACCGAGTTGTACCGAGTTTTTCTAGAAAAACTCGGTATTGCTCGGTATTGCTCGGTATTGGTCTTCACGTAGCGGTATTTCTCGTTATTGTCAAGCAATACCTAGCAATACCGATCAAATACCGAGTAATACCTCGCAATACGCGAACATAGCATTCATGAGTTCCGGTCCGGGTCAAATCGTCGGGCCGCACGGTAAAGAGTAAGAGCACATGGCGACATGTTATTGGCGGCCGAACGTACCTCTGTGTCCGATCAGATGACGTAATAATTGTTCGTGATACTAAGCAAGTTAGCATTAAAAGTGGCTCTTATTAACTATAAAGGATTTAATTTTAATAAAGATAAGTATTTTCAAAAAGTAAGGTTCTTGAATGAATGTATTTATTTCAAAGATTTAGACTTCGTATAGAAAAAATTTATTATTATTTTTAAATCTATTTTTAATAAAAAATTTATTTTAAAAAATTTTGTATACTAAAAAATTATTTTAGAATGTAGCAAGAAAACTGCCTCAAATGAAGCCTTAAGTACAAGTTGTCAATGCTACTCAATTTAACCTCTACTCGATAATAAGATCATATGAAGCTGCAAGGGCTATTTGTCCGGCTCATGAAGTGAATTCATCAAAGAGATAAGGCTACTCATCAATTCAAAATGAAGTCATTGAAAACTTCATTTGAACTAACCATTTATAGGACTACAACTTCACTTAAAACTTGTTCATTCTTTATACGAGCTATGTTTTAAGCTTAGTTATGTAATTTTACTTATATTTCTCAATTGTAACATTACTCGTAATATTTTGTCTCGACTCAAACATATAAATTAGATGTCATAAGGTGAGTCTAATATGTCACGTCACCTGCTTTAGTTTTATACTTCATAATTGAAGAAGATCTTGAACCTTCTGTTGCTTTCTTGAGCGGCTGGCGAGTTAGAACCGAGAAGCGAAGAAGACAGAGAGGTGATAGAGAAAGGAGAAACAGAACATGATGAAAGTAAGAAATGAATATTATTTCCCTTGCCTTCATAGTACAAACCTATTGTATATATAGACTTTAAGTCTATGGTAAAGAAGTAAATACACAATATTCTGCTAAAGAAAGTACAGTACGGAAAGTATAATAACTAATTTCATATTAATACATTTAATCATTTTGGTTCTCTAATAATAATAACTTAGGGGGAAATGACCTAATTGAGCCAAATAGATCATTGGGGTTGCCCAATTATACACATTAACCCAAACCCGAGTTAGCTTAAACAGGCCTAGCTGACCTAATTGGACTAAAACTTTCAAATTAGGCAAATCAATCAAACCTTAGGTCTTAAACTAATTTCAATATGTCAACCATACATAACTCAACTCTAATTGGGCCTTCATTTAGCCATTTGGCTCACTTAGTGCATGTTGACCCCTTTGCACCCCTCTAGCCATGTTGATCAATTTGACCAAATCAACCCAATCCAACCCTTTAGAACCCATTCCAATTGACCAATCATTATTAATTTGACTCAAATTAACCCTTAATTGAGCTCAATTTTACTAATGGATCAAATTAACCTAAGTTAATTCACTCAAACCTTTAAAATGACTTTAACCAAACCTTTCATATGACCTAAGTGGATTCAACATGCAACAAACCAATCCAAATGACCCTTGGTTGGGCTAATTGAGCCCAATTTAACCCTTAAAGACACTACTTAGCTATCGTATGCTAATTATCTCAAACTGATCAAAATAATTTTGCCAAACATCTTGGATGATTCACAAAACTCATATTGATCCAAATCAACAATTGATTTCACTCATTTAGCCTAATTGATCTATTTGACCCAAGATAAAACTACATGTAGCCCATTTAGGTCAATTGAGTTGAATTGACCAAATTCGCTAAATGGACCAACATCAACCCTTTTATGGGATGCCTGTTAAAGATTTAAGGCAAAAGCTCAGCTAGATGACATCAATAATTATGAGAAAATAAATGTTAAGGCAAGTGACAACCTATTGGGTTTGAGTAAGTTGAAATATTTAACTATTAATGTCTCATCTTACAATCAAATGGCCTTATCCACGAACATATCAAGCATCTTCTTCATCTAAGAAGAACTCATTTAAATATGCAGTGACTCCTCTTGTATGCAACTGGCCATAAATTACATCAAATCTAGCACCTATGTTTCCTTTAGCAAAACCTAAGATGAATCTTCCATCAATTCATATTTGAGTTGACACTACCTAACATATTTAACTACATAGATCGAACATCCAAATCTCTAAACTTAAAGTTGACATGCTAATGACTATGACATATCACACAAAACAAGGTATTACTCATCACGTAGCATATAAGGTCCTTTTAGTAGAACCATATCTCCAACACCCCCCCCCCCCCCCCAGCCTTGTGTTTTCCCCGACATTTGGCTTCTAAATAATAATACAACTTTTTATAATCCTCATCTCCTTCTCTTTGCATATGCAGATTAAGAATAATATTCAAGTGTTGATTCAAAAGTAGAGCTAGTATGCAACTCTCGTTGGTCTTTTGGTTCGGACTTTTGGCTACCAACTAAAAGGTCATGGGTACAAGTCTTTTGTATGTGATGTGTAAAAGATTGTTTTAATTGGCCTAAATATGTTAAAAAAAAGTTGAGCTAGCCATATTTATAAAAAAAACTAAAAATTATGTGTAAATCATTGACTAAATGTTTATTTCTCTTTATGATTATTTGTTCATAAAGAAGTGTGGAAAAACTATTGGACATGATGATATTCCAATAGATATATGAAAATGCTTAAGAGAAGAAGGCATTTATTGGATAACTACACTTTTGTTGGGCTCCAAAAATTTGTGCCATGGCCTCTCTGCGGCCCCTTTCTTTCTCTTCTAATCGTCAAGGAGAGTTTTAATGCTTAAGTTCTGAGGCTAATTTTCAAAAGGCATATTTAATTTTAAATAAGATAGTACCCAGAGATTTTTGCCCTCATTTTGAGATAACTTTATGATCTAAGTTCATGTTTCCTATAAACACAAGCCCCTATAGTTAATTACCCCTCCCGATAACAAGAGAGAACTTTTGATTAAGGCTAATCATCAAACATATGCATAGTATCTAGCATATAGTAGTAGTATGTTTAGGTATTTAAAATTTTAACATTTAAAATTAAAAATTAGTCACCTTAGAGGGGAGGGGAGGGGGGGCGGACAAAAATAGACCTGATCAAGATCCCATTGTTCTTTCATCCCAGGTCATCATGATCTCTGGTCTACTTATTTAGAGGAGGTAGTTGACCCATCTTGACAGAAGGATCCTTGTCAACAGTCATGAGTTGGTTCTTCTAAGCATATCCAATAGACCATTGGTGAATATTTGTCTAATGGAACGAATTGAATCCACCTTAGCTAACAAAGGGCTTTGTACTTATATCCTATTGAATCATTGCTTAATGATTTGAATACACTGGGGAACATACGGGCTCTAACAATAACTGTAATATAATGGTGTCATTTAGCAATAAAACCACACAATCAGACGGTCCCTATCATAACATTTTACATGCAACATCATTTGGCGGTGAAACCATTAGTTAGAGGACCTATTTCATGTCCTTATTGGCAAGAGGTAGTTTAATAATGAATCCTAATGGTATTCTCAACCAAACATTACTCTTTGTGAGCTAAAGTCATTTTCAAAATTTTCCACCTCGGCAAACTATTGCTGAGGGTGGATGAATATTTTACTTTAAGTATTTTGGTGATTTATATCATTTTAAATATCTTGATTTTGGGGTGATCTTTGATATTTTAATTTTCATGAGCATTTGTGAGTTTTGGGAGGCATTTTAGAGTATTTGGAGTCCCCTTCAATTGAGATGTTTTGTCAAAACAGCCATCAATGGGATGCTTATGGGAAATTTTATTTTGTTGATCGAACCTTGTCGACTATATCTACTTACCAACAAAGGATCGAGTTCATCGTTAAGTTTTATACCTTTATTAATGAATTTTTCTTGTAATAGACCTTGAAGACCAAATATGAATATATGAAAAAAATATCCCGATCAATATCTTGACAATATATTTGTTTGATTGTTTGAGTCATATCAACTCATACCTATTCACATAGAAGGATCAGGCTCGAACTAAGGTTCATTCCTTTTACCTGCGTGGCCTCCTCAGACGTTACATGTATATCTGTAAAAATCTCGTTGAGGCTCATACGGGAATTCATATTTTAATATATAAGTGGTGTTTTTGCAATAATCAGCTTGCGCAAATAACTATTATTGAAAAATGCATAGGGTTTCATTTGGAAGCTTGTAGATGTCTTATGTCCGCTTGTACAAGTGTTGCGGATCCGGTAGCATAGCATTACACTAAGGTTATTTGTTTCTCCTTGTAGATGAATTATTGTTTAGCAATGTATAAGGCTCCACTTGGAAATTTATAAATGTCTTTTGCCCACTTTTATGCATGTTATGAATCTGATGACGTGGTGTTGTACTTCAATTATTGCAAATCGACGGTATTGTTTAGTTCATCTTATCTTCTGCAAGTTGATATTTTCCTCAGCATTCAACTTGCGGGAGTGTACTTCAGCCCACAAATATGTTGAACAACACATAAGGAGCCTTCCACCTGTCGCTTGCAAGTGAGTTAATTTATTCGTGTGACAGGTTGGAGTCGCAAATATGTTGCCTCAATTTATCAGTTGTCCACAATTTTTACTACTGATTCCTTGTTTTTTCTCACAGTTGAATCATAATGTTAGCAAATTTTATTAAATTTGTATGTGGGTAGTGCTCCGACAATGACATTCAAATGCCATCCGTTGTTGCATGCATATGGACTTCATTCAAAGTGTATTTTGCTTATAGGCGGGTTGTAGTATTGCGCTACGGATCGTCCATTACTTCTTACGGGCAAGATGTCGTACACTGCAAGCTTTGTTGAATATGTTTATGAGTCGTCAGTGGATATCCAGAAATCATCAGCTTAACTTGTATGGTATTCATCATATTTATAACATAGCTACTATCATTGCTTATAGATATGACCGATGTATTCATTACGAGCCTTCTACCATCGCATTCAGGCAAGTTACAAGGAATGTATATCTTCTAAAACTGATATAGATGTTTGCATCATTGCTTATTGTATTGTGTATGTTTGCATTTGTTGCTAGCCATCATTCGTATGTGGACTACTGCACATGTTACCAGTCTCCCACCCTTGCTTGCAAATGTCACTACTTGAATCTACAAGCAGGCTATTATATGCACAACAAACTTGCTACCATTGTTTGTTGATGTCTGCATTCATTGCAAGTTCATCGCCTTTGTTTATGGATAGCCACATTCACCACTAGTTTGCTATTTTGATTTATATGCAAGCTGTTATGCACATGGTGAGTCACTACTACCACGCATGGGTGTTTGCATTTATTTGTGAGAGAGTATCATATGCATAAAAATTTTACCATTTACATTTGTAAGGAATCCATCATACTTACAACTTATCCATTATCGTTACTTGTGAGTGGAATAGTGTATTCATTTGCAAATTGATGTTGATTGTGAGGGAGCTAACGAATTCATTACAAGCCCTTTATATCTTACTCATGAGCATGCCACCCATTACTTAGATGCATTATTTGTACTTAGGTTATGTGTTCTCCTCAATTCAATTGATTGTCGCCTATTAATGTCTACTTGCAAGCAAGTAGTGTTTGAATATTTACTTATCACAAGTCATTTGATTATTGCTTGTTAGTGAGATGTAGGGATTTTCCCTAACCCACTATAAGTCATTGCTCGTTCATTTTCTTTTTTTTTTCATTTGAATAATCCATGTCTTTAATTAATATTTGCACTAGTGTGATTGTGTGTTTTTTAAATTAAAATATGGTTCTTTGTGAGTTATTTGAATTTTGTTCCCTGCTATTCATTCAAATTTGCAAGTTTAGTCCCTTGTATCTTATTCAAGCCCTGCATTTAGTTCAAATTCAAATCCTCTGTTCATTAAAAATTTTGACGGCCTCCTGACATCTCTCCTGTTTAGAGGAAATTTGGGGAGATAAGTCTTCCCACCACGCTACGAAGAGTGTGTATGGTAGGTGTCAGGAAACACTGTGGCTGTGGTTCGTCAATCCCACCAAGCTACAAAAAGCATGTATGAGTCTTCGAGGTACCTATTTGAAAATACAATTTTTTTTCCGCAGGCAGGAAGACACATATACAGATACTTAAAGCTGTCCCCACCATGCTACAAAGAGCATTTACAAGTCCTACCTGCCTCTCCCGCAAACACTGCACTTGATTCCCTCAACCAGCAGTAGCTAGGGATTTGGTCGGCTATAGGTTATGGATCAAAAGAGGCTACGGGGAAGTGTGGGCGGTTGAAGGAATCAGTACGAGGCCGGTTGGATAGTTGGGTTTGGCATAGTAGGTGAGGGTAGAAGGAAGATTTGCTTGCGGCTTTGGGATCATCAAGGTGGAGGGAATCGTAAGTCGAAGTTCTGTCTGGAGCAAAAAAGGTCGATGTTGGTTGAGGAAGGATCAGGATTTGATCTCATGTGTGGAGGAGGAAAAATTATTAGGAGCAGACACGAACGTAGAGATATGTCTGGACATCAACTTAAAATTTGATACGCTGAGTGCACTTTGGTTGCGCTTTTTTATGTGTTTTATCTGCACTTTAGTTGAGCTTTGACTGCTATTTTGTTACGCTTTAACAACGCTTTATCTGCGCTTTAGTTGTACTTCAGTTTCACTTTGATTGCTCTTTTGTTACGTTTTTTTACTGCGCTTTACCTACGCTTTAATTGCGCTTGGCTTAAAGTTCCGCGAACACTTTAAATATATATAATAAAAAATAAATCCAACTTATCCACTTCACGTGTCAAATTTTAAGTGGATGTACGGATGTATCTCCACATCCGGTGTCCGCACCTAATCATTTGTCATGGAGGAGGCTGAAACAAAGGGACTGCTTGGTATTGGATTTAAAGCGGGATTTAAGTCGGATTTACACCTAAATCTAGCCAAACGTCTTTTTTAGGTCCCGTAAATCTAACGTCTCTGTAAATTCAGGATTTATAGTGTAAATCCGAGTAAATATGCCTAAATCTAGCTTCTATCATTTGGTGGATTTGACTGAAGCAGCGCGCAGAAGAAAGAAAGATGGCAACTTGGCAACGAGCAAGAGCAAGCTCCGGTAGTCATTGTTACTTTCGATCCAACAGATAACGACAATGAGGTATGGTTTCAGATCCGATAGGAAGGAACGTTGTTGAAGGAGCGAAGTCGAACAACAACGAAGGAGCCGAAGAAGTGATTTGTGCAATCTCTACACTGCGAAACAACGAAGCCGAACAACAACAACGAAAAAGAAAAGATGACAAGCAAACCCTAGACATCTCTAAGCTATAATTAAGTAAATAATTAGTAGCATAATTAATGCATTTAATAATATAACTCATTTATTTTAATTAAATATTTAATAGTATAATTAATAATTAAAATTAATATGATTAGCTTAATTAATATAATTCAAAATAGAAATTATTAAACATACAATTAATAGCGTAAATAATAATTAAATAATTAATGAGTAGTAGAATTTTTAAGTGATTAATGAGATAATTAATAATATAATTTATAATTAAAACTAACTAAATAATACTTAAATAATTAATCAAATTATTAGTAGGAATATTATTTAAATAATTAGTTATTAGTTGTATAATTATCATTAGATTAGTTATTATATTATTTAGGTGTTTATTATTAAATTATTTATTATATTACTAAGTATCTAATTATCAAACAATCATTTATATTACATTCAAAACAAATTAATAATTAAAACTAATTTAAGTGATTAAATACAAATTTAAATCTCTAATAGCCTTAAATCTTGAGATCTGTTGTCAAACGGTTTATCAAAATTTAACAATATTTAATATTTATCATATCAAACAGTTCTCAGGATTTAACAGCCTTCGGATTTACTAAATTCGGACTTATAAGATTTACTAAATCCCACTAAATTAAATACAATTCAATACCAAACAGCCCCGAATAGCGTTTGTCTTTGTTTTATTAGAGTGGGCAAAAGTGTAGAGGTTGAGACGAGTGAATTGTGAGAGAAGACTCAAGTGGCGCCGAATGTACAGGGATTTTAGAGAGCTTTCGGCAAAATTTACGAAGATGACGTAAACGACGTCGATCTGTAGATAAGCGGATTTTTAGGGTTTCTACAGATGTTAACAACTTTTTAATATTATTTTGAAGACTAAAAGAATGTCAAATGAGTGGACAATGTATGTGTTAATTCCTATTTTAAAGAATAAAGGTGATGCACAAGCTTGTGCAAATTATAGAGGAATTAAGTTGATGTGTCATATTTTAAAACTTTGGGAGAGGGTTATGGAGGATAGGTTACTATGCGATACTAATGTTTCTCAAAATAAATTTGGATTCATGTCGGGTAGGTTTACTATGGAAGCTATTCATTTATTGAGAGGGTTAATGGAGAAGTTTAGAGAGAATATGGAGGATCTACATATGATATTAATTGATTTAGATAAAGCATATGATAAAGTTTCAAGAAAAGTGCTATGGAGAGTTCTAGAAAAAAAAAGGGATTAATAATGCTTATATTCAAGTCATTACGGATATGTATGCAAAAGCTATTACTTGTGTTCAAACACAAGATGGTTTGACCAAGTATTTTTCTATTTCAATTGGATTACATCAAAGATTATCCTTAAGCCCTCATCTTTTTGCTTTAGTCATGGATGTTCTTACTAGACATTTGCAAGAGGATGTACCCTGGTGTATGTTTTTTGCTGATGATACCTTCTTGTTGATAAAACTAGAGAGGGAGTTGAAGGTAAAGTCGAATTATGGAGGTCAATCTTAGAGTCTAAATATTTTCGTTTGAGTAGATCTAAAACTGAATACATAAAGCTGTATTTTAGTAGTAAGATCTAGTGGAGGTTTTGTGACTTTGAGCAATCAAGTCATTAATAAGTGTATTCATTTTAGATATCTTGGATCTATTATTCAGAGTGATGGTGAAATAAATTGGGATATTATTAGTAGAATTCAAGTTAGATGGTTGAAGTGGAGGAATGCTTTGGGTTTATTGTGTGATAGAAAATTACCACTCAAATTTAAGGGAAAATTTTATAAGATTGTGGTGAGACTTGCAATGCAATATGGCGCAAAATGTTGGCCATTAAAGAGAAGCATAATATTAAATGTTGCTAAGATGAGGATACTCAGGTGGATGAGTGGATTTACTCTTATAGACATAATACAAAATAAGCATCTATGTGAAAAGGTTGGAGTAGCTCCAGTGACAGATAATATTAGAGAGAGTCGCCTTAGATGATTTGATCATGTAAAATGACGGCCTTACGATGACCCTGTTGAGAGAAAATGTATTAGATTTGACCTAGATTAAGAAATGTAGAGGTAGTCCTAAACAAACTTGGTTAAAAAATATTAGAAATGACATTTCTATATTAGATTTTAATGAGAATTTGACTCCTAACAGAACACAATGGAGAAAAAGAATTCATATAACCAGCCCCATATAATGGTATAAACGCTTGATGTTGTTATTGTATGATTATTTGTTCACTGCATCGTATTCCCCAATAGCTCAAGTTGAACTCTTTCATTTCACTTTCAATAACTTCAAAACAGTTTTGTTTTTTTATGCCAAACAACTATATAGGCAGGTATACTTTCCATTTACAATTATAATAAACAAAATAATCATATATGCTATCGATTAATCCAAAATAATAAACTGGATTTAGCTCCAATGAGGATGCAAAAAAGTAAAGCTTTAGAGCAACATGAGATGCCATTGAGATTTAATTATACATTAATCATTCTAAGATAATTGCTTAACAATTTTTTAATAGAATTTTAAATGCTGGGAAAAAGCCTAATGATTTGAGAAGAAATATTTTGATATCAATATTTAATACTGAAGGAGATGTTTAAGATTATGTCAATTATAAATTTATCAAATTAATGAGTATAAAGCTATATGATAGAGTTAGTAAATATAAACTTAGAAAAATTACATAGTTAGAAGAAAGAAGATTACAAATTAGTATAATAAAATAGTGGGTTTATCGATTAATGTTATTAAAAGATAAATTGATATAAAATCATGATAGATTTAAATATCTTAGGTCATTTATATAAAAGAATGGAAACATATTTGGATATAACTTCTATAGTTAATGCTAAGTCATTAAAATAAATTTATAAAATGTAAATTTCATATTGCAAAAAAACTTCATCATAATTCATAAATAAATAAAATTTTATGATTTATAAAGTTGACCTCACATAGTAGGGATAAGATTAATGATGATGATTATATTGAATTAAGTTTTCTTTATTAATTGATATAAATCAATGCAAACAATAACATCATAGTATTTAATATCCTAATTAACACTAACAAACCTTAATAGAAAAACCAATTAGCCTAATTAATACCCTCAACAATAGAAAATAACTTAATTAGCTCAAATTATTAAATGGTTTTTACACGATTAATTAGAATACTTTATTTAATTTATTTAACTTAATTAATCAAATTAATAACTTTCTTATTATAAATCAACCCCTAAACAATTTGGTATGATTTTTAATAATTAATTAAAGATAAATTAGAGTAATTACTATTTAAATAATTAATCAATAACTAAATAATTATCTTAATTAATTAGGTTATCTGATGCCTATAGTCTAATAAATTTATTTTTTAGCATCTTAATCATTACTTATTTCTATTTAATTAAAATAATTAATAGTTCAATTTATTAACAAAATTTTATTTAGCTAGCTTACCCTAATATATAAATTTTAAAAAAAAATTAATAAAGGAAGAAATGCAATCTCATTTATGCATTTTTTTATTTTCAAAAACTATGTACGTTAGAAAAAAAATAGTTTGAACAATTGCTTTTTCTTTTTTTACTATTGAAAATTAATTATTGGATATCCAAAGCTTTTGCAGGCCGCCTGAGATATTTTCTTCACTCATTTAAAAAGCTTCTATTATATAAACATGAAACAAATACACATTTAAATATTTTTTTTCGGTTTCAAATGAAAAATAAAATAAAACAAAATTAAAATAAAACGATCAAATAAGCCCTAAAATTTTATAAAACTTAGCTGTCAACTATAGCAGGAAGTCCTCAGACCAGACTCCGAGAAGCTGCTTCAGCTGTCCAGAAAGCTAGAATCAGACAAACAAAATCATTAGCAAACAGATCCTAAACAGTTTATTTTCCACTTCTAAAAGCATAAACGCACTTATGTACGTTTTGTTTGGGGCAGCTTTCTTACTGAGCACAGAAAAGAAATTCTTGCAAGAAAATGAATGGTATGGTGTTAGTACAGCTAATTAATTAAAAACTGCTTTTGAAGTTTGCTTCATAACAGGTCGACCCCGTAGAAATAGAATTTTTATTGCATCCTCCCACCTAACGTAGAGATACGTCCTCTCACCGCCAAAAAACTCGGTTTTTGCTCGGTATTGTTACGTATTATTTGATAATAACAAGGAATATCATCATGTGAAGACCAATACCGAGTTATACCGAGCAATACCGAGCAATACAAAAAAAATACCGAGTTTTTTCTAGAAAAAACTCGGTATTTTTTTTGTATTGCTCGGTATTGGTCTTCACATGATGATATTCCTCGTTATTGTTTGGTATTGCTCGGTATTTCTCGTTTTTTTAGCGTGATTTTAGCTCTGGGAGGACGTATCTCTGCGTCAGGTGGGAGGACGCAATAAAAATTTGTAGAAAGAGCACCCTCTAATCTTAGCTAATCCACAAAGCAGGCCTGGAAATCCCTTCCTACCATTGGAATAGCCTTTCAGTCTGGAAACAAAGTGACTATCTTTATCCACCACATAAAAATCAAATTTTGGAAAGAAATGGGGAAAGTAGCTGAAAGATAAAACAACTAAGCGGCTTTTGAATGCTTTTTTTTTTTTTAATATCTCATGCTGAAAAGTTGGTAACGAGGGGCAAAGAAACTAAATAAAAAGATTGAGAAAGTGATGTAGAACTATATGCGTAGGTTGATGTTTAATTAGTTTTAACTCTAGGCTGCGTAGGCAATAATTTGATCTTCTTGCCCGCATATTCAAACACACAGGCGTTCGAACGCCCATAGATGTAGAACCTTGGCTGTCACAAGGTTCAGCCCCTTCTTGGGCTTAACCGCAGCTCTCCACTGTCGGATGTCCACATCAGAAAGAGTATAGTCAAGG
This sequence comes from Dendrobium catenatum, assembly GCF_001605985.2. Lineage (NCBI taxonomy): Eukaryota > Viridiplantae > Streptophyta > Magnoliopsida > Asparagales > Orchidaceae > Dendrobium > Dendrobium catenatum. Next base: position 2,410,287 of record NW_021319436.1, read on the forward strand.
TTCATCTCAACCGTAACAGACATCATGATTCAAGGGATATAACCAGAAAGTCCCATATGTTGATATCAGAAGTGGTTTTCAATGGAGAAGACTTTAGCTTTTCTCTAATTAATGGAATAAGATGTGGAATTTTGTGAACCTTCAATCACTTCCCTAAATTATGCCAAAAAGATCATGAGATTTTATGTAAAATGAACACTTAGGAGAGTCAATTATCGTAATTCCTTTGCTCCGAATGCTGAACATATTACACAGACTATATACATAGTATCATATACTAATGTATAACAACGAGAAATTAAACCGGTTGCATTTATCAAATATTCTAGATTGGCTTTAGTAATACTCGTTGTCAATTAATTCCATTTGAGATTTCCTGAGATTTTAACTCTATACAGCTTAAATCACTTTGCATAGCTTCTCATTTTATTACCTTTGAGCTAACCATTTTCCATTCTAAACCTTCCAAGCTAATTTAAACTACCTATCTTATACGGCGTCTTCTACCATCATTTGAACAAAGCCGAACCACTGAAGTCCATTTTACATGACTTTATCATCAATAGATACTACTACAGTCTCCAATTCTTCATATTTGTAATAATAATAAATCATTAAACTGACTTCAGTCATCCACCGTCGGACTTCCACTCGACCATCATTGGACCACTGCCCGACCGCCATCAATAGCTAGCCACTGACCACCGCCGGACTTCTGCCCGACCATCGTCAGACCACCGCCCAGCCCCCAATCGCCATTGGACCACCGTTGTCCGCCGACCACAATCGTCCGCCGACTACGGTCCCTTCGACCTCGACCGCTCACCGACTACAATCCCTCCGACCTTCTTCGCCCGCCGACTACAATCCATCCGACCATACTCGTTTGATAGAAGTTTCTACCTCTTCAATTTAGGTCTTATGGGCTTCAAAAATTCGCACCCCGACCTCTCTGCAAACCCCCTTTTATCTTTCTTTTTCATTCGGGTCATCGAGGAGAGTTTTAACATTTTAGTTCCAAGGCAAATTTTCAAAAGGCAGATTGGGTTTGAAACAAGACACTAACCACTAACCAGAGATTTCGCCCTCATTTTACGATGACTTTATATATGAGTTCAAGTTTCCTATAGGTGCAAGCCCCCTATAGTTAAATACACCTCCCGACAATGAGAGAGAACTTTCGATTAAGACTAGTCGTCAAACAGATACGTAGAGGTATGCAGTATCTGATGTATAGTAGCAACATGGGTTTAATTTTTGAGAATTTAATATTTAAAATTAAAAATTGACCACTTTCACTTAAAGCGGGTGATGGGGGAATGGATGATGAACCAAATCAAGATCCCACGGTTCTGTCATTCAGAGTCATCATGGTCCCTTATTTACTTAGTAAGAGAAGCTAGTCGGCCCAACCTGAAAAAAGTATCCTTGTCGGCAGTCATGGGTTGCTTCGTCCAAGAATACCATGTAGACATAGGGTGCATATTTGTTTAAGTGGACAAATCTGAATCCACCTTAGCTAACAGTGAGCTTTGTGCTCTATCGATTATATCATATTTATTCATATCTCAATGATTTGATGCCAATAAGAAGCACGCGGGCTATGGCCATAACCGTAATATAGTGAAATTGTTGGACCTAGCACACGGGCTAGGTTAGAGGGTCGCAGTTATAATCGTTAACCACGCAGAGCCATCTGGCCAAACCAAGAGTTTTTTGAGAAGCCATCTGGCCAAACCACCGATTAGAGGACCAATGTCACGTCCTTACTGGCAAGATACAAATTGAGAATGAATACTAGTGATATTCTTGACCAGACATTTGATCTTTGTGAGCTGAAGTAATTTTTAAATTTGTCCACCTCCGTAAATTGTTGTTGAGGGTAGATGGATTTTTCTTTATTTGATGATTTATTTCAATTTTAAATATTTTAATTTTAGTGTTTTTTCAAAATTTGGATTTTTACGGGCAATTGGAAGACATTTTATATGTTTATTATTCCCTCCGATTGAGATTTTCTGTCAACACGATCAATATCGGGGTGTTCTTATAGCCTTTTAAAAATATATGTATTTCATAAGGATTTGGAGGAATTTGAAGGGGTAGTCCCCTCCTATTGATATAAATATTCAACACGGCCATCATCGTGGTGCACTTATGAGTAATTTTATTTATGGATTGAACATTGTCGACTCTGTCTACTTGCTTACAAAGGATCGAGTTCGCTGCTAGATTTATGTCGTTGTTAATAAATTTTCTTTGTTATAAGCCTTGGTGGCCTCATATGAACGTATAAAATCAAATATCATGGTCGATGTTGCGATCGTATATTTGTTCATTGGTTCAAGTCGTGTCGACTCCCGTCCTATCAAGGAGAAGGATTGGACTTGAACTAAAATTCATTTTTAGACCCACGCAATATCCTCAGAAGTCACGTGTGTACCAACAACATGCTCATCGGGGCCCATGTAGATGTATATTCTTACATGTAAACAAGTTAATGTGCATGCATATGTATTTTCATATTTGTATGTATAAATGTTGCAGAGCAATTATGAGGCCATTTTTAAAAATATTTGGTACTGATCAGCTGTGCGAATGATCAGCATTTTGGTGAACAAAGCGCTCTATGTAGAAGCCCGTAAACACCCTCTGTTCACTTGTATATGTGTTGTAGATCCGGTGGCGTGACATTGTATGGCAGTTTGTAGACGTCTTCTATCTTCTTGTATGTATGTTGCAGATCCGGTGGTATGACATTGTATAGTAGCTTGTAGACGCCTTATGTCCGCTTATACGAGTGTTGCGGATCTGATGGCAAGGCATTATTAATTGCTTCAACATCTAAATTAGATGTAACAAGAAATGTCTCATTCATTACAGCATCACCTACATTATAATGTTCTTTCTCATGTCAATTCCATACAATATATCCCACAAAAAATCCTTTAAAAATTACGTGATCTTTGATATCTTTCATTGAATGAAAATGTTTATTAATGCATGATTTGAGTGGAAATAAAATCTTTCCTGATAAATTCTGACTTGAACTTGCAAACTTAATAAAGTTATTAACACCATTTATGTAATTACAACTCCATTTAGTTTTTGTAATCTAGCTATTGTCCATATCTAGTGAAAAATAGACTTTGAAATTACTAATTAGAATAAAAAGTTACTCAAATGGTTTATAAAAAGATTTTAAAATATTTTAGGCATATCAATGGAATAATGTCTATCAATCAAGGAATTAAAACGAATTTATTAGAGTTTGTTATTAGTGTGAATGCATCAAAAGTACAACATAATTGTAGTGGTTTAAATCGCTACTAAGAAACCTAAACTTATTTTAACATGAATATTTAAATGATTTCTGCGTGGTACTACACTCATTCTCCTCCCCCGTCTAGTGCTACCTAATGATCCAATGCATTTTAAATTCACATATTAAGAAGATAGTTATCATAAATATTTACTAGTTATGTAGTGAAATAGCTTTCAAATAGCCACTCCAAAATAAAAAATTAAAAAAAACACACACAAAATGCAAAACTCTGAAAGAGAGTTCAAATATATACTATTTCCCATAATATAAACAAATAAGAAGGAAAATCACCAGCATTAAAACAACCTAAAAAATGCATCTGATTTTCAGTGCATTTATGAACAAAAAGTTAATTCAATACCATTTTTTATTGAATATTCTCTATAAAAGTTAAAAAGTCAGAAATAACCATATATGCTTAGAAACACTAAAAATGGAGGCGCATGCTTCCATCAATTACCATCTTGAAATTCCATCAATCTTCTGGGCCCCATTATTTGGACAAGAAAAATTAATTTGAATGCCTTATTTGCTTGATTGTAGATAAGAATGTAATTAAGGTATCTTTAATAAGCTAATGGTAGTAAAATTTTATGATAAAAACTGTGCTGAGATGGCTAAGAAAGAAATATTATGGTGGTGAATTTTCCAAGTTTGTAATATAAGCAATTCAGAACTCAAGACTAGGGGGAAGTAAACTCCTTATTACTATGTTTAGATTGATATTCTTACTAGAAGATGATCTCGTACACAACAACAAAACAAATGTCATCTTCAAGAAGCATTCAGTCTACATTTGAGATCTATTAAAATAGCATGAACTAGATGGCTTTGTTATGCCTGATTATTACCTCACTTGGTTCTTGTATTTCTACAAGATATTAAGAAGGATTCCCAATTGGTTGGCTAGAAATTTTGGTGTTTCTTGATGCGGTGAGATTGGGATTTTCGAAAAAAACACATATGCGAGAGCAATGACAAATATGAGAACACAAAATCAACAAGATAAACAATGAAAAAACAAGTCAAAATTTAAGAGTTTGAAAAAGTCCACAAATATTTATAGTTGCAGAAGGATATTTTTGTTCCACTAGATCAGTGATAAATACAAAATACATATTTTTACCTTTGAATGTTTCGCAAACAACGATGGCGTCAACTCCGGCACTAGATCCAGGAAGAAGGGCGGCATGTGGATACACAAAGGAGGAAGCAGGCGCACGAAACGAATGTGTGGCACTATGGCTTATTCACAGTAATATTGGGAAATTAGGACTTTTGTATGCGTTTTTTTTTTTTCGTGGGTTATAACGGTGGTTTTAACCACCAGTATAAAAAAGAAGTGATTAAAACTGGTGCTAATAGCGGTTGTTAAAATTGGTCCTAATAGCGGTGGTTAAAACTAGTGCTAATGGTGGCAGTTTAAACCGGTGCTAAAAAGGTTCAATAGTGGCAGTTTTCAAACCCCCACTAATAAATGTTGTGAAAATATGTGATTTTTGGTAGTGTATGAATGCAAGTTCCCCTTTTATTTAAGTATCATTTTAATTTCCTTCAATTTAACCAAACCAAAGAAAATCATAAATTCAACTCACTTAAGGATTTTATATTTTTTTTAATAATCATCGGATGAATTTAGACCAACTTAATCCCTACTTTGTTGATTGGGAAAGTCATCCTTCTTACATTGGAGATCTTATCATCATCATCATTGTTCTTATCTCAATATTTTTTAGTTTGCATTATGAATTCTCATTTTTCATACGTTCTGTTGAGTAGTTAAATCTAATATGTAAAATTCATTTAAACAATTCGTTTCATATTATAAGAAGTCTAGTCATACTTTATAATCCCCAAATACTAATTTTACTAACTAGTGTGATAATTGTATTTTTTATCTTTTATTGTGCAATAACTGAATGTCTTGCATTAAACACCTTATCTGTGTCACTTCAATCATTATCGTTATATGTATTAAAGATGCAACTTCAATCATTTATGATTTATCTAATAAAAACCCTAGTGGGGGATGACAACCCAACATCTCCAAAATCTCTGCTGGGATCACCAAGTTAGCAACTGATTGTACAGGGGAAAAAAATCATACTCTAATAAGAAAAGCACTTATCTTCATACAATTAAAGATTCTATTGCGCAAAAAATAAGAGAAACCAACTCATCACTTCGTCAAAAAGAAAGATTCAAGAAACAGAATGAAGAAGAAGAAACTGACAGGATAGGAACCAGAGCACCATGATACAGAAGACGACGACGATTGGAATAGCGTGAACCATCACCACAGAGACACGCATCGTCCTCGCTTCCTTCTTTCCGATGAAGGATTGAGGATCGCAGGTCGGGAGACCGTCGATATCCACCATCGATCTGTGACTCCTGTGGATCCCCCTTGCAGTTGGCGCGCTGCGCAGGAACTCGTCCGCGCTTGCTGACCTCTGCATCTTCCTCGAAAACAATGGGGTTTTCAGTTTTGGTTTGCCTGTTAGGCTCTTCGACTTCGAGTTGATGAGGATGAAGGCCGAAGAAAGGACGGAACTTTCTCACTGACGAGGGATGACGAGGGATGATGGTTGAAGAAAGAACCGATCTTTATGATTTCTTTTGGCTGAACTAAGAGTTAGAATTTAGAAAACACTGTAAATTCAGATTTAATAAATTTAATGAGGGTTAAATTCATAAAATTATTTGGCAACTAAGGCTCAGCTTTTTATTATTTTTTTAAAATAATTTTTAGTATAAAAGTTTTTATTTAAAAAATTGTTGATATACTAAAACTTTATTTGAAAAAAAATAAAAAATTGTCCCAAACAACAACAATTACTTCAACAACAATAAATTTATGAGAATTTGTAATAATCTTCTTCGGATAAAAATAGGAAATCAAATAATTATAAATTTTTCAGGTACCTAGAACGAGGTTAAGATTAGTTTATCATCATTAGAGGTTTATGAATAGCATGGTATTGACAGTATTGTTATATTTATTGGATCCACGTACTTGTATTATTGCAGGCAAAGCGATGTATATATTTTCACACCCCTGAAATGGTTTTCTTCGGGAATGGATTCTAGGGGTGTCAATATTTGACAAAACCTAAAAACCTGACTCGAATCAGACCCAAAAATTTCGGGTTAGGGTACATTTGGCAAACGGCTCGGGTCTGGGTTGAACCAAAAACATAAAAATAACCATGTAACGACCCAATCCTAACTCCAGATTCGACCCAAACCCAACCCGCAACCTGATTTTGAAACCCCTAGGTTGAAGTAGGTTTCAAATTTTGGTGTGGTTGGTGAAGGTTGTTCTTGTTTGAACTCAACTAAAGAGTCTTAAAGAGAATATGTAAATGTGTATATATACATTAAATATAATGACATCTATCCAATAGTCATTTTTTTGTGACACAAATGTATAATAGTACCACAAAAATTTCACCCAATATGTTACATCTAACTCGCCCATTTTGAGTTAGAGGATGATGAGCTTTATTACCTAACCCTTAGAAAAGCTCAACCTATTATGAGGCAATCTTTTCATAAGAATATACAAGGGATTACTAAAATAGGTAGCTTGAAAACTTCAAAGATCCTTTGAAGAGCTTTAAATTTGCTATGCTATGGTGTTATGGTGAGTATGTTCCCAATTATTTTTTTATATTTGATAGTACAAATGAATGTATTCTCTGAGTAACATAGAATGCATGACTACCAAAGGATACTTTTGCTAAGGACATGACAAGATATACTTGACCAGCATCTTAGCAAAAAAAAAAAATGTAGATCAGAAATGATAAACTTAACTTGGATAGAGATAAGGAAAATGCTTAGAACTACATATAACCCAAGTCACTATCACAAAAAATTGCATAGGCAACTTCTAACCCTAAGGTAGGGCTCCCTTCAAGTCACCAAGTATCTCAACACTTTTAAGGACTAACGCTCTACATAATGATTGACAACTAGTCAATAAATTTGTAATTAGTCTTAGAATGGATGTTAGAAATGGGATAGATATGTTTGAACACCATATATTAAAATATGCTTTCCATTATGGACACATGGTGGAAAAGAAAAAGATGGCTACCCCATACTTTTATTCAAATGCCTAATGCTTCGCCCATCCCATCACTAATGGCACTCAAACTACTAGTGCTCCTATTAAGAATAGTTCTAATGAACATATATTTTAAATGCCATGTGAAGGGCCATATATAACCTCAATACAAAACACAAAATCTTTTTCCATAGGATCTAGTTTACTTAAGGACATTATATACACATTTTTGGATGAACTACCTCTATTAGGAGATTGTATTGACCTAGATTAAACATATTAGAGTTATGAGGTGTTTAAACTCATGAGAGTAAAATATAGGAGATACATATGTCTGCTACTACTAAGTTAGGTAATTGCATTACTGATACAAAAAGATCCAATGATATGGCTATAGTCCCCAATCATATATTTTTTTCAATTATCTTTTAAATTCATAGAAGATTAATATCCATTCTTATTGAGGTAACAAATAAATAAAAGCTATGCAAAGTATGCTGAAAGAGTAACTCACAATTTTTCTTCCAAATAATCTAAGGAAGGAGATTATGTGTTGGCTTGTATTTATCCTAAGAGATATCCATGTTGGTTTCAAAAGATAGTGCATGTAATGTTACGATAGATGACTAATCATTACGAACCATTACTCTCTATAGGTCCATAGGGATACTTGTATTAAAGTTAAGTATAATTAATATAAAGCTTGGTCAAACGAAAGTTAGAATAGATCCTGTGGGGCTCTATAGAGGTTGATGGGAGGAACATCCTACAAACTAAAAAAAGGTTGACTTAAAAATATCAAAGTGAATATGATAGAGAGACTTATAACTCCAACATCAACTATAGGGAGATTCTTAAGATTGGAATAATGATGATATGTGGCAATACTTGTCTGGGAGAAAATAAATGAGTTGATGTAAGAAAGTGAAGACTAACCTACCGACTAGGTCTGACATCCCCAATTAAGATCTCATGATATCATTTCAAGTTAATTAGTGCCGTTAGTCTACTCAAGTATATGGTTATCTAATAATCCTTATTAGTAACTATGAGTTACTATGAGGACCTTGTAAACTAAAGTTATGGACCTAATCATAGGCTGACAAATATAAATTACACTCCACTATTATATGAGGGAAAAACCCAAACTAGATTTACAATAATGTGTTATGGTACATTTTACAACCTATAAGGCTAACTAAGCTCTAAGACTAAAAGGTAGAAAAGAAAATTTTTTCTCTATGTGATGGAGAGGACACCAAAGATAGGGCTTATAGCACAATTGTGTGGGATTGAGATTGCCTAAATACCTTCTCAATCTTGCAGAGAACCTGAGACACATATGAAAGAATTGTACATCTCCCCAATGTAGTAAAAAGATATTCAAAGAGTTGGATTTACAGCTTGATCACATATAATCAAGAGCCCCAAATATCTCCTCAATGTAATATAAATGAAGTCCAAATTAGACATACAACTTAGTTGTGTGTGACCAAGGAAACCATGATGTCTTCTCATTGTCATAGGGAAGACATCAAAGATATGATGGAGATCTTGAATATCTTTTCACTATGGTACAAGTAATACATAGAATGGAATGAAAAGATGGGAATAATGAGACTTACAGCTTGATTGTATGGGATCAAGCAAAAGCAAGCTCAAATATCTCCTTAGCATAGTATAAGCTTATAACATCGTAATGGGACTTATAACTTGATTGTATATGACCAAGAAAGATTAACTATCTTTTCAATATAGTAAAAAAGATAGACAAGTGGACTTGCATCATGCCTAAGTCAGGAATGCCATTTAATCCACATAGTCATATGTGAAAGTGAAGAGTTGATCATCCCTAATAGATACGGGATAGATACATACTAAACTAAATGAAGAAAAAACCTATGTATGTAGAGTCTATGTCTAAGTTATCTATCATAAAGTGTATGGATACTAGATTAATTGCAGCGTTAGAAGGGCATCGTATGATGGGTGTCAACAATACTAGAAGTTAATAAGTCATATATATGTCACCTATCCATGTTGAGCATGATGAGAATTTGGAAGATAAAAAACTTAATTCATTCCAACTGCCCCAGTTAGACCTATGGCAATTTTTGGTGGATTTCCTTCGACTACATGTCAATTTTACTTATGTGACTATGACTTTCATGGTTCAAGTTCTTCTGTATTAAAAATATGTCACGCTGTATTATTTTATGTGCTTCATTTGATTACTTTTCCTCACATTTGGCACGTCTACAGGGGTTGATGCTAGGGATTTGTCAGAGGATGGCCTAGATGATGTTGAGGGCATGGATGCTTCAGCTGTTCATGTAGCAAAACTTTTGCCAACTAAACCCACAAAGAGTATGTTTTTTCCTGAAACACGTGGAGCAAGATAGAAGAATGTTGAGATGTGTCAAAATTTAGAAAGAATAAATAGGAATGATTATATTAGAGAAATGATTGGAGTCATCCCTATTGAAGATAATTGAAAATAGTTTTTTTGTGATTAAAACAACAACAACAATATCATCATCAAGCATTTATCCCACTACATGGGGTTGACTAAATGAATCTTTTTTCTCTATTTGTGTCCTATTAAGAGTCAAATTCTTATTTAAATATAATAAAAAAAGGTCATTTCTAATATTTTCTAACCAAGTCTTTTAAGGTCTAACTCTACCTTTCTTAGCATATGTCAAATCTAATACATCTACTTTCATAGTCGTGTCATCGGAAGGCCACCATTTTATATGACCAAGCCATTTGAGGTGACTCTCTCTAATTTTATCTTCTACTGGAGCAACTCTAACCTTTTCACGTATACACTCATTTCATATCATGTTTCTAAGAGTAAAGTCACACATCCGCCTAAGCATCATCATCCCTGCAATACTTAAGTTAATAATATGTTTCTCTTTTAATGGCCAATATTCTACATAGGTATCACCACCATCTTATAGAATTTTCCCTTAAATTTGAAGGGACCTTTTCTACCACACAACAAAAGCTAAAAAAAAATGCACTTTCTAGATTAGTACATAAAATTAGTACTTGGGAATTAGGATGGGAAAGAGCTGGATCTGAAATAACATAGATAGTTGTTCAAAATAATTTGTAAAAAATAGATTTAATATTCCATACAACACTCAATTGAAATAATTACAAAATGAGTATTCACAAAATTAACACCAAATAATTGGGTCTAATGATGTTGATATAGCACATGTTGCTGGATTATCTCACTTCATAAAATTACATGTATTAACAAATTAACCTTAATTTTCATTAAATAAAATTCAATTGTATCATTTTAATTTTATTTACCTACTTATAAGATGTAAGGGAACCTAATTGAGCTTAGAACCAAATTGCTCAAACTTATTTATTTATTTAACCAAAGTCCAACCAAACTTAAACATTATCCAAACTTCATAATGTTATAAGTTCAAATTATAATCATTTTTCACTAATTACATATTTAATATTAATAAATAAACATATATGGTAATTGCTTTATATACAAAGAAAAATAAAATGAACAAATCAATATTCAAATGTTATCTTATCTACAGAGTTTTTTAAAATATATTATAACCCTGTTTAATTTTTTAAGGAAATGAACATAAATCCTAAATAAATAAATAAATAAATTATAAATTATTCATCTAGTGCACTATTTCACTCAAAATCTTAACAAAATTATTTCTAATTACATTCAGCCATCACCAAAAAAATTGTTATGAGAACAGTGTATTGTTTACAATGAACAATAATCTATCAGAAAAAGAAAATTTTCTGCTCTATGGCAACCATCATACCAATACTATGAACAATTATTAGGTCCTCCGACCGGACGTAGAGGAGCATCCAGTCGACACTAAAATCCCGCCAAAAAATTCGGTATTTACTCGGTATTACTAGATATTATTTGGTAATAATGAGGAATACCGCTCTGTAAAGACCAATACCGAGTTATACCGAGCTATATCAAATTATACAAAAAAATACCAAATTTTTTCTAGGAAAAAATCGGTATTTTTTTGTATAACTCGATATTGCTCGGTATAGCTCAGTATAACTCAGTATTGGATCTTCACATGATGGTAGTCCTCGTTATTGTTTAGTATTGCTCTAGTATTTGCTCAGTATTTCTCATTTTTTGGCGCGATTTTAACTCCGACCGGACGTAGAGCACTACAGCTTCATTTGAGACTATCTTTCTACTATTTTTTAAAGCATATTTATAGTAAAAAAAAAGTTTGAATTAAATTTTTTTGAACTTAAAAACTGCTTTAAAAAATAATAAAAAAATTATCCCAAACAAATCCTACATCTCAGCCATTTCAATATATGCTAATCATATTTTCAGTTCATCATTCAGCTAACTCACTGTATGCTGTGGTGTGCTGTTTCAGAACTGATAATGCAGAAAGTTGGAAAATTAATTAATTCGACGGTAGCAATAACCTTATCTTCCAATTAATTGTCAAACAAATTTCTTCTCAAAATTACAAGATAAATGATTCCAGAAGAGACAGACCAAAAGCAAAATACAGTTGAAAACATTTAATGATTATATAGCTTGTTTCCAGCTAAATATGGTTGTTCTTCATCCACACAACATGCAACATTCTGAGTGATGCATTCCGCCTTCATTCCTGAAGAGCACAGATCATTAAAGTTTATGTTAGCAGAACCAGCTGCAGCAGCTGCTTCTACATGAAGTGGGAGAATAAATGAGAGAGCTTCGTAGATTTTGTCACAATACTACAACAACAACAACAACAACATCAAGGCTTTGCCCCACTATGTGGGATCGGCTACATAAATCCCATTTCCTCTATTGTGTCCTGTTAAAAGTCAAATTCTCTTTTAAATCTAATAAAGAAAAATCATTTATAATATTTTCGAACCAAGTCTTTTTAGATCTACCTCTACCTTTCTTAACATAAGTCAAATCTAATATCTCTACTTTCCTAGCAGGGTCATCGGAAGTCCACCGTTTTATGTGACCAAACCATCTAAGGCAACTCTCTCTAATCTTATCTTCCACTGGAGCTACTCCAAGCTTTCATGTATATGCTCATTTTGTATCCTATCTCTAAGGGTAAAGCCACTCATCCACCTGAGCATCCTCATCTCTGCAACACTTAACTTAGTATTATGCTTCTCTTTTAATGGCCAACAGTTGGCACCATAAAGCATTGCAAGTCTTACCACCATCTTATAGAATTTTCCCTTAATTTTGAGGGGAGACTTTTCTATCACAATGTATGACATTAAATATTGAAAGAAAGAAAAAAATCAGAATATTCTGCTTAAATTTTTTACCAAAATGAATATCAGATTTATTAGATTTGTTTTGACGGAAGTTCAGAAAGTTTTCTTGGTATTTCTGCATGAAGCAATCAGTTGTGCGATGTATAAAGAGAATCTGATAAATGTAGCCTTATCTTCGTATTTGCATGCAAAGAGATTGTTTCTATAATATGAAATAAAAAAGATCATCATACCAGCATGCAATGACTCTCCTCTCCTCATAATCATTCTATATAATACTTTATAGCGACAGGCTTAAAGCATTTTCCGGATGACAGCTGCAACTCATATGTGAAATTCACATCCATCAAGCGATGATTCTCCCTGGACCGGCTCATAGAAAAAGCAATCATCAGTTTGTCACCTACATCAACTCTTAGAGGAGGATGCAAGAGGAAAACCTGCACAGGGGAGTAGTGAAAAAAAAAAAACAATTATAAGAGATTAAAACATACGAGATTTAAATTATGCCGAAAAAAAGACCATAAAAACATCCCTCGATGGTGAAAAGAAATTATGAATGGTGATAGAAATTGAAGTTTACATCATAACTTTGAATAAATATCCTCCATATCAAAAAGTAGAAGATTGCACACAAGTGGCATAGAAAATTTATGGGAATGAAATCCGACGACAATTGAAAACCTCTCTCAATAGAGAGATTATTACATACGGAGTCCGGACACAGAGAACTGTTCGATTTTGTGACTGTGAACAGTGAAACTGCAATAAAAACGCAATGGTGAACAGTAAAAGCACATTTGTGAACAATAATTGCGCTTTTACTGTTCACGGTCACAAAACCAAATGATTCTTTTTGTGCGGACTCTGCACGTAATAATCTCTCCTCTCAAAATGGAATTTGAGGATGCTAAATTCTAATTGCCACCACCCCAAGATGACATGACATCCACAACTAACACAACAGAGGACCCACCTCCAAATCCAAATCCAACTGGTCCAAACAGCATTGAACTAACCCAATAAAAATAGCAAAACCCAATCAAATCAACCAGATCATCTCAAACCAACCAACTAAACCCAACTGATCAACAGTCAATATTTGTAATAAATAACCCTTGGAATTATGCCATAAAGACAGTTGAATTTTATGAATGCAAACATGGTTTATCCTCTTTAGCTCTCTTCCCTACTGGCTGTATGTGACCCTCAAATAATGTGAGTGGAGATACCCTATCGGCAATGTGCCTCCATCACTTATATCGTACCTTTAAACCATGTGCATAGAGTTCCATTTGGTTTTGCTCAGCATTTTCCCTCTCTAAGATTGTTTTGCACTTCTCATCCTCTTTAATAAAGTAATATCCCCTCCCTCATATTCATCCAAGGCAGAAAATGTCCACGGCTCCCGGGTCATTCCAGCTTCATGCTGTTATTCAAAATCTATCTGTGTACATTTCCTGGGATATTAGTTCAGGATGGGAAACTCTTTCAATTGCTATGGGTATTGTAGCTTCAATACAGGATTTAGAACAGAAAGCTTAAAGTTTTCTAGTGAAGAAGATTCAATGGTTAATATGAAGTGACACCAAAAACTATCCAATTCTTTAGACATGGTAAACTTAAGAAGTAATCTGGAATGTGTTAGGGAGGCCCAGGAGGGGCCGGCTGAATAGGTTCAACGTCTACAGCTGCCGGCCTAGGGGGGGCGGAACCAAGGGAGAGGGTCAGATGCCCTAGTGGGCCCAAGTAATTAATTTAATGGGTGCTTAGGAGGGAAATTTGAATTAGGGGCTATTTAGGGATTTTGTATTTCTCCTTTTGCTTTAATTAGTGGCTAATGCTAGAATTAGGTTTTCATCTTGAATTTGAAAGTGATTTGAGATATAGGGTTTGTGTTCTTGGGCTCTAGGGTTTGCTAGATAATTGGAGAGTTGTTTCTTCCTCTCGAATTGAAGAAACTTGTATCTTGTATTATTTTTCTTGTTCGTGGATTGAATAGAAGAAGTTTTCCTTGTGTTTCTCTCCAATATCCTGAAATTTCTGCATTGTTTTTACCGATTATTACTATGTTTGCTTGCAAACCGAAGTATTTCCCTTAGGGTTACTTGCGAACTCAAAGTATTTCCTAATGTAACCATGATACAAATAATAGGAAAAAAACAAACCTGCTGACCCCAGTGAGTCGAGTTGTCAATGCTAGGAGCAGTAGTAAGTTCTACTTCTTGCTCAACCGGGTTCTGCATACTACCCTTTAAATAATGGAAGAAATCAGCCGCAAGCAATCAGCGTTTTGTAAAGAGAATATAAAAAGTTTTGAAGAGGACAGCATACCCGAAAATGGACATCAAACCAGCCAGCAAATGCTGATAGCCTAGTTCGATCCACATTGATTGGCAGCAAGAAATTCGCAAAAACATTGCGGATCTCATCTACTGTAGCTGTTAAACAATCAATTTCTTTAATGACTGCAGGGGTACCTATTATTTGACTGGGATGAAGACTGTTCCACAGTGATGTCTGCAAGAAAGAATAACTGTACTGCATGAGGAATTCTCAATTTCTCATACAAAACTTGAAACAACCTAATTACCATTGTTAATAAGAACAAAACCAACCAAAATGTAGCTGTTTTAATAAAGTAAACGAGTAAAAGAAATGCATCAACGAGTTTTATTAAACCATTCTCATCTCAGCTTACTGAACAGTGCAAGGATGACCAAAAAGGGGAACTACTACAGAAAATTCAATAAGTTATAACATTGAAACAATTTGAAGCATAAGCATCCTATGAAGCACAAACACTTTCAAATTGTGCTTCTATATCCTTGTTGGAGCCCCGGCGAGCATGAACACCACTCCAACACAACACACCTTAACGTATGTCCAACACTTCACAAATTACTTTGAATCTTTTTTTGTGTGGAATTAGACTCCATCGCTCACAAAACATGACTGGCAGGTGCAACTCAAAACATGAAACTCATAATCGAACGTACGTGAATCAATACCCATATTAAACTCCTTGCCCTAGCAATCTGCAAATATGATAATCCAACAATGCCCTTCAATTAAATCTACAATCTACCATCTATATGCCTTTTCACTCAAAGTCATGTCGCATCTCCACCACTTCAGTCGAAACAGCCTCTTATATTCTTCACAGTTAATCGTGTCCTATTCATCCATCTACAAAGCCAAAGATGGTCAAAGTTGGCATATTCATTCTTCTTCGAAGCAAATCACGACCATGGTAGAGCCATCCCCAAAATAATGAAGCTAAAGATAGTCCAAGATCACCTCTACTCTTCTTTAAAGCCAATCATGCCCTAACAAATCATATCGAAGTCGAAGAACTAATAATTAATGCTACATTTCTTTGTATAATATTAGTAACTTTTATATAATTCAGTTTCTAATTTTATATATTCATATCCTAGCATTTTATTCATTGTTCATTTAACATAAATTTTTTATCTAAAATAACTGGATATTGCCTCAAATGATTGAGTTTCTTCATTAAAGACATTGATTAACAATCAGGACTTAATTGTATTTGTTTTTCTTTTAGGATGCTATACTTCATCCTGCAATTCCATTGGTGGAAAATAGCAGAAATTATATAATTTATAACATCCTATCCATAACATAATGTATCCTACTTTTCATGGTTCTGTCCAGTTGTCCTGGCTGTGCTGTGTTGTGCCTATGTCGCATCATGTCAATATTCTCGTATTTGCGCTTCATAGGTTGTAAGAATTTGCCACAAAGGGTAAACATTATTTAAAATCAGATCAAAGTTTGGCTTGAATTGGTCTCAGTTCAAAATCAACAAACCAAATAAAGAGCCAAAGCTAGCACAAATCAAACTTGGCTTGAGCCAAGCAAGGATTAAATCGACCTAGCTCGAGTTTGGATAGAAACAAAAACAGAAATAAAAATCGAAATATATGCATGCGTATGCATGAATTTATGAATGTGTATGTGATGTGAAACCAATAGGAATTGCACTAGAGATTATAAAGAAATTGATTTAAGCTTTGCAATATAAACTAATGTTTCACAAGATTAGATTTTAGACTTAAGGCCATCAATAATGTAAAGGCAATCAA
Organism: Dendrobium catenatum; assembly: GCF_001605985.2. Taxonomy (NCBI): domain Eukaryota; kingdom Viridiplantae; phylum Streptophyta; class Magnoliopsida; order Asparagales; family Orchidaceae; genus Dendrobium; species Dendrobium catenatum. The sequence continues at coordinate 2,427,082 of NW_021319436.1, forward strand.
TTACAAGATAGAATAACAATAACTTGAGAATGATCTCAATCATAAAGATAAACTTAAATATTGTAAACAAGAGATCCCACACTTAACAAAAAGAAAGATCACCTTGAGTTTCCCTCACTCAAGCTCGTCTAGTAAGGGTTAGCGAGAAATAATCTTAGCAAACCAAGCAATGCCACCAGTGTTGAGAAGACACCTATGATAGTAGCCCAACGAAAGTTCGCCAAAGAGGGAGAAGACGTGGGTGGGTACCAAATGTTCCGCCAACTTCCGGATGGTAGATGCTCTTCAATTGATGACGCCAACGTGAATACGGTGTGATTGATGTAATCTTCTACGGGGTTATCCACTTATGGATTGAGGTTGACGAAGGTGGATTGATGAATATCCACTAAACTTTAATTGTCGTAGAGGAATCCACAATCACGATCTGGATCGGCCATGCACTAGCCAAGGGGTTTGTCGATGGAGGGAGGCCTTCTTCTTTCTTGGAGTGTAGTTCATGAGGCAAGAAGGCTTCCAAGAGGTGGGAAGGAAGAAGGGGCGGCTAAGAAAAGAAGGGCATGCTTTTGGTGGAATTAGGGATTGGGTTTGGAAAGGGAAAGTAATATAAAATCTGAAAATAGTTTCAGATTTTAGTAAAATAGGAAAATGGATTTAAGAATTTGATATTTGAAAATCAAATTCAAGTGGAGGGAGATTAATGAGGAGAGAGGAGGGAGATCCCATGGAGGGGCCGGCGGCATGCATGGGGTTGGGAGGGATTTGTGGGAGTTAATGAGGATTCCTAATTCATGAAACTAAATTAGGAAGGAAATAATGAGGTCCAATCTAATTTCAAATTAAATTAGATTCAATTTGAAAATTTTCCTAATTTAACGTGGTTAATTTAGGAAAGTATTCAAAATTCAAATTTTGAATTTAGAATAGAATGACATCTTTCCCAAATTATGTAGGCTAAATTAGGAAGGTCTTAATGAAGATTGAACTCAACATTAAGTGGGGGAAGGTGATGTGGTCGGTTGTGGGCTTGGGAAGGAAGGGGGCTTGGTCGGTGGGGAGAAAGGGAAGGGAGGCCGGCGTTCTAATTGGAGGTGGGGAGAGTGGCCGGTGGAGGAGGGTTATTTGGCGCCTTGGCGGCTATGGTGAAGGGCATGAGAAGAGCGTCCGACGGGTGAGAAAGATTAGGGAGGCCGGCGGTGAAGTAAGAGGAGTCGGGCCACGAGCCCTGGACACTTCCGACGACTGGTGGGTATTGTTTTGCCCACACCTTGGGACTTCACCAATCAATAACTCACAAGCTCTAGAGAGAAAGCAGAAATTTTATTTCATTCATCATCATCTCTCATACAAGATGAGGACCTTATATATAGGCCTCCAAACAATTAGAAAAGAAAGACAATAATGCCCTCGAGACTACAACTCAAACATAAACAGAAAAAGGGTACAATCGTCACAACTAATAAAAGAAACACTAATACAAAATATAAATAAAAAATAAAGACTTCTGATCGAGGTCGTCGCTCTGCACTGCTTCCGATGATAGACATTCCAGAATCTCCTGTTAATGTCCTCATCAGTATGCTTGTATGAATTTATATTTTCATTTATAAATGTATGAAGTTATGCGTCTACATATGGAATATCCATGCATTTATGGATTCATGTAATATATGTAAAATTGATAATGTGTTATATTTTTTAAATTTGATTGAAATAAAACAAATCTTTTGCTCAATTGAAACAAAAAAGCTAGATCCAGCTTGGTTCAAGATCAAATCGAAAACTTGCTTCAGGTCAAGATAGATCAAAAGTGACTTTGAATAAATTTTAAGCCATATTCAACTGCACTTGAAATCAAATTTCTCACTACACGAGTGCCATCAAAAGAATCTTTCAGACCTACAGCAAAAAGTAAAAAAATGACCTCTTAGCATCTTTTTAAGTATTGGGCATATATTACATTTCAGAGAATCCAAAAAAAAAAAAAAAGAGAAGGAAATAAATTATGGTTGAAAGTTTTTTTTTTTTCTTCTTCTTCATGAAAACTATGCAGTATTATACATATGCCCCTAATTTATAATATGATTCATGACAGAATATCACAACACCAATACCTACTTGTTGACTCTCTCACTATAGCATAAATTTTCAAATGTTCACAGCAAATAAAAAGTGACGCTTAAATCATCTTATCTACATTATATACACAAGAACCACATTGTGTTGTATGGAACAAACTGCATGGAAATAAAATGACCATAGCATTGCATTAGAATATGACTGCATGAAGCAAGAAGAGAATGACAGTTAGCACCTTCAGATAGTATTTTTCATGCTCTTCACGATAAGCCTGGGATAGGGCATTCATATTGACTCCATAGTTTATTTCTGTGTCATTAACAAAGCTATACCAGTCGCTCATAGCAGTTTCGTAATCATTCATCTTCTGATCCCCTAAACCAGATCTGACCGGTGCTACCCACATCCTAGCATGACTAGGATACCTACAAAAAGGAATGGAATACAATAGTCTCTCATAGTGATCAACATTTGTAAGAGCTTGGCAAAAAAATACAAGTTCAATAAGAATCTATCATCAAGTAATTTTTAAGAAATGACAAATTGAAAATAGCTCCGTCAATCAATAGTATTTAATCATTTAAGTATCTCAATAGCATGTGCTTTCTCTAGATCCACGTTATACTTCAGGAGTTGGGCGGAATTTTCTTGGGACCAAGCTTCCGGGCAATGCCCTTTTTTATTTCTTTTCATTGTCATTAGCTCAATTCGTTGGAAATTGTTGTTTGCAGCTATGCAATAAATGTTAGTTTAATTGAATGCATACATGTTGTAACATTAGCGAAAAAAGAATGCATGCTAACAGTTAGAAATAATCATTGCTAGACTAACTCATCTGCAGCGCCCAATTATGATCTCAATCTGCCTTAATTATCAGATTGCCCAAAGAAGTTCTATTTCCTGTGTCTCGTCATGTTCCCAGCTGGCTCACGGCTTTCCCTGCTGGATTTCAATTTCCCTGCCTACTGGCTCACGGTTTTCCCTGCTGACTCTTGGTTTACATGCATGTTGATCCTCGATTTCCCTGATGTCTCATTAAATGGGTTGTCTTGAAGGGCTTCTATTGGCTGATTAGGTGGCACATTTAAGTGAGCAATTTATGGTCATTTCCTCCTCCTCCTATATAATATGGCAGATTTGCTGCCGGAGAAGGTTGTCATTGGCGAAAACAAACTCAAACGAATGGTTTCTTCCTAGCTTAAGAGCTATCTTCTTCCTACATTTATTTCTTTTTCTCGGTTTTATAGAATACTTCTTCTCTCCACGGTTTCTTTCCACATGTATCTTTCTTCGCCATATTGTGAGATGTAAGGTGTGTTGTGTCATGTTCTATTGATATTTGCCGAAAGAGCATTGGCCTGTGTTGGATCATAATTTCTTTAGTGGATCACTAGGAAGTGTCTTAGTTTGCATACCTAGTGTTCTCCTACTTGGTTAAGAACTTTGTATTGTATCAATTTGGTATCAAAGATTTAGCTTGCATCAATTTGATATAAGAGCCAGGTTTGCATCATCTCCCCACCTGTCTCCCACTAGCCCGTATCTCCGCCACATCATATGTTTCATTTCTTGCAAGCAGAACAAATATCCTAATGGGAGGGCGGCTAGATGTAACATGTTTATCCAAAGTCTAATTCTACAAAACTACAGCAATATGCAATGCTAATCTATCTATTTGCTCTCATTTAGAGGTTGTTTGGGTTGGTAGCAAAGTTCTGCAAAATACACACTTACAATCAACTTGGTTATATTTATTTTGCATAGCTTAGGGTAAAGTATTAAACTTAATTTGGCACAAACACATCAATATTCATTCTACTTAAGTGTAAAACCAAGTTTACAAATCAAAAATAAAATAAAATAAAAGATTCTAGAGATCCTGAGAATATCAACATTCATTACAATTTGAATCTGGAATAATTCTCATTAATATTAGGTTCAATGCATAAATCTCATGTATATTCATCACATTTATTATTGTTTAGTGTACATATATAGATCATATTCATAGTATGATAAGGTAGTATAGATATGAATGTTTGTACCCTAAATCAAACCAAGAAATAGAATAGTATATTTATTATTGATTAATGTACATATTTCCTCCTTTTTTTCCTGTTTTTAGTTTACTATCTACAATGGCAGTCTTCTAATGGCAAGATTACAACTTCTACTTTTGTTAAAGTCGACTATTTACAAGGTAGCAAATTCTTAGTGGTGTTTCTTCATAGAACTATATGTCATATATCATTATACTCTCTCCTAACTCTGATTTACTGTATAATCTTATAGAGCCTCTTTATTTTTTATTTTTTTATTTTTACAAAAGCTCATGGGATATGATGATGGAAGGCATGTAATGAAACTCTCACACCCAATGAAGGCTTCATGGGTTCTCAACTCCAATGATGCTAATCATGTGGCAACTAATCCAAGTAAATTCTCCAAGTTATTCTCTTATAATGGAAATGCAATAATAATCACTAGAGATAGAACCACACAAGTTAATATGTTGAAATTTTTTCTTCTTGGTAATAGCCTTTCACATCAAAAGTCTTGTCCATACACCTAACAACAAATGGAATTGTTGAGAGGAAACATAGGCATATCAATTAAGTTGGATAGATCATATTTATGATCCCAAAGTTCCTTTATACCTTTATACGGATGCCTTCCTTGTAGGGGTGCAAACGAGTCGAGTCGAGCTCGAGTCAGGGGGTGCTCGAGTCGAGCTCAACTGTCAACCACCGAGCTCGAGCTCGAACTCTAGTCGAGCTCAAAAATCGAGCTCGAACTCGAGTCGAGCTCAAAAATCGAGCTCGACTCGTTTCACCGTAAACAAGTTCAACTGCTCGTCGAGCCTCCCGCGCTGTTCTAAAAAAAATTTTCTGGGGAGTTTTGGGTTTGCTGTTAGCGGGAAAAAAGAGTATTGAGTACTTTTTTTTTGGGTTTGATGTCAGCGGGAGAGAGGGAGAGAGAGAGTATTAAAAAGATTTTTTGGGTTTGCTGTTAGCGGGAGGAAGAAGAGAGCATATTTTTTGGTTTTGATGTTAACATTTATTATTTGCCGGGCTTTGTCAGAGAAGAAAGACCGGGCTTGCCACAGAAAGAGAGAGGCTATATGCGATTGAGATTTGAAATGAGCTAGAATTTAAAATAATGGGCAGTTGAGATTATCAATAATTTTTTAAAATATTTAATTTAATTATTTCGAGCCGACTCGCGAGCTCACGAGCCGAGTCTCGTCAAGCTTGAGCTCGAGCTCGTTTAATCGAGCTCGTGGCTCGATAAGCTCGGCTCGCGAACTCGTTATTGAGTCGAGCTCGAGCCGGCTCGGCTCACTTACACCCCTACTTCCTTGCTACTATTTATATCACCAATGATTACACTCACATGTCCTGAAACATTTTACACTCTTTAGAGTATTTATTTAAAAGATCATCCTACATAATGATACATCTCTTCGGTTCTGATGCATATGTTTTACACAAGAAAATCAAAGAATAAAATTCGATTCTAAATCTAAAAATGCATTTTCATTAGCAATGAAGAAAGCTACAAGGGCTATAGTTGTTTTGATAAACAAAGTAAAAAAGTTTTGATATCCAAACATATTTTTTTATGAAAATATTAAATATTTTTTATGAAAGTAGGAAATATTATTAACTATATTTATAAAGAAATTGGGATTCATAAGCAAAAGAGCAGTATCATATCCACAACACTACTTCAAATAATCCCTCTTCAAAAAGGGACTCCCAACGGTCATCAAGACGAGAATTGATATTCATCAAAATTAGATTGTCTAATACACCCATAGAAACAAGGGGTAGATTACAATTCCAGCTACAAAGGAAGAAGGTGAATGATCAATGACTGAAGAAAAACTTATGGTCTTTTAAAGCCATAGAGGAAATCTCAGAAACAAAAGAAGGACAAGAGACTCTTCATGACAAAAGTGAAGCATAAAATCAATAAATTATTTATGGATATGAAAACAACAATCATAAGAAACTATTGTGAGGTGCATAATTATGAAAGTTTTAATGTCACTGTAAACCATCTTGACGAAGATGACATATAGAAACCCACCGCATGAGCAAGCAACCTATAACAGAAAATGGTTCATGTATAAAAAGATTGCTAAAATGAAAGAAAATAAAGCATGGGAAGTCTTTTAGAGACCCAAAAATCAAAATCGTGCTGATGCAAATGGGTTTACAAGATAAAGCATTAAGTAGATGGGAAAATTGGGATATTCCAAGCTGGGCGTGTTGCAAATGGATACACTCAACAACATGGATCAGATTAAGATGAGACCTCAACCGAATGGTAAATATTGCTATATTATGAATTATTTTTTCTATTATTCCACAAGATTGGTTGTTTAATCAACTTGAGGTCATAAATGCATTTCTTCAAGGAGAACTCAAAGAGGGTGCTGACATGGAATAAAAAAATAGATTTCATGAAGATGATCAAATAAGATATGTCTACGAGTTGAAAATTTCAATATATAGATTAAAGCAAGCTTCTTAAACATGATTTTTTAGTTTTCAAGAAGCTATAGAAGGTCTTGATTTTAAACAAACAAAATCAAATTATTTCTCTTTTCATTTACAAAATGCAATAAATCATAATCGTTGATTCTTATGTTAATGGCATCATTGTTTCTTAATTTGCAAAGAAATGACAAGTAGCATCAAACATCTACAACATGATATTTAAAATCAAATATTTGAGAAACTTGAGGTACTTTCTTGAAACATAACTTTACTTTCTTGAAACATAACTTGACTAGGGTTAGCTTTTTTTATTAGATTTAAATGAGAATTTGACTCTTAACACGACTCAATGCAGAAAAATGATTCATATAGCCGACCGACCCCATGTAGTGGGATAAAAGTTTGTTGTTGTTGTTGTAAGGGTTAGCACAAACTAAAAATATGACGACAAACTATGCTCTATATCTTTTTAAATTCAAAATGTAGGATTGCAATCCTCCATCTATACCAATCGCTTACAATCAAAAGTTAAGACTAGTGATGCAAAATCAATGAAGTACCCAAGCATATTTTATAGTATAGTGGGAGTCTTAAGCAGCTCACCATTACCACCAGAAATTGCCTTCGTAGTAAATCAAGCCTCACAATTTATGCATGAACTCACAGAGCTCCACATGCAACCCTTATCAAAAGAATAATGTATTATGTGAAAGAAACTAGGCAATATCACTTTCTAGATGATAAGATATTCTAATACAAATTAGGCAATATGCCAAGACACAAGAAAGTTACTAATAGTATATAGTATCTTCCTTGGAAAGAACCTAATATCACAAAAAAGTATCTAACAAAAAATAGCTGCAAGATCAAGTGTTTAGGTTGAATATAGAGTGATGGCTTCTATAATTGCTAAAATCACCTAGCTTAGATAAATTCTACAGCTATTACAAATATAGGGTAATGGCTTCAATAAGTGCTAAACCCTAAACCCTTATTACAAGACTCACGGCATACATATCCTAAACCATGCACCATATGCATAAGCCATAAAAAAGCCACGATAAATAAAAAAACAAAGTTCTCATGCAAGAGAAATTTGCATAAAATAGCAGAGGGATTTCATGGAAAGGCACAGCAACTTACATCACTCCAGATGGTTTTAGCCACCTATCTCGTGCGCATATCACAGAATCGAACATCGACTCTCTCAAAAGAAAATAACCCATCCACTCTGATATTATGACATCAACTGTAGACAAAACAGAAGCAAACAAATTTTTCAATAAAATTAAGATTCAATAACAACATTAAGTTACTAAGATAAGAGCCAAGACCTAACCTTTCTCAGGTAAACTAATCTCCTCCATAGACCCCTCAATCACCTGAACAGTATCCTCCACGTTATTGGCGTGGACAAGAGCCTTAGCATGCTCAGCCATCTTCGTTGCCTCAACGGCGTAAACTTTTCTGGCACCGGCTTGCGCGCTCCATATCGCAAGAATTCCGCTTCCCGTGCCCACGTCCAATACAACCTTTTCCAACAGGTTTTAGGGTTTATGTAAGTGCTCAGTTACTTTTCTCATGAAATCAAGACAGAAGCCACCAAATACGATAAAATTCATTTCCATTAAAACAAACCCTAGTGGAGGAGAGGGAAAAAGAAGGAACCTTTCCGGCAAAATGGTGCTTGTTGTTGAAGATGGCATTATAGTAGGCATCCATGCGGACGCGATCAGAGAGCATCTCCTTCTGGTGGTAGATGAAAGCATAGGTACAGAAGTAGTTAGCAAAGTCGACACTTTTGTCGAAGGACCCCTTGACAGCAGGAACGCCGTTGCTCGCCGGCGATGCCATGGTGGGTTTTTTCTCCGTGCCCCTGTGCCTGCTACTAGGGCGTCCAGCAGACTCGAGCGGGAATTAAAAAAGGGAAATTTAACTGGCTTTATAGGGCTGGTTTGGGGATGTAAGCGAGCCTAAATCGGCTCAAACTCTTGACTCCATAACGAGAGCCGCAAGCTCGTGCTCATCGAGCTGCCAGTTGAGCTCGTCTGCCAAACTAGCTCAAGTTTGAATTTGAGGAGATTCAACTTTTAGGATTTTTTAAAATAATTATTATTTTTATTAAATTTAAATATTTAAAAAATTAATGACTAAAGTTGCAGCCTAATAAAGACTACAACAATAATTATTATTAAAGCTTCTTCTATAAAAAATATATATTTATTATTAGTATGCAGTTAATAGTATAAGTCTTATAGAGTACACTGCATTATGAGAATACAAAGAATCACTGCTGATGTGTTTGTTTGGTCTGTAGGATTGTAGTCAGTGGGCGATGTAAGTTGGAATGACCGTAGCCGGCGGGCGACGGAGGTCGGAAGGACTATAGTCGGTGGGCCACGTAAGACGGAAGGATAGTAGTCAGCGGGCGACGGAGGTTGGAAGGACTGTAGTCGGTGGGCGGCGTAAGTTAGAAGGATCGTAGTCAGCGAGCGACGGAGTTTAGAAGGACTGTAGTCGGTGGGCGACGTAAGCTAGAAGGATCGTAATCGGCGGACGACGAAAGTCGGAAGGACTGTAGTCGTTGGGTGACGAAAGCAAGAAGGACCGTAGTCGGCGGGCGACGGAGCTCATAAGGACTATAGTCGATGGTCGACGAAAGTCAAAAGGACCGTAGTTGGTGGGTGATAGAGATTCGATCATTCGAATGACTGTAGTCTGTGAGCAACATAAGTCAGAAGGACCGTAGTCGGCGGGTGACGGAGGTTAGAAGGATTGTAGTCGGTGGGCGACGTAAGCCAGAAGGATCGTAGTTGGCGAGTGACGGAGGTCGAAAGGACTGTAGTTGGTGGGCGACGTAAGTCAGAAGGACCGTATTCGACAGGCGATGGAGGTCAGAAGGGCCATTAGGTAGAAATCCAGCATCATGTAGATGTCCAGAGAAAGTTCAATAATTGACAAAAAGTCCGGAGTCGGGTAGAAACTTGGCGACGAGCGGAGGTCCGGCGTCGGGTAGAAGTCTGACATCAGTTAGTATCCGAGGAGAACTCTGGAATTAGATGGTATTCGGGCAGACCTCCGGCGTCACTTGGAGTTCGAGTGAAACTCCGGTGTCACCTGGAGGTTGGGTGAAATTCCGGCGTCACTTGGAGTTCGAGAGAAACTCCAGCGTTACTTGAAGGTCAGGCGGAATTCCGGCGTCACTTGAAGGTCGGGCGGAATTCCGGCGGTGGTTGAGGAGTAGTTTCTTCCCTCCCATTCTTCTTCTCTTTTCATCTTCTTTTTTGGGTCCCCATCTCAAGAGAAATGATTGGCTATTTATAATTTTTTGAGAATGTCATGTCCCATAAATAGGAGGAGGATCAAAGGCAAATGTGGAGTGGTTCAGATGGACGGACGATATTGAATCCCTTGATCGTGGATCGTTTGTCAGACATTTGAAGGTCTTAACAATATCATAATTCGACGATCTTAGGCTCGTTGGATTTGTCTCGTCGAGCCTCTCGATTCGAATACAAGCATATCATGTTTGAAAACCTTTTGGTAATCAAAATTGTGGTTTGAATCTTCAAACAACATTTCGGGTCTTTGATTCATACCCATTTGGGCTCAGATTGAGTTGAATTTGGTGTCGTTGGGTTCGTATTTTCGAGACTATCAATTCGACTATAAGCTTGCTGAACTCGGAGTTCAGATAATCCCATATTTAATTTTTGAAGTTTCCAACTTGATATTGTCTCGAGATTCGTGCTCGATCAAGATAATTTTTTGATAACATATTATGAATATTTTTTAATAAAAAATAGCACCCGAGGACATTATTTTTCATTCATTGAGATGTTGTACCCCTAAAAAAAAGTGATTCATAATTCATAATTATAATATAAATCTTCATAGCTGACATAAAAATAAAATAAAAAAAAAGGATAAATTTTATAAATGATGTCATTGAAGTATTGAACACAACACTTATTTTTTTCATATATGACAATTATTTTGAAACTTCAATGATCACTTTACCATTATAACATATTCAAAATTTGTTCTAATATACTTTATACTGAACTATTTTGTTTTATGTCCATTATCTTATACAGAGAGAGAGATTACTTTCTTTCTATAGCAAGAAAAAAAATTACTTAAGCCTCTTGTAAGTGTTTAACTAAAAATAAGGTATTATTGGCCTACTTTGGCTCTCTCCTTCCACTATACTCCAAATTCTTTGGATCCAAATCAAAGACACTGCATCAGATCTTCACACATCCCCTTAATGCTTCCAGGCCTTTTAACTCTCAAGGACACCATTAGAACCATTCTCCAATCAATATTTTGAGACATTTAAGCCAAAGAAAATAAAATCATATATAAAAAGGGATCATATGATTGATTTGTCTAATAATAATGCTTGATGGTGTCATATGCAAGCTTTCATATATATAAGACGGGCCTTATTTTAGATACTTGTTTTATAGGATTATGCTAACTTGGAGGAATGTCATGACCCGGTTCAAAGACTCGAATTAATGAGGTCGGAACACACGGTCGAACGGTTAATGAAATTTTTATTTGTTAACGAGGTTCGCTGAAACCTCTGTTCTCCCGCGAAAATCACAGGCGGGAAGGAGAAAAAAAAACGGTGTGAGGAAAGCATTTGACGGAGTGGTACATTTGTTATGAGAATAGTATTTATGTGATATTAATGTAATATTTAAGAATTAGGTGTTAAATATGTAATATGTAACAAATAAAGTGATATGTATGTAAAAATCTCTATTTTTAAATGGACTCCTAAATAATCTGACACGAAAGGACTAATATTTAGGGAGAAAAAAAAAACATCAAACTAACATTTTTTATATCGGCAGAAATTTTTGGACAATTCCGAAGGGATTTCTATTGGCAGTGGACTCAAAAAAAAAAAAAGGTTTTAGAATTGGTGTAATAATCATATAAAAATATTATTTTTATTTTTCTATTAAAGTTAAATTTAAAAAAAGAATTTTGAAAAATAATTTGAATAATATACCTAAGAACAAATAAGCTCTTTAAAGAATCAAAATGATATATGATTATTTGAGAGTTTTATTTTAATATTTTTAACTAGACTCCTAAATGATCTGACACGAAATGACTAATATTTAGGGAGAAAAAAAAAAAGATCAAACTAACATTTTTTATATAGGCAGAAATTTTTGGACAGTTCCGAAGGAATTTCTGTTGGCAGTGGACTAAAAAAAATTTTTTTTTTTGGGAGAAATTTATACCAAAATTTCAACCATCATATAATGAATATTCGTTCTTCCCCAAAATACATACGTACCTTGACCTGGACGCATCATCACACCACCGCACAATTTAACTGCGATATTGGAAGAGTTCCGCAGAACAAGAAGAAAATTTTATTGAATGCTCTAAAAGAAAGAAAGCAAATAATTCACCTTTTTCTCCCCTTACAGTCCGATTCCAGGTTTGTAGTTTGTACAACAACAGCAAATGAATTTTTATTTTTTTTTTTCGTTTTCCATCGCCCAAAGAAATAGGAAGTTCTCTCTTTTATGATTTTAATTAAAAAATTCTTTTTTGGGGGCATTAATCGTGGATTTACCATTCTCGGGTAGCTGTTGATATTTTTCGCCATCCCCAATTTCCGACAGGCAATCATTCCTGTTCAGAAAATGAAAGAAAAAAAATGAGTCTGCTTTCTTCCCATCTGCAAGCATTTCAATCTTGTCTGAATGGCGCATGTACTATTGTCTGTGTTGTGCTTGTAGATTGTGTTTTTTGAACGAATGATAAAGATTGGGAAATTTTCTCCAAACCTTACCTTGCTCGTTAGGTTGTGCCCTTCTCTTACCCTAGTTCCCGACACTGGTGATTCGGATTCATGAGTTTTTTATTCATATTTCATTTCAAATGATATGGATACGTTTAGATTGGCGATCATTTTGACCCGTGCTTCTTTGCAGGGAGCGTTGCGCTCTTAGTGCTGTCAATATGAGTCATAAAAGCAGTTCTGTTGTATCTGGTTAGTTTTTTTGCCTTTCTTGCTCTCACTATCCAATGGTTTTGTGTTCTTACGGGTTTGATTTGTTTGTATATTTTAGTTTCGGTGATTTATTACGTTCAAGTGGTTGAATGCAGGTTCCAAGGCCGGTGGCGGGGCTGTTGAGTTTGGGAGAACTCATGTGGTCAGGCCAAAGGGAAAGCATCAAGCCACAATTGTTTGGCTTCATGGTCTAGGGGATAATGGTGCGAGGTAAAGATCTACCATTTATGTTTCTCTTCCTGACATTACTGTCATGTTTTTTGTGATTACCTAGCATTTTTATGAAATTATAATACTGTTTATCGCATGCCATTTCTTTCTCTGGGGAGATTTTGGTCCGTTTTATCTGGCTTTTGGTGAAATTTTTCTCTGTCGTTTAAGAGTAGTTGCTCTTCGATGGTTACTGATAAGATGTTATTGCGTTCATTTCCTTACATTTAGATTTTATAACGTTTTTTTAATTGTACCGTGTTTAATCCAAATGTAACATATTTTTCTTTAGTTTTCCTAGGCATATTTTTCCAGTGTTCTAAGAATTATATGACAGGAATATCAAAGTTTTTTTTATAATGCAAGTGTACATATCTCAGTATGATTTACTTTGGCTTTATGCATGATTTCTGTTAAATAATGGTGATCTAAGGCTTATTTGGGACGGCTTTGTTACTGCTTCTTAAAGCATCTTTCTTGTAACAAAATTTAAAATTTTGTATTAAAAAGTTGCTTTAAAAAGAAATAAGAAAGCCGTCCCAAACAAAGCCTAAATGGGTATCACGTTGTCTTTTAGAAATTTTTTTTTTCTATTAACATGCTTAGAGTGTTGAACCCACTAAATGCAAGGTAAAGCATTTTTTATGCTTGGATATAAGATCATGTTGTTTTTCTTGTTTTATAAGGTTCTATCATTGCTTTTAATGGTTAATTATCAATTGCTCCTTTTTATGTGCCTGCTTATCATGTTTTTAGCCTATTTTTGGCATACCTTTATGCCTTTATCTTGTCATCTTCTGCTTCTTTGAACAACATAAGTAGTTTCAGGATGTTTGGAAAAAAAAATTCAGCTGTGTGAAAGCTAAAGAGCAGCTTTCTTATAACTTATCTAAACTGCTTATACATGAGAAAAAAAATTTAAGTAGCTTCACAGGAAAGCACTTCTGGAGTTTTACCTTTCTTATCTAATTAATTAATAAAGTGGATATTTTAACTGCTTATATTTAATTAAGTTTAGGATATTATGTTATAATTATATGAAATTCACAAAAATATTTATGTAAGTCATTCAATCAACTCCTATAACTGCCACGCTTTTTAAATGAACAAGTAATATTTGGGGCACTTCAGAGTTTAGACAACAATCTTAGTATGGTTTTAAGCTTTAACAAACAGTTTGCTCCACTTGAAGCTCACACACTGCAACACAACACAAGGCAGCAATGCTGATTGCTGTGTTATTCATCTTCTTCAACCTGAGCTTAAACGTGCAATTTTGAGTTGAATATAACAGTTTTGAGCTAACTATTTACATCTATATGCAATTTATATATGAGAATTTCAGGCTTGGCATTCTTCTTGTATTAACTCTGATTATTGAACTCTAGTTTCTTTTTGATTGATTTGCTTCTGATATATTTTTGTATTTGCATGTACAATCTAATATATTATCAAAGTTTGCAATGTCTTTTATCCTTGAATCGTATTTGCTTTTGTAAGCCAGGAAAGGAATTGTAGCTCTCTTCAAATAATGTGGTTAATGACAAATGCGAGAACTTTAGGTCCCTTGTTATCAAATTAAGTCATTCACCACCTGACTTTAACATTCGTCTTATGGACACATGGTTTTATTCTACTTTCATGTATTGTATTCTTAAAGTAGGCATCTACTATAAATTATGAGATTAAAACTTGAACATTTTTACTAACATTTATCTTCCACCACTTGTGCCATGTAAAAAAAAAACTTGTGAAGAACCTTGATAGTTTGAAAGCTATGCACCGGCTTGGTAGTTTGAAAGCTATGCACCGGTTGCTCAAACACAAACAACAATAATAACAAGAAGCCTTTTGATGTGAAACGTACATGCGATGGAGTTACTTTAAGAAATTAAAGAGAGCAATTTTAACAAAATAATACAAAGTAAATTTATTGCTTATAACATTGGTTTGATCCTTAGAATTCTTAGTTTTAACTTGCTTAGGCAAAGAAGAGCGAGGTCGGTTAACCAAACAATTTAAGAAAACACAAAGATCAATTGTAACACTACGACGGTAAACAAGAATCCGCAATTTAATAATAAGAACTTTCACCTTTGGAGCCCATACGCTCAACTAATCTAGGCTTTAGCGGAAGAAGCGTCTTCACATTATAACCGAGGTCACTCCGAGGAAGAAGGACGCTGGCCGGCGGTTGAGTTGCAGGCCGGCGGCCTGAGTACTCCAGGGAGGGGGCGGTGGCAAGAGCAGGGGAGGGGAGGTTGTGGGGAGAATTTTAGGGATCCAAAATTGAAATTCCAACTTCCTCCAAGAGGCTCCAACCCAAATCCACACAACGACGATGAGATCAAGAGCAATGAAAGAAAATAATAGAGCAAGAAAGAACCTAGAACTCACAAAGAGATCTAGCTTCTCCTATGAACTCACTAAGAGATCATGGAGGTTTGCACTCACAAAGAGAACATGAAGTGGCAAATTTTCATTCATAAAAAACTAACTATTACATGAGAAAAAGGGCCTTATAAATAGGCCTCAAAATGACAAAGAAGCAAAAGACTAAAATGCCCCTTGGGTTACAATAGCTACCAAATACCCATGAGGGCAAAAACGGAAAAACATAAAATAAAAATAAACTACTACATAAAATGATGAAAATACAGATCATGATCGTGGCCGTCGATCTCCGGCATCTCCTGGAAATACATGTGTCGAAATCGCTGCTGATGTCCCTATCACCTTTATACCACTATGTGGGGTTGGCTACATGAATCCATTTTCTCCATTGTGCACTATTAAGAGTCAAATTCTTATTTAAATCTAATAATAAAGTTCATTTTAATACTTTATTATGAAGTTTTTTTAGGTCTATCTCTACCTTTCTTAACGTATGCCGGATCTAATACATCTACTATGCTAATAGGGTCATCAGAAGGCCAACATTTTATTTGACCAAACCATTTAAGACGACTCTCTAATCTTACCTGCCACTAGAGCCACTCCAACCTTTTCACCTATATACTAGTTTCACATTATGTTTCTAAGCATAAAGCCACTCATCTACCCGTGCATCATTATCTTAGCAACCCTTAACTTAATTTTATGCTTCTCTTTTAATGGTCAATATTCTACCCCATAAAGCATTGCAGGTCTCACCACCATATTATAATTTTTTTTCTTAACTTTGACGGGTACTTTTCTATTACGCAACAGGCTTGTTGCATTCATCCACATAAAAACTTTAATTCTACTAGTAATATTCTCATCTATTTAACCCTCATTTTGAACAAGCGACCCAAGATATCTAAAATGTGCACTCTTTTAATTACTTGATCACCCAATGTCGCATTCCCACCTATAGATCTATTACTACTAAAATTAAACTCAATGTATTTCATTTTAGATATACTCAAACGAAATCTTTAGACTCTAAAGCTGACATCCATAATTCAAGTTTTCATTTCAAATTCCTTTCTAATCTTATCAATATTAAGAATATCATCAGAAAAAAAAACATATTCTAGGGTACATCCTCTTGCAAATGTCTACTAAAAATATCCATGACTAAAGCAAAAAGATAAGGGAATAAAGTTGATCCTTGATGCAAACCAACTGAAATTAAAAAAAAAAAAAAAAGGTCAAACCATCTTGTGCTTCAACACAAGTAATAGCTTGTGTACAAATCCTTAATGACTTGAATGTAAACATTATTAACACCTTTCTTTTCTAGAACTCTCTAGAGCACTTCTCTTGAAACTTTATCATATGCTGATGCTCCTTTCTCTACTTCTCCATCAAACTTCTCAACAAATGTATAGCTTCCATAGTAAACCTTCTGGACATGATTCCAAATTGATTTTGAGAAACATTAATATCATGTCATAACCTATACTCAATTATTCTCCCATAATTTTAATGTATAACACATTAACTTAATTTCTTCTATAATTTGCACACTCTTATGTATCATCTTTATTCTTAAAAATAGTAATAAACACTTTCGTTCTCCACTCATTTGACTTCTTTTTAATTTTCAAAATAATATTAAAGAGTTCAGTAAGCCAAGAAATTTCTTGATCTCCTAAGCTTTTCCACACTTCTATTAGAATATCATCAGGTCATTACACTTTTTGACATTTCATTTTTTTTAAAGCTTCTCCAACTTCAGTTTTACAAATATGATGATAAAAATAAAAATTCATATTTTTATTTAAGGTGCTAAGGTCAATCTTATTCTTACAACCTTCATTGAAAAAATTATTGAAATATCTCATCCATCTATGTTGAATATCATCTTCTAAGAAAAATATTTTTTTATCTTCATCTTTAATGCACTATATTTAAACTAAATCTTTACTTCTCTTATCTATCTTCTTTGCTAACTTATACATACATCTTCTAAGCAAGGAAATCTATTGAACTACTTGTTTGTTCTCCTTGTGTTGAATTATGTTGAAAAGTTTGGGCATGTGTTTTAGAGTGGTTGACTTTTTTCTTTCTTGTCTTTCAGCTGGTCCCAGATCTTGGAAACCCTTCCTTTACCAAATGTAAGCACTGGCTTTATTTTCCTGCAAATCTACCACACTGTGTATGATTGTACAAGAAACATTTCCTAGCCATCTCTTTCCTATAATTACTACATGTGGCTAATGATTATGAACATATTTCTAGTTTTCCAAATGTTAGCTTGTCACAATGACTTTTGATATTTATTTAACTTAATGCAGATAAAATGGATATGTCCAACTGCCCCTGTTAGACCTGTATCAATTTTTGGTGGATTTCCTTCAACTGCATGTAAGCTTGCTTTTGTGACTACAATTTTCCTGCTCAAGTTCTTTTGTATTACACTGTAGCACTTTATATTATGTCCTTTTTTATTCTTTTTTTGTTTCAATCAACTACTTTTCTTCACATTTGGCATGTCTGTAGGGTTTGATGTGGGGGATTTGTCAGAGGATGGCCCAGATGATGTTGAGGGCATTGATTCTTCAGCTGCTCATGTAGCAAAACTTCTGTCAACTGAACCCACAAATAGTATGTTACAAGATAATTTAGGCTTATATTCCATGTTCTCTATATGATTACCAAAATTTAAACATTGATTTAAGTTTGATTTGGTACTACCACTTTATTTATAAAGTTTTATCATTCATGTGATCATCAGATCAGCCCAACTCAACTGCAATAAGAGAGGCACTAGTTCTCCATTTTCAAGTAGTCCAAGAGAACTTTTGTTTGAAAATGACTTTTAATGAAGCACTAGAAGAATGCTAAGATGTCAAAAAACAAGTATAAATAAGAAATAATTATATTAGACAAATGATTGGATTTATGTTTATTGAAGATAAGTTAATTGAAAATAGTTTTTTTTTTTTGGTTGCAACAAAGGGTAAAAAATACACCCTTAAACATGTAGATAGAATTAGTGTTTGGAAAGCAAGAAGGGACAGGGGTGGACCTAAAATAATATAGATTGTTGTTTAAAATAATTTTTGAATTATATATTTATCTCAAACGAGCCAAAGTTCTAGCACACGAAAGATAAATTTAAAGTATATACTTCATATGATACAAAACTTGTTTCTTTGAGGATCCGCTGTGATAACGACAAATATTTCTACATATCCGACAAAATTGATCAAGAATATAAGAATCGGTCCAAGTCGGTCTACTAATAGCATGACCCAATACAGTACAAAATTGAGCTTAATGATCCAATAAGAGAAATAACTGGGGCTACGGTATCTAATTTCTTAGTCAAAATATTTATTAGAAATGATTTGGGTTTCCTTCAAACACGGGAACGGCTTTCTTAATATCTCCAGTTAGCCGTATGCCTAGAAGCATCTCTATTGAAAACGCCAATATGATAAAGAAAGCCCCCTCCTCTTGTCTTCTCTTTTACAAGAAAAGAACTATTGACTGGCGTGTGAAACATTCCCCAAAAGACTTTCTAAACGATGATGATGCAGATGTTGCTCGATCATCTCTCTTCAAATGCATCTTATCAGCACGTTTAATATAATTATTTGATTATTTTTCTCACATTCCAGCACCTTTGCTCTCTCTAATCTTTTCTTTAATTTGCTTGCTGCATGCATTCAGCGTTAGTTGTGACATCATTTGTCTTAATTGGTCATTGCAGTTAAACTTGGTGTTGGTGGCTTTAGCATGGGTGCTGCAACTGCTTTGTACTCCGCAACTTGCAGTGCTCATGGAAGATATGGTAATGGAAATCCATATGCGGTGATTCTAAGTGCAGTGGTTGGATTAAGTGGTTGGCTTCCATGTTCCAAGTATGTTCCCTCTACCTATCCTAAATATTAATTCTACCATTTTTAGTTAGCAGTGCCATTTTTGCTTTCGCTCATAATCAAACTATTCTAAACCAATTCAAATAACTGCTTCGATTTGTAGAAGCTTGAAGAACAAGTTAGAAGGATTAGAAGAAGCTGTGAGACGTGCTGCCTCATTGCCTATATTTCTTTGCCATGGAAAAGGTATTTAGTTTATCAGCAGTCAAATAGTGATGAACATCATACAATGTGGTCCATGCTCTTATAGTTCTTTGTCTTTCTTTGATTATGATTCTACTACCAATTGTTATCAATCAAAAACAACCTGAAGAAGTAACAAGTGTTAAACCAGCTATTGTTTGATGAGCGTTATAATATAAGTTGCCAAAAAAAATGAAAGTATTGGATAAAAAGCTTTCATTCAAAGATACCAAGATTTTATTAAAGAAATGAATCAAGTCCAAGAGTGAAAAGGAAGAGCGAGAGAGAGGATAGGTCCTAATGAATGTCTTAGATAATTGTTTTACTAGGAATCTGGTCGAACCACCTTGAATAAAGAAAGGCGAGACCAAAAGAGCTACAAAGAAGCAATTCAAAGAGAGTTTTGTGGAGAATTTTGGAGAGATTGCCTCTCATTTGTATGAGATTTCTTGTAAAATTCGATATGCCCTTGCTTGATCAGTGACTCAGGGATCAAGGTTGTTTTTGCAGAATTGGCTACATTGTACAATTTAATAGAGAATGCAAAAGTTGACTTTTATTTGGCTGCTTGTTTATAATGTTAAGTGAGTTTTGAATCAAGAGTGGGCATCTTTGGTGAGTTCTTAAAATAACTCCTAGTTGGCTAGCAAATATTCCGACAAGTTAGCAAGTTCTTTTATGCGACTTGAATTAATTAATGGGTGATTTGTAAGTTTGTTGGGTAAGTTCAATAACTCAGTGTTAAAGATTGAGTTAGAGTTAACTCTTGGGTTACTTGTCTAGATTCAATTCTGAACAACTTAAGAGTCGCCTGACAGAGGAGTAAGGGGAGAGTGTCGGTGAACCAAGATATTAAGGAAGCCACCAATAAAGACAGAGTTAGGGAAAAGGTTTTCGTAGGAAGGATAAATTAAATAATGTGATCTAATTTCTAGGTAAAAAAAAAAAAAAAAAAAAACTTGATTGTTATGTTGAGTACAGTAGAAATGATAATGTTAAGGTGGACACATGATAAAATTAAGAAGGATAAATTAAATAATAATTATATTAGAGTGATGGTGGTAGTATTATCTAGTTGAATATAAGTGGGTGAAAGTACACTTAACTGGTTTAGATATGTAGAACAAACGGTTGAAAATGTACGAATTTAATTTTTATAGATAAAATTTGTTTTGAAGAATTTAACTGAAAAAAGTTAGTTCTCCACCTGCAAAAATAATTCTCAAATAGCATGCCTTCCATTGTTTTTTCTAGTAGCCTTCGATGGTCCGCTTTAAAGGCAAAACACCCTTTCTTATGGAAGAAATGCCCACTTGATTCCTTTGCCTCAGTAGAATCTTTCCTTCCTGGTCTTCATAGTAGTGAGCCAGCGACACATAGATGCATTGCCTCCTTCACAGTATGTTCTTGCTACCAAAGATAAACATCATCTTCCTGTACAAGGTTCTTGGCTAGAACCTTATAGCCAAGGGGAAAAGAAAACAGAGAGGAGAGGAGAACAGATTCACTAGGAAATAAATGATATGAAATGTCTTTACAAAAAGGGTAAGGTGATTGTGTCAGCTAAAATTATACCCTTGCTCTTACAAGTAAAACTAAATAAAAAAAATAAAAGGACCAATACAAAAATCTCCACATTGATTATTTGATTCATCAAAATCCAAGCAAACAACATCATGATTTCTCTCTCACCATCCTCAGCAACTCCAAGTAATGTTAAAATTTTACAGTAGCTAAAGCTTTTGTCAACATGCTTATGCATTATTATCTGTTGGAATTTTCAGCAAGCCTATTTTACAGCTTTACAGTTATGCATCCTTGGATCAAGCATAAAACTAGTTGTAATGCTAAGTTAATAAACTAAATCAGGCTTACACAAATAATAACATAAATAACACTACCCACAATATTTTGGTAGGATATCTTCATATATAATCTTTCAACATCATCATTTGGTGATTGATTTGTGCTAAACTCTAAACTCTAAACGACTAAACCCTAACCTCCTACCCAGGGGCGGAGCCAGGATTTTGTACATGTGGGGGCACAAAATATTGAAGTTAAAAAAAAAACCCTCAACCTTTTTCATCCAGGAGTCTCCCATGCGATTGCGTAAATGATTCTTTATAATTTTCATTGCAGAAAAAGCCCGTTCAACTGTTGCTGTAGCAATTGGCAAAATCAGAGCAAGCTTTATAAGTGAGAACACCAAAGGAAATATATCATGCTTTCTTGTCTCAACTAATTTCTGAGCAAGTTCTCCAAGCTATTAGTTTATTATTTCCAGGAGCATTATCTAAAACAACTTTATTTATGCTTTCATTGTGATTTGCAAGAAAACGCAGAAGTTCAAGAAAATTCCCTTGATTCTCAGAATCCTCTGATTCAAGAAAATTTGCAAAATCTATCACCAAATTGAGTACGCGGGAATTCATGATCACGCAGTTGATACGGTCCTTTTAACAAATAATGTCTCCTGATACTATCCCTCTAGTTAGGATGATAATCTAAAATTTTTTTCCTCAATCCTGGATCGGCGGGGATATCCAAAAAATTAATTTCTACACGGGTATGTTTGCTTTGTGTATTGTCTTCTTCACATAATGTTTTGTAGTCATCTTCAACATCTTTTCTTTTGAAATATCTATCCATGCTAAATTAAATGAAAAAAAAAATATCAATTATAAAAAAAAAGATAAAACTTGCTTCAAGTATAATAATAAAACTTCAACCTTCAACCTGCTTGCACGGCAACCAAACTTCACATAATGTTTTGTAGTATATTATAAAGAAAAAAAAACAATAGACAAAATTACATGAATAAAATTTCATGTAATAAAAAAATAATAGACAAAATGCAAGAGATCAGCAAACCTGCTTGCACGGCGGTTCTGAAACCAAACTTCAACCTTCTTGGCAAGAGCAAGCTTCTGTTTTTAAAGCTTGGCAAGAGCTTAGAGCAAGCTTCAAATCCGGTGATTCAGCTGCTTGGCAAAATCAAGTTTTTGTTTCTTAAGCCATACACAGCAAAAAAAATATTTCAGATGAGATAGTAATCTAACCGGGTTGAGGCAAGTAGGCAACGGGTGCTGTGCGACGTTGAACGGGTGGCCGGCGGCGGGATTTGAATTCCTCCGGCGTGCTTCTAGATTCTTCACTTGAAACAATACTCCTCCGACAACGGAATTTTTATTAGGTCCGGTGTCCTGACATAGCTCTACGTCCGGAGGCCAATAACATGTCGCCACGCGCTCTTACTCTTTACCGCGCGGCCCGACGTCCCGACCTGGACCGGAACCCGGTATTGCTATGTTCGTGTATTGCTCGGTATTGCTAGGTATTAGTCTTGACAGAGTGGTATTTCTCGTTACCGAGGAATACCGAGCAACATCCCAGTCTGCACAAATTAGCCAATACATAGCAATATCTGGTCCGTGTCCGGGTCAGGTCGTCGGGCCGCGCGGTAAAGAGTAAAAAGCACGTGGCACTATTTTACTAGCGTCCGAACATAGAGCTAAGTCAGGACACCGGACCTAATAAAAATTCCCGACAACGGCCCTTCAATTTTCCATCAGCCTCCACCAATCCTCTTCTAAAGGCAGAACACACTCTATTAGAGAAATTTTCTTGGAATCTCAGCTGAATCGTTCCCTTTGTAGATCATAGCAGGTTCTTTCTCTCATAGATGGATGCTGGTATGTCTGTTTTCTTTCTCCCTATGAGATTCTTTGTTTTTGGCTAGAACTTGATAGGCAACTATGGGGGGGAGAGAGAGAGAGAGAGAGATCAAATTCTTACCTCACTCACATGTGCCCGCCAAACTCCCTCCTCCGATCTATATATATATGAATGTAATTGGGTCAAGCCTAGTTGAGAGTCAATTAAACCTAAATGATAATGGTTAAGTGATCATTTTACATGAGGAAGTCAATTACACTCAATGATCAATTGAAGACCCATGGTAAGATTTGGTCCAATTATGGTTATCTCCATGCTAGGGGGTTTAATCCTACCCAATGGACAACTAAGTCTTAGGGACCATGCTAAGAGTCAATTTAAACTAATAAGATCCCATGAGTTTATGTGCATCTTAGAGGATCAAGTTTGAGTTTAGATTGAATTATAACCCATATTGACCAAATCAACTCTCAATAGGCATATAACTAAGAGTGTCAATTAATGACTCGGTTCAGGTTGGTCTATGCATTAGATTTTAACCCAATAGTGACTACTTAATTTTTTTTGCTTGTTGGTATGCTTTTCTGATTTTTTATCAGTTAACTTAAATTCTATAATTGATAAGTTATAAATTTTATTAATCAAAACGGATTATCGAGTATGGTTCGAGTAAACCGGATTCATAGTCGGTCAATTTCGGGTAAGACCCTAGCATGACCCTCACCCTGACCCGTTAATCTATTTTGACACCCCTAACTATTACACTTTATTCAAGTCCAATTAAAATCCAAGTCCAATTAGGACCTAATTAGCCCCAATGGACCTATATGAAGAGGTAGTTTCAAACTTTCAGTCTTGATTGAACTTTGGTATCCGCCTGGATTAGACTTGAGCCAACTTAGGGATTGATTGGGTTCTAGCAGATCAATCTAAAGACCTTTTAGAGGTTAGATAATCCGCTAGGGTCTAAGTGCTATATTATTAATTACAGAAGGGAAGTCTCGCATGGCCAATTTTGACCAACGTTTGATCTTGATCAATCCTAAGTAGATGATAGCACTTAGACTCAGAGGAATTTCATATTTATTTAATTAGAAGTGACTCCATGGATCTTAATGTTAGCCTAATGATTCTTATCTTAGATTAGTGTTCACTTACGTAGGTAAGGGGTATAATGGCTTCATATTGCATGTAGCTTAGTAGATTGATAAGGCCTATCAATGTGACAATTATGGATTGCTATGAATCTAGCCTCAAAATAAGCCACACTAAACTCATATTATTCAAAGGGGCTATTTTGATGAGCCATTAAATTAAACAAAAGTAATAATGCCTAGGGTATGTTGGTAGATATTGTCTCGTATGTTTTGCTTGAACCATGCACAAACCATTTTAAGGTCAAGCAAGCACAATAGTTCTAGGTTGATCTATTAGGAACTCACATGGATCACATTAGGAATAGAGACATACGACAAATGCTAAACAAATGAGTTATTTAAGTTTAGTCTAATCCCAAACTAGAAGGGGGTCCTCTCATATTGAGTGTGACATGAATGCAGCTCTTTAGGGAAAATGGGCACCTATGCAGGCGAAGATGTTAGGGAATTGTTCTATGTCTTCATTGTCTTGGTATGAATTTTGATGCAAACAACTAGTGATATAGTGGAGCATTCTTATCATATTGGATTGGAGATCTAGAGTTCTTGGAACTATCACGACCAATAAGGGGCTAACCGTCATGAATAGAGGCCGTTGACGTGCTCCACTTTGGTCGTTAATACTCGAGGACTGGTTCATTAATCTTTCCTCTGGCCGTCTAAGGCTTCGTTTGGGACGGCTTTCTTAGTACTTCTTAAAGTAATTTTGTAATAAAAAAATTAAAAATTTTGTACTAAAAAACTACTTTAAAAAATAGTAAGAAAGTTGTCCTAAATGAAACCTAAGTGGAATGTGACCATCTGTCGTCTGATCGCTGATATTTGCTTGCCAACCTTAAAACTATAAGGGTTCTTGTGGAAAAAAGCTCTACCACCCTATGAAAATTATAGTCCTTTGAATGAGTAAAATAAGCGATGAACTTTCTCACAGCCTTACTCTTGTTTTGAGAAATCATATGGGCATATAGCTTTAAGGCAATAATAATAACCAAAAAACAATTCTTGCAGGGGATGATGTAGTGCTTTACAAGCATGGAGAGAGATCCGCTGAAGCTCTCAGGTCAAATGGATTTCAGAATCTAACTTTCAAAAGCTACGACAGGTATATTAAGCATCCTAGTGTAACATGTTTCCTTTCAGCTCTTCAAGATTCGAAAAATTATTCTATGCGGATCCCAGACGGCATTTGAGATCAATCAGAACGCGTCACGTCATTTTTTTGCTCGATGTCGGTGCTCGGGACCGCTGTGTACCGGATGACGTGGCACGTTCTAGTTGCTCTCCGGACCATCCAGTGTCTGCACAAAATAATTTCTCTTCAGATTCAGCACGGTGTTTTCTGTTTTGAACGATTTGAATCCACTGCAGGCTTGCCCACTACACTATCCCTGAGGAGATGAACGATGTTTGCGATTGGCTTAAAGCAAGTTTGGAGCTTGAGGGCGTGTAATTCGCAAATCAATATTGTGGTGATTTACCAATAATCTTTGGCTATGATGTTGTGGCAACAGACTAGCTGGAGCTATATTTATGATCATTTCATTTGCGTTCGAATATGAGCAGTCATTTATCGAGGGAACTGTCTTACCTATCTGGAAAAGTTGGTGGTTTTGTTGTGTTGAAGCACTTGTGGTCAGTATTATACAGCTTTAATTATGATGCTATTTGAACTGTTTTGTGAAGGTTTTTAATTTTTTTATTTGTTTGATATGTTTCTAAAATAAAATTGTTTGATATGATGCCATGAAATATCATTTTGTTAAATGTCAGCTTTGCATATGAGCATAGTAGGTTTCTATGCTTTTTCATATATATATATATATATATATATCTCTTTTTTTTGTTTCCTTTGGATATAGCATACAGGTCAACAAAAATATTTAAAAATTATATCTCAATTTTTTATATTAAGTGTTTATCTATTATTTTTCTTATAATTTTTTATTTTTTAATATTTTTATTATAATGATTACTTAAATCATAATCATGAGTCAACTCATGAGTTGGTTTGAATTCTTTGAATAAAATTCAAGCTCAAACCAGGAGTGACTCGAGATTAGCTCGACTCATTTACAAAATAAAAAATTATTTTGAACCAATACTTGAACATGATCAAATGTCTTTGAGCTAACCTCAAGCCAAGGCTTAATCAACTCAAGTCTGATATTGAACATTACCATTTCAGTGAGCATTAAGAGATTTAAATATACGCATTGTATCTTTCAACATTCATTCCACAAGCCTCTTGTAATGTGCACAACCTTAAATTGATGATTTCTTCAGATAGAACTTCCATTCACAAAAATAATTGAGCTTTACATCATTCAAAGAATACAAACTCAAAATGCACCATTATTAAAAGCATAGACTCAGTATATAAGGCGATTAAGACTTAAGCTTCATTTGGGACGGTTTTTTTTTTTCTTCTTAAAGCAGCTTTCTAGTAATTATTACTAGAAAGCTGCTTTAAGAAGAAGAAAAAACAATTACAAAAGAAGCCTTAATTTGAGACAATTTTCTAAAAAAAATTATACTAAAAAATTATTTCTCAAACAAGGCCTTAGCCTTACAGAAAGAATCCTCTTCAAAAGAAATTTCTGGTGAGCAATGGAGCAAGAGGAATTAACCCTTGGAATATATAGTAGAGAATAAATTAGACGGGTTGGATGCATTGTGAGCAATGTCTGTACACCATATAAAGCAAGAAAAATCAAAGAACATAATAAATTTCAAATTTATCCAGAAAAGTTCAGAGAATCAAGAATTCATCTGCTGAAAAAAATGTACAAATAAATGAGCTGCTTATAAGTTTTTATTTACACTCAACTGTAAAAGTCTTTCCCTGAAGATTCTTTAAAAAGCCGTGATGCAATAGTGCCTCTCATACACCATTTGGAAGAAAAAAATCAGTGAAGATTAAAGTTAGAAACCATATAGACAAGCAAATAAGCAAGCAACCATCCTGAATGAAGCCAGAATCCCAGCTAAAAGCTTCATTAGCTGGTACTAATTGAGCTAGCTTTTGCAGTGAGATACCTCCAAACCAACAATACTTTGCCCGACTAGATATATAGCACAGGCGAGATGAGCTACATAAGCTCATTGGAAGGTTTTCACTTCTGAAGGGCTTTCAATTGTCCTTATTTTCCATGTTATTTCTGTAAGGAGTGAGAGATGGAAATTGTGGAATAGATTGCAGGACATATTTGCGGCCACTCCTCAAGCCAGGTGAGAAACTTGATCCTGCCTCATGCAACACTGTTTTTGGTGGAGATACGCGCTTCTGGTTCGGCGAGCTAGTCTTTACTGTGTTAATAGGAGAATGGGTATCTTTTAAGATATCAGGAGTTTCCTCTGCAAGATTGTAATTGGGTTCATCAGTAGCAGGCTTAATTATGAATTTTCCTTCGCCTAAAGCTTTAGCTTGTTTGGTTCTCAAAGTAGTAGACCCACAAAGGCTTTGTGAGGGAACTGATGAAGGGCTTATATTCCATCCAGGTGAAAGTGAATCAACATTCAAACCAGAACTAGAATCAAACTTCTGGTTGTATGGTATAAGAGATAAAGTTTGCTCATTCTTTTCTTCATGTGCACTACTTCTTGTGTCAGTCATTGTAGAAGTTGGTGACTCGAAAGACGACAATGTGGCAAAACTAGACTTGGATGATGGATGGTAGCTTGCAGGAAGCTGTAATCTAGCAACACTGTTTATGCTGTCAAATATGATACCATATAAGTGTTGGCATTAAAGTAGAGTAACGGTCATGTGTGAGGTTTGAACTAAAGATATGAAAAGAACCCTACTTTGTGTCTTGCACCAATGGAGCTGGGGAGGTGAAGTGAGTGGTGAATTGCTTCGTATTAGATGCTTCTTTGCTGTTACCCTCCACAACCTTCAGTGCTTCAACAGATGGCAGACCATTAATGCTATCCTCCTTGGGTTTTTGATGTTCTACAACTATCTCAGAGATATCACCATATGCTGCACACAAGAAATTTACCCACATTAGAACCAACAACACAAAGAGAACAAAGTGAAAGAAAATTACCATACATGATCAATCTATATAATATATATGTCATCTAACCAAACATAAGTTCTTCAGAGTTTAAACAAGCTGTAATTTGATGTAAACTTGTTTAATGCAATGGATGAGGCAAAGGAGTTCATAGCATAGTTTAGCAGGAGATGAGTCCATATACAAGATAAATTTGAAAAATCATAAAAGGAGAAATGGGAGCTTCAGCAGCATCAACATTTGCACCTCAAAGGCTATTATTTAAACTCAATATCAATTTGTTAAAAACAAGTCAACCAATCTATAGATCAAATTTAACTTGACCAAATGGAGGATTCTATAAAGGAAGAGATCTCCAAAATATGCAACATTCATATCGCTTAAATGGAAAAAATATTTGAAATTGTCTCAATTTGTGAAGACCTATTTGAAAGGAAAAGGAAAGATGAATCATCTCCTTAGAGTAGGACCAAAAGAAGATATTAATTTTTGGGCATGGGATGAAGCAGACTTCATGATCATGTCATGGTTGTGGAATTTCATGACTCCAGAAATTATTGATACTTCCATGTTCCCATCTACTACAAAAAACATGTGGAATGCCGTCAAACAAACCTTCTCAAAAGCTCGAGATGCTGCATAAATCTTCGAAATTAAAGTCAATGAGGGAAGCACAAAACAAGGAAGCAAGATCGTGACTGAATATGCCACTCTCCTTCAAAAATTTGCCACAAACATAATCTCTATACAAAAATTTACCAATGGTCATAATTGTCAAGTCCTATATAACCCTACTTGTTGCTTATTCATGACCAATGATGGGGGAAGAAGATTGGGCTTGCTAAGGAGAGAGATGGACTATACTACCTGGAAGAGTTGAACAAATCCACTACTATCAATGATGGCTATTCTATGTTTTCCTTATTTAATAAAAAATTACTATTTGGCTTCATCATTTTAGATTAGGACATCCAACTTTTGATGTTTTAAAAATATGTACCCAAAATTTTCTTACAAGTTGGAAAATGAATATTTTCATTGTGAAACTTGTGAGTTAACGAAGCATAAAAGAGTTTTTTTTTTTTTCAAACAAAATTGAGAGATGTCATACTCCTTTCTACCTTATTCATATTGATTTCTGAAGACCCTAAAAAATTCCTAATATCTCAGGGGTCGATGGTTTGTATCATTCATTGACGACTGCACTCGAGTCTTTTGGATCTTTCTCCTAAAAAATAAATCCGATGTGAGCACAATGCTTCCCTTTTTTCACATAATGATCCATAATCAATTCGAGGTAAAAATAAGAAAATTTTGTTCATGCCAAAGATTATTTTAACCAAACTCTATCCTCCTTTCAAAAGGAATGTATCATTCATGAGTCTTCTTGAATTCATACCCCACAACAAAACAGAGTTACAGAACAAAATGACCATCCTTAGGCCTCCATCAGTGCACTTCTATTCCACCACAATGTACTCAAATACTATTGGGGGGAAGCCCTTCTGACCGTTATATATCTCATAAACTGACTACCTTCAACAAAGTTGAGACTAAAAACACCAATGGATATTCTATCCTCTTTTTATCCTGAATTTAGAACCAATAACAACCTCACATCCAAAATCTTTGGGTGCACTGACTATGTTCATATTCACAGTCAAAATAAAAGAAAATTAAATTCAAGAGCACTCAAATATATCTTTGTTGGATATTCATCCACCCAGAAAGGTTATAAGTGTTATCATCCCTCTACCAAGAAATCTCTTGTATCCATTGACATTACTTTTGATGAACAAAATTTTTTTTTCACCAATACTCATCTTAAAGGGGAGACTGAAATTGAGGAAGATGAGGAAAGTGAGCATGCCCCTCTTGACCTTTCAACTCCACCTCAAACCAATCCACCTAAACCTAAAATCAAAGCCAGGGAAATTGATAACAAAGCTATTATGGATAATATGAGGTTTGAAAAAGTGTATTCAATGCATAAAAATCCAAAGTTTGCTCCAAAGCAAATCCAAAAATTTAAACTGTCTCCTAAAATTGAGGTAAATACAAGTTCATCAAAAAAATCCTTTATACCCCATAACTAACATTATATCCATCCATAACTTCTCACCTTCACACAAAAAATTTCTGGTTATACTAAATGATATTTATATTCCTAATGATATTTTTGAAGCCTTATCTGATGAAAATTTGAAAAGTGTAATGAAAGATGGAATGCAAGCCCTGAAAAAGAACAATACATGAAATATTACCGATCTACCAGTAGGGGAAAAACAAGTCGACTGCAAATGGGTGTTCACTATGAAATACAAAGCTGATGGTACACTGAAAAGGTATAAGGCAACACTGGTGGTGAAATGGTACACTTAGACATATGGGATTGACTACCAAGAAACTTTTGCACATGTGGCCAAGATGAACACCGTGAGGATCCTGCTCTCACTAGCAGCTAAATTATAACTAGCATCTAGAACTGTTGGATGTCAAAAATGCATTCATACACGGGGATGTGGGCTCCGAAAATTCGTCCCCGGCCCATGATTTCATTCCTCTTTTGTGTGGTTTACACAGAGGTTAACAGGGGACTTGGAGAAAGAAATAATTATGGAGATTCCACTAGGATTCAAGCAATAATCTGGAGGCAACAAAGTGTGTAGGTTCAAAAAGGCTCTATATGAGCAAAAGCAGTCACCTAGAGCTCGATTTGGAAGATTCTCAAAAGTTGTGCTACTTAATGGTTATCGGCAGAGCCAAGGAGACCATAGATTGTTCTTCAAGCACTTAGACATAAGGGAAATCACAATTTTATTAGTTTATGTGAATTATATCATCTTAATTGGGAATGATGAAAAGGAGAGTAATTATAAAGAAATGTCTTGCAAAGGACTTGAAATAAAAAATCTTGATAGATTAAAGTATTTTCTTAGAATTAAAGTGGCCCACTCCAGCAAATGAATCTTCATTTAACAACAAAAATACATTAATGATATTCTTTAAAAAAGAAAGTAAACTAGCTTGTAAATCAGCACCAACACCAATATAACCAAATCTCAAATTGGAGGAAGCTAAAGAAAATCAAAATGTGGATAAAGGAGCTTACCAAAGACTTGAGAGGAAATTGATCTACCTTTCCCACACCAGACTAGATATAACATTTACTGCAAGCATGGTCAGTTAAATAATGCAAAATCCAAAGTAAACTCACGTGCAAGCTATATATAGAATATTGCACTATCTTAAAGGAAACCTAGGTAAAGGGATTCTCTATAGAAGAGGCTGTGGGATAACCCCAAAAGCATATACTAATGCAGATTAAACACGATCACCAGTAGATAGACGATCTACCTCAAGATACTGGATATTCCTTGGAGGAAATCTTGTTACATGGAGAAGCAAGAAATAGAATGTGGTGGCAAGATTTAGTTCAAAAGCAGAATACAAAGCTATGGCCTTAAAAATATGTGAGCTACTTTGGATCAAGATAATTCAAGAAGACCTCAGGATTAAGTGGGAAGGACCCATGAAGCTACATTGTGACAACAAATCAACAATCAACATAGCTTACAATCTGGTTCAACATGACAGGACCAAGTGCATAGAAGAAAACAAACATTTTATAAAGGAGATATTAGACAATGGTCTTATATGTATCGATCATGTCTCATTAAAAGATCAGCTTGAAGATATTCTCACCAATGGACTTGATAACTCAACCTTTATGGGACTGATTACCAAACTGGGAATTACGGATCTGTATTTCCCAGCTTGAGGGGGAGTGTTAAATCCCATTCATCCCTTAGCATTTTGGTCACACGGCTAGGATGATAATTCGTGGGAGGCTCGCCTATTAAATCCTAGCCATCCCTTGGCATTCTGATCCCACGACTAAGATGAGAATCTGTGGGAGGTTAACCTAGATCACGCTGATCTCCTTCTATATTTAGAAAGCTAATTTAGGAAGGATTATATTAGAACAATTATGCATTATTGTGTAATTATTTATTTATTTATTAAAATATCTTCTATAGATCTATAAATAAGAACAAGTTTATGCAATAAAATTAAGACTTTTCCCTCTCCAATCTTTGAATTTAACATCATATATAATAGGTGATTAAAAGATTAAAAAAAAGATAAATATTTGAGAAAGATAAATTTGGAGGATAATGAAAATCAGTTAATTATTAATGATGTGTTATTAGATGATGAATGACTTATGGAGGCTAAGAATGAAATCTCGCAATCACAATTGCAAGAGGAAGATCTTAAAATTGATCTCTTTGATGGAAGGAGTGAAACCAATGCAAGTCAACAAGAAAGGTTACTATTAAGTTTATGTGATTAAAATTGTAATAATCAACATAGTCATAAATTTTTAAATTTAATTAATATATTTGTTGGTTTTTTATTAATTAAAAAAGAGGAGGCTAGTTGAAATTGAAGATGAGAAAGATGATTGCAAGAATTAGAGAGCAAAGAAAGTAATTCATTATAATGATGGTTCTAATATAGACACACTAAGTGATGCGAGTGAAATAGACTTTTGAAATCATAAATTATAATTTTAGTGGCTTAGACTAATTGTTCAAGTTGAATTAGAAATCGGAGAAACTTATTGTTATGATCTTACTTTAATAGCTTACGTTCATGTTAGTACGACACTTTTTTATAAATTTAATGTTTGATTTTGAAGCTTATGCCTCAAAGTTTATCTTATCTCACGCACAAAAAACATCTCAATGCTCAATTGCATAGATTTCAAACTTTCTTATTAATACATCTATATTTTTATATAAAAAATTCAAGGCTTTTTGAGCTCATTTGAT
Organism: Dendrobium catenatum; assembly: GCF_001605985.2. Lineage (NCBI taxonomy): Eukaryota > Viridiplantae > Streptophyta > Magnoliopsida > Asparagales > Orchidaceae > Dendrobium > Dendrobium catenatum. The sequence continues at coordinate 2,460,111 of NW_021319436.1, forward strand.
ATTTAAAATTGATAATAATTATATATTAATTAGAGTTAATGAAACAACTATATTATAGTTAACTAATTTGGGCATAATTCTTATTCCATTGGATTCATATTGTTTGCATATAATTTCATATATTATAGGCTACATTTTCAATTAAATTTAAATTTATTATAATTGTATAAAATATTAATTCTTTTTTTTTCAAAAAAATAATGTAAATTAGTGCACATTAACGATTAAACCCAACTCAACAAACATACTAGGATTAATATTCAATTCGTTCTAGCCCTAGTAATGACCAATGACCAAGTTTTCTAGTTGTTGGAAGAGTGTTCTGAGTAGGTTTTTATGATTTTTCAAGGGGAATCTTTTGGATGTTTGGGGAGAGATTTTATGGCTATATGTATGCGTTATACTGTGATGAATAGTTAAGAGTAATGACGATTTTATCGCTTATCTTATTATATTATATTGAATTAAATATTAAAAAAGCAAGTGTTTATTCAAATCAAAGCTTATTAATTGCTCTACTTGATCTTTCTTTCAATCTTTCTTTGTCATTACAAGTGATTTTCATTTGTGTTTTGCAATATATTTTGAATAGAGATTGTGTTGTGTAAACTTGTTAATAGCCTTTATCACCTCCAAATAGTGAGACCCACTTGGGATAGTTATTTTTATTTGTTTAATTGACTTGAAGAAGCTTTAGGGTTGTAAGGCTTGTTGTGAGGTGCTCTTGCGAGAAAAAAACGAGTACCATTGTCCATGAATGAATAAGTTTATGATGATTTCTCTATTGGCTCGAGGAATGAAAGATTTTAGCTTGCAGTAGCAAATTGGATAGTAAAATCCCAAGTATGTAGGCTTTGGATTTAGGTCAATTAGATGTCTAACAACACAAAAAATATCTTGTATCCCTTGCTCTCTAGATGGTTTTAGATTTCTTATTTATTTACTTAGATAAGTTGCTTATGAATATGTTTTGGTGATTTATGTAATTAATGTTCTATGTGACTTAATGCAGAGTATGTCATTAATCTTATGCTCATATGTGTATTGTTCTCTTTGTAGCATGTATTATTCTCATGTGTGTGTATATATATATATATAACTGTAAACATCATCTTTATAGGTATCAGGACACTAGATTGTGTTGCTTTGAAGTTTGATGATATAATTGACTCTTAAATTGTGCGCTGAGAAGACATTAACAAACATGCTTAAATTATTACTCACATATCTACTAAACCTCCTACGTTTGTGTGTTTCTTGTATTAAGAGTACAATAATTGAAATTACAATAACTCAAAATTGTTATGCATGTTCTTTGAGAAAACTTAGACTCAAATTATTTTGCTCCAAAAAAGCGTGCACATCAATTCTCTAATGCAAACTCATCACATCACATGAGGATGTGCTGCTTTTAATATTTTAAGATGTTTTAAGAAAAAAAAAGTCATAAAACTAAAAAAATTTGGAAGAAAAATATTTAAAAGTATGGAAAAATATCCAAAAAAGTATTTTGTTCATTCTTGAACATTCTTGCACTCATTTCAAAGAATACAAAACTCCGTTTCTCACTTGGCTATGGAATTGGACTTCTAGACTTGATCCTCTACATGCAAGTAAATGAGTAAGGAGATACGTTTCTCCGGCATGATAACGATGGTATAAAAGCTAAAATGTTCAAGTGATCAATTCAACATGTAGATTAGAGTTGTAAGTCCCAACTGTTGGGTCTTTCTCAAATATTTCGAATGTAAACTTCAATCCTAAATGCAATCCATATCACACAATATGTTGGGAAATTGAATTCAATTGTTATACATGCATAAATTTGTCTTGACTCGATGCACTGCAAGTAGGCAAGAATATTATTAGGGCCTTTAGCACAATCACAATTATATAAAAACTGAAATACATATGCAAGTAGACCACCCTATTTATAAGACATGGTCGTAACTGCCAACCATTACGCTTTCCTGAAGTGCTAAGGTTGTAATTCTCATGTTTTAAGTATAGTCCTTTGTGAGTAAATAGCAAAGTCGACAAGATTCCAAGAAAATGTCTTTGATATCTCTTAATAATGTGTATAATTATTGCATAATAGATACACAATAATCTTTATACTAAAAAAAATTGTGCCTTTGCTTCAATATACATGTGAATGTCTGATTATCCTACATCATGAAAGAATAAAAAATCCCAAATTTCAGAATTAAACATGCACTTTAAGGCACCAACATAACTCATGATGAATACAATTATTGACAATCAGAAGATCATCATCATAAATATGCACTAACTACTCAGGTTCTGTTAATAACGACAGATGAAATAAAAAAGAAATCATAACTGGAGAGAATTCTGCCTATCCATTCCTCCAACAATATATGAATTTAGATGAATTCTCTCTAATTATGATTTCATTTTCATTAAATCCATCATTATGAAAAGAGCTCAAAGAAATATGTATATATATATATAGACTATCATATGCTTAAAGCAATGATCCATCCATCTTTCAAACTTTACCATAGATAAAATATTGCATGAGTCTCCATACTCTTATAAAAGTTTTCCTAGTTACACAACAGGCTCGATGCATTCCTCCAGTTCAAAAATCCAATTTGAATTCTACTAATAATATCCCCATCTATTTTACCATCTCTTTGAACAATAGACCTAAAATATATAAAACGTGCACTTTTTTAATGACTTGAACATCCAATATCTTAATCTCACCTCAAATCTATTATTACTAAAATTATACTTCATGTATTCAGTTTTAGATCTACTCAGACGAAAATCTTTTGAGTCTAAGATTGGCCTCCATAATTCAAGTTTTTTATCAACCCCCTCTATAATCTTATCAACAAGAAGAATATTATCAACAAAAAACATACACCAAGATACATCCTCTTACATGTATCTAGTAAGAGCATCCACATCCATTACTAAAGCAAAGGGATATGGGCTTAAAGTTAGCCCTTTGCAATCCAACTAAAATAGAAACATGGTCAAACCATCTTGTGTTTGAATACTAATAACAACTCTTATACATATCCTTAATGACTTGAATATAAGCATTATTAACTACTTTATCTTCTAGAACTCTCCAGAGCACTTCTCTTGGAATTTAATCATATGCTTTCTCTAAATCAATAAATATCATATGTTCATCCTCCTTGCTATCTATATACTACACCATCAAAACCTTAGCAAATATATAACTTCTATAGTAAACTTGCTCGACACAAAGCCTATGAGAAACATTGGTCACATCATAACCTATGCTTAATTACTCTCTCCCATAATTTTAATGTATGACACATTAACTTAATTCCACTTAAAAATGGGAATCAACACTCTTTCTCTACTCATCTAACATCTTTTCAGTATTCAAAATAATATTAAAGAGTTTAGTAAGCTAAAAAATTCCTTGATCTATTAATCATTTCCACACTTCTATTGAAATATCATCAGATCCTACTACTTTTTCAAGCTTTATTTTCTTTAAAGCCTCACCAACTTCGATTTTAGTAATACAACAATAAAAATAAAAATAAAAACTTTATTTTCATTTAGAATGCTAAGGTCCACTAAAATCAATTATATTCTCACAATCTTAATTAAAAAAAATTATCAAAATATCTCATCGCATATGTTTAATAACATCTTCTAAAAAAAAACACTTTTTAATCTTCATTCTTAATATATTTCATATGCAATAACTCTCTTACTTCTCTTATCACTTTGCTTGGCTAATTTATAATTACATATTTCATCCTTTTTAGTACTTAATATATTATATAAATCGCTGAAAACTAAATTTCTTTGCATAACATTTTATTTTCTTAGAATCCCCATAGCCCTTCTATATCTTTCTCAATTTTTTGAGCTTTTACATTTAAATTAATTTTTATAACAAAATTTCTTATTTTTTATTTTTTCTTACACATTTTGATTCCATCATCAACTATTTTAATATTATGAGCTTTTTCTTATGATTCTTCAAATACATACTTTATAATATTCTTAATATCACTAGCTACTTATCTCACATAATACTAGCTTCCTCTAATAACCCAAATCTTAAGATTTTGAATATTACACTAAAAAATATTTTATTCACATTCTTAAAATACTCTCATTTAATTCTAAGATAATATTTTATTTATTTATTTATTTATTTCATATTTTAATCTTAAAGTCCAAAATTAATAAATGATATTAGGTACATAAACTTTAACTTGAAATGACTTTACAACTTTTGTAATATAAACGATTTATTTTTTTATAAGAAAATAATCAATATAAATTTTGCTATGTCCATTCTAATAGATAATGATATGCTCCTATCTTTTCTTATATAAAATATTAGCAATTATAATATCATAAACTAGAGCAAAGTCTACAAATAAATTAAAATTAAAAGAAAAATCTTATTATTGTGGTCAACAACTTAAAGGACCTCAACTTAATAGTTTCTAATTAGCTAGCATTCTTCAATTAGCAATACCAACAAAATATCAAGGCAACACCAAGCTAGTTTCAGGCATACCTTCTTTCGTCCCATAAGCATTCCTGCATCCTTCACACCGGCATCCCAAGGAACACCCAACGCCAGCCTTCACCAAAAAAAAAAAGAGTATGCACCAAGATAAGTAAACATATAAAAACTGAAACGCATAATTAAGATTAAAAAAAGAGCAATACAATCGAAAAACACACCTGATAGCATTCACAGTATTTCTTCAAGCACTTAGACTTCTTGCAATTGCATCCTCTTTTATGCCTTGCTGAAGGTGGCGTTATATGCTTATTATCCTGAAACATGTATTTATTTTTTATCCGCACAAAGGAAAAAAGAAAAAAAAATAAAAAATAAAAGATAAAATGCTTACTGCATTCTCTTTAAGATCACCATGTGCATGCACAACCTTAGGAGCAAATGCAAGTGGATTGCGAGTTTCTATCAGCTGCCTTGTTGAACTGACCATTTCTTCATTTTCAGAATTATTAGAACACCCTTGACATGAACAAGTTTTATTGCAAAACATTCCAGCAGCAAAGCAATCACAATAGCTGGAAAATAGGAACATAAAATAAATTATGAAATTGACAGGTAGAATAATATTCCTATTCAGCCCAAATTCAGAAGCAGCTTACAGTTTCAGGCATTTGGACCTCTTGCAATTGCATCGTTTTTGTCCCTCAATCTCCGGATCTTTCTTCCTGTTAAATCTCAAAAATAAATTGCAAAGAAAAGGAGAATGAAAAGCAGTAAAACCAAGTGAGGCTTCATTTGGAACAACTTTCTTACTGCTTCTTAAAGCAATTTTCTAGTACAAAAATTTTAATTTTTAAACTAAAAAGCTGCTTTAAGAAGCAGTAAAAAAGCCGTCCCAAATAAAGCCTAAATCTAATGCATGCTTACCTTTTTCTTCCAAGGGTTGTTTGTGCTGAATCCTCTGATTGGCTAGCTTCTACATAGTGCTGTCTTTTTCTACTGCATGGAGTTATGTGGTGATCACTAAATTCCGGTTGCATGCGCATATCCAAAGGTTCAACATCAAGTGCCGAATGATAATCTGGAGCAGAATCTGACGATTTTTGAAGTCTATCATTATTGCATTCATCCTTTGAACCAAATGAGGAATCCTCAGAATTAGAAATTAACTGTAATGAAACTTCTCCAGTTCCATTCCTTGAGACAATCATATTCTTCAAAATTTGTGAAGGTGCTTCGCAAGTATTGTGAAAACAGGTTTTCCCTTCTACCCCTAAACTCTCCATTGCCATCTTCATATCTATATGGCCACTTATCTTCCCAGGCATGCCTATGGCATTTAAGTGCAAGCCAATACCAGACGATCTATGAGCCACTGCAGTGAATCTTCCCTTACTTTGCTCAGAACTATTAGTCTTAACCAAATAGTTGCACGAAATATTTCCTGATAGCGACTGAGTAGTCTGAATTCTGCACGAACTATTTGTAGTAGAAGGATACTGACTTTCCATGTTAGAAGCCATCGTTGTTCTCTCTGACATGAAACGAGGACTTTTTAACTTCATATAGTTCTCACTATCTGCAATACTCTGTTCGTGCTTTTCAACATCCTCAAACTGAAGACGCTTATACATGCCTCGACTATGATGGGTCAGATCCTAAATTGATTACAAGAGTAAATATACAGCAATATAAACATTTGAAATACACAAGTAAATGACCAAAAACCTCAAAACAACCAAATAACAGCCATTTACAATTAGATATATTGGTTTTAATTATGCAGACAAAAAATTAATATTAGGATTTCAAAGATTTGATGCTTCTGTGGAACAGCATTAAAAATACTCATAAAAAAAAAAATATTCAGATTGATTCTCCATGAGATTACATAAACACAATGTCTCGATAACCATATAATTGAGCTTGCAGTCTCTCCAAATACCTGGTAATTGGATTGAGCAACTACCCTATCAAGCACATTCATTTTGAATTGAAAGGTTGGGATTGAGGCATTGAGAGCTGATGTAGAACGATGGAGGGGGTCATTTGAATTTTAAAATTTCTTAATTTATTGGAGAAGGGAGGGATGAGGGCCGGCCAAAGAAAGAGGGGAGAGGGAGAATTGTTCACATTCTATGTATGTGTCCACATACATTGAATAGGGTGAATTAAATTCAAATCCAATCATTTAATTCAGATTTGCACTAATTGAGGGGAATTTCCTAAAATAGGTGTATGATATTTAGAAAATATTTTAAAATTCAAATTCATTTGAATTTGAATTATGAAATCTTTCCAAATAAGATAGGGCTAAATTAGGAAGATGATAATGAGGTAATTGAATGACTATTTAATTAGAATCCTAAATTAGAAAAGGGATTAAAGACCTTTCAAATTTTAAAATTTAAAATTAAGAGATGGGAGTTAATTGGAGAGCAATAAGGGGAAGGAAATTAATTGAATGGAGGGAGAAAAAGGGAGGGGGCCGGCGGCTTCAAAGAGAGAGGGAGGGTTAGGGAAAGGTTTAATGGGTTTCCCAAAATAAGGCTAATTAAATTAGGAGGAATTGATGACTCCGATTTCCTCTTAATTTAAATTTGAATTTTGTATTGAATGGTTTAAAACTTTTCAAATATAGATCATGACAGATTAGGAAAGATTTCAATTATGAATTTGAAATCAGAATTTGAATAATTTCCTTCCCAATCTTCATAACCTAACTTTGGGAAGTAGCAAAGGCAAGGACCACCTTGGATTCAAGGGGCCAATGGCTAGGGTTTTGGGAAACCCAAAGGTGGCGGTTTGTGGTGGAGATGGGGAGGAGACCGGCGGTTGGAAGAAGGGGAGGGTGGTGGCCGACGGTTGAAAGGAAAAGGGGTTGGGTGGCCGGTGGTGGGGAAGAGGATGGGAGGTAGAATGTCAGCAGCTAGGGGAAGATTTAGGCGGCGGTTAAAGGAGGAGGTGGAGGGTTAGAGAAAGAAAATAAACTGTGAGCTCGGACACTTCCAGCGGCTAACGGGTGATGCGTTGCCCTTCACCAAGGGACTTCAAGACAAGAGCTCGGACCCATCCTGCGGCTGGCGGAAACTATGATTCGCTCCCATAGGGATCTGAACTAAGTCCTTCCAAGGAGCAAAAGTGCAAAATAAAATTTTATTAAAACTCTATCATACCATTACATTAGCAAGGGCCTTTATATATAGGTCTAAAAAATAAAAGAAACTAAAATAAGATGATCATGCCTCTACGACTTACATAAGATTAGACCCTTAAGGGTAAAAATGGAAAAAAAAACTTTAATTAAAATAAAAATTATAAATAAAAGTTTAAGATAACGTATGACGATCACGACTGTCGATCTTCAGCTCCTCTTCGGGCAGGCATGGACCATTGGATGTCCGCATCAAGAGCCCTCCAAAATGAGTGATTTCGTGAAGAATTGCGGAGACAGTCCCAATTGTCCATAGTGAAAAAATCTAATTAGAATGCACATAATGATACTATGAAATTCAGTAACTGTAGAAGATGCAAACCCGCATGAAGTGACTTGAACAATAATAGCTAAAGCTAGCCAAAATGAATCCATGTCAATTAGAAAAGAACCAATCGCCTGGAACTCTGCAAGCAAGTCCCCAAACTAAACAAAAAAAAATGTAAAAACCCATCAAAACCTACAATGATTATTTAAAGGAAAAGTCAATATATGAAACTAGAAGATGAGCATCAAAACCGCTCAAAATCCCCTACAGCCATCATCTTGCCACATTTTTATGTCCTTTTCTCAAGTTCTTATTCTGTTAGGATAAAACCCTCACAAAGGATAAAGTCCTCAATATCATTATTTATTTTTCATAATGAAGCCCAGTCTGAAGTCATACATGTGATTTGATATTATTTTTGCTATGATAAAGCTTCACTATGGAAGAGAGGTAAACTGATTAAAGCAACAATGCTAGCATATAAATTTTGTAAGTAGTTTAGCTAGATTCATCAAAACAGTCACACTTCAACTTTTAATTCTTAACGGCATTACCAATTCTACAATGGCAACAAGACAAAATAAAGGCCTTAAACCTAACTGACGTGAGGTAAAGGTGCAGTTCATATTTTTTAGTTACAAACTTATCAAAGGTTATTTATGCACACTAAACATAAGGAAAAGAGGAAAGACGCCAACATGTCAATCACTTTTGTCACGACCTGGACCGCAGACTCGAACTAACAAGGCGGGAACGAACAGTTAGATGGTTAATACTTTTTTTTCCCACAATTACATATAACAGTAAATGACTTATATTCCTCATACACTAAAGAGTCACTAACACTACTATTACATTGAATATGTTTTTAAAATGCTTTAATTTTAGTGTCGACTTCTATAGACATACTCCTCTCTTTCAGTCATTTTTACTTATCTGCATACTTACTTGAAAATGTTAGTTTAATAGAATGAGTTTACAAAGTAAACTCAGTGGGTAATCATTATTAAATATACAACAATAAATCATATAAAATAAATATACATCTTTCTTCAACTTTACATAATTAATAAATTAATATTTTTTTATGATCTTATAATTTCATATAAATTATTTCATATTATGTCTCCTTTGACCATTTCCATTTAATATTTTTTTAATTAATTTGACAATTTAATTCATTTTCATTCCATTAGTACAAGAGCATTGTCTAAATGTACCAATAAAGGTACAACCATTTCCATTTCTTTTTAACGTACATGGGTACGTTGCTTTCCCAGTCAATACCAATCGAGGGTGAACTATTATAATTTTAATGCATATCCTTTTTTCTTTTTCATTTGCTTTTATTTATAATTTATAAATTATATAAACTTTCCTCATTCTTTACTTGTATTTCCTAAATGTATATAAGTATCATGTATATATAAATACTTTCCAACTTCACTTTCTATTTTCTTTACATGTATTTCTTTTATATTTATTTTAACACAATATATAATATCTCTTTCACATATTCATATATTTTCATACTCTCATAATATCAATATATATTTTCAGTCATTTTCAATTATAACAATTTCTATATCAAATTTTCACCATCATTGGTGCATTTGAATTTACATTGTCTTACTTATAATAGCCTCAAAAAATAAGTTAAACAATTATATAAAATACAACTTTCTAATTTAAAATGAAAATACAATATTGAAATTTTACGCTACTTTAATTATCCACTTTGATTATTTCCAATCTTTAATTCTTTCCAAACGCAGAGTTTTGCTGTGAATTTTTCAACACTCGTTTCAACTCAATTATGAAGATATTTCACTCACAAAATCTTTCCTTTTAAATGAATTTTCCCTTCCTTCACTGTCAAATCGAAGTTTATATTATTTGAATCCTTCTTCTTTCATTATTATCAAAAGTAGAAGAAAATTCAAAATCCCAATTTTCTTCCCCTTCCTCTTCCAACTTTCTTCTTTTTCTTCCTTCTCCTTTCTCCTCTCTACCGTTTTTCTCAACTGGAACTTTCGTTTGATTCCACAGGAATGAGAGAAGTCGTACAAGAAGCTATGAGTATCAGATTGACTTTTAGTATACTGATTTGGGTACTGGATCTACCTAAACCCTAAAACTATGGTGAAGATACATGCACGTCTCAAATATGTGCAATTTGCTCAGAAACATATCAAGAAATGTGAGCACATATATATTGAAACCATTTGCAAAGCTAAACCAATAATATGAAAAGTCTTTATTGCAACTATAATGTAAGGAAATAAGAACCATAGGCATTGAAAGACCAACAAGAAAAAATAATCATAATCATCATCTGCATCCCTATCTAAAAATGTTGGCGGTTTTTGAAATTTTTGAAAACATCATTGATTCACTAAGTTATAACTAACAGCACTGAACCAAAAACTTCATGCTAGTTTAAGGAAATATATTGAAATCATATGCACAGCCTAATCGGATAATTTGTACCTCCTGATAATAGGGAATCTGGCTCATGCCAGATGCATCTCTCATCTGGCTTGCGATAACAAGATGATTAGCATGGGACTGAATGTTCCTTGGTATTTCACATTTTTCCTCATAAATACAACCCAATTTACCTAAATGATCTGTCCTGGAAGAAAACAAATTGACGTCCTGCATTTTGAGCAAACAAGAACTGGAAGTGCTAGGGTGTTCATTCACATGACAGATACTCTTGAAATTCATATTATTTGGAACACCGGAATGATTTGATCCATTACTATCAGGTGTAATAGGTTCATTTTGTGTGCTAGAAATTAAATCTACAAAAGACTTTAAGTTAGCTTCGATCTTCTTGCCAAGTAGCCCTCCCTTCTTTTCAATCTCTTCAAAAGCAGCGGGCACAGTTCGATTACTTGGCTTCTTCTTGGAAATATCTTTTTCAGGTTGACATGACGAACTTTGATCTACAATATTTAAGTTGGAACTATCGCCAGCATTTGATATAAGAAACTCCTTGTTAGACCCTTCATAGGCAATAGAATTTTTTGGAAATTCTTGAGGAAGAGCATCCTTATTTGGTTGCAAGTTAGGCGTGCTAACAAGATTTAAATGCTTGGTGTATTCGGCCACAGAATTGGTGACAGTGGCGGCAGATTTAACTGCAGGAAATTGTGCAGAATCCGCATTGAAGAATGCCATCTGATCCCCATTGCTGCTAAAGGGAGTGATTTCCTTATCCCGAACCAAATCATCAGCTTCTCCCAAGAAAAAACCCGGTGAACAAGAGGTATTTTCACAATCTTCACTGGGAATGGAAAAAAAATCATCCACACCATTTGAAAGACCCCTACAAACCTCATCCTGAGGATGATGATCATTGTTGTACTGCTTGTCACTACTATTACTTAATTGGGCAGCTGCCACTGGAATAAATTGAATGGTCGCATCAGGATACTCCAAAGATGTGCCAACCAGATCTGCATCACCTGGGCAGATCTTCTGAGAACCAGGGAAAGCCAGGTTCTCTGACCTACACAAACACCAAAACAAGTTTACTGTATTATTCTCTTTCACTTGTAAAATAGAAAGTGTGGCAGCAAGCTGTTACCTTTTCCACATTTTTGAATTTATCAGGCGATTTTGTGGTGTTGCGAAGACCGGTGGAGGGGATGGAACATCAACGTTATCAAAAGCTTGGCTACTTAATCTGCTGCTAGTCACTTTTATTGGAGACAAGTTGTTAAAAAAGATCGATGTTGGAGAATCCTGTAATTCAAAAAATAAAAGCGTTGGAAACTACCGTTATACTCAAATCCATTACAAAGCTTTTATGTTTTGGAAGAGGATCTTTATTTTTTAACACAAATACAATGCATGCTCAATTTAAATCTGAACAAATACACAAAAGGAAGTGTGCCAGAAATAAAAAGATCAAAAGTGCGCAATCCAAAAAACGTTAATCTTTGGCTTCAGAGAATCGAACGAAAGAGGATTAAGGTCGAAAGTGCCTTTGCTGACGGAGTATTTGGGGTCGGCTTGAAGCCATGAGGAGAACTCATCTTCTGAAACCAAACCCTAGGACCACGAATGGCGTCTTCGTCCCGTGCCCTACTGAAATTAAACCGATGGATCCCGCTCTATCAGTAGAACGTATTTTTTTAAGGGTTTTGTATATTTCCGTTCTGCTCGCGAAGGTCGTTTTGTTTCGCCGGATTTTTTTTTTTTTTTTTGCCCTGCACTGTTTCCATCGAGCGGGAAGTGCGAAATTCATGAATTGGCGGGCCAAATGCTTGGCCCGGCCCATCTTAGCTTGTGTTTAATTTAAGAATTTTAGCATCTATCTTATTATTTTTATATCCAAAAAAAAATCCGACCATCCCACCTCCAAAAACCAATGTTCTTCCCAACAATAGCTTCATGAAACAAGTGGGGTTTTAGCAACTTTGATAAAGACCTAAGTTGCAAGGGCTAATCAATTCTTCAAAACTTGATGCTTATGTATTATTGAAGCCAATATATTGATTGTCTGTGCTTTAAATTCTTAGTTTTTGGCTGCCAACAAACTCTTTGATAATGAGAGTTGATGTGACCATTTTTCTTCTCTTGCATGGGAAAGATTTAAATGAGACTTTGATTTTTAACCGGACACAATGACGAAAAAGGATTCATGTAGCCGATCCCACGTAGTGGGACAAATGCTTGATGTTATTGTTGTTGTTGTTGTTACATGGGAAGGATTTGGTTAAAACAAAATACTTCCACTTTAACCTTCTCTCCTATCTCTATCACTTATCAATACAATCATGATCAGATCTCTTTTGATACTCTCCCTCCTTTCCTAGTAACTGCTATTTATGTAGCCAACACTAGTGCTTCGTGTGCCTCTCTCTAGCAAGATCTGAAGCAAATTGAGGTGAGCAGTTATTCTCCTTGGGGAATTTAATTGCTACAAATACCCCATGAAAAAACTGGAGGGATTTCTATGCTCCAAAGCAACCTTAGGGAACTTAATTCTTTTACCTTTGATTATAGCATTCAAGATCTTGCCTCTGTTGGTCTTAATTATACTTGGTTTAATCAAAGAACTAATAATCATATTCATATCAAATTGGACATAATGCTAGTTATGACTCTTCGTTACAACAAATTTTCACTTCTTATTATAAAGTTGATGGGTGTGGATGTTCTCACCACTCCCCTTTGGTCCTTTCACTAAGCCCCTAGCATGTTGGTTTTCAAAGATGTCAATATGAGAACTATTGATCTAAATTTTCCCAATGTTGAGAAATCTTCATCTACCTTTTCTCTCAACCTGGTGATAGAAATCATATTTCTAATATACAGTCCAAAATAAAGACCTTAAGAGCTGCAATCATGGTTTATAATTGGGGTTCGTGCGCGCCAGCTCGTGCGCCCGCTCCCTCGTCTGCCGTGAGGTTCGAACAACGGTCAGTGTTATTATATAATTCTTATGTATTATATATGATTCATTATTTGGTCGATGAATGTATATGTGTATTAATATTTTGAATTATATAATTTATCTCAACTATTTTTTATTGATAAATGAAATTAAATAGCTTTGGTTATCATATAATAAAAGATAAAATAAAGAATTCTTCCAAATTAGATTATGGAACGTGACATAAGGGTATCATCGAAACTTGCCACCACTTCACTAACTAATCTAATTTTTGCCAATGATTTACTGGTACTTGGTCAAGTTATGATTCAAAATGCTTGTATTCTTAACTAGATCTAGATAATTTTAGTCAACTCTTAGGCATCATGATTAACTATGATAAGAGCCACCTCAACTTCTCTCCCAACTCTTCCAATTATTTTGATATCTGCTCCATTCTTAACCTCTTAGCTGATGCCTTCCCCTTAAAATACTTAGGACCCCCAATCTCTAATAAGAAACTTTCTATTTCTGACTTTGAACCACTGTCTCAAAAAAGTTCTGCTATCTTGGATGGTTGGAAGGCTAAAATATTGTCATTCATTAGAAGATTGCAATACCTTAAGTTTAACATTTGGAATTGTATTTCCTATTGGATCAGGGGTTCCATCTTACCTAAGTTATGCTATAAGCTTATAAACAAAAGATGTGCCAAATTCTTATATCATAACATGCATTAAATACTCTCCTCATAAACTCTACCTCATATATAGGGTCAACACCTGCTTGCTCAAGATCTTTGGTAGGTTTGGGTCTTCCTAGCACCCACGGTTAATTCATGCATATTGGTGCTCATTCATTCACAAGTTTTCACTTCTTATAGCCTTTTGACTGCCTAATGCAGAGAAAAGTATTCCATTTTTGGAAGAGGTCTCCCAATGGTTGCTCCTCTTTTTGGAAAAAAAAAAAACATTTTTTATTTTATTGAAGGATCTAGAGGCAATTTTAATTTATATATTGTTTCTTCTTGTAACTTCTCCTTTTTGTGGGATTCTTAGTGCAAGGGAAAATGTCTATTTGAAATTTTTGGCTCTATTATCCCTTCTTCCATCACCTCTAATTCCACCACCTCCTCATTTATTGTTGATGGATCTTAGGAGTTGCCAAATTCTCTACCTATGACTATTATAAATGGAATTATCTATAATTGCCCCATGAATGTTGATGGTAACAAACTCTTTTAGAAAAACTCATCCTCTCCTTCTTTCAAAGGTCTCGGGACTTTTACAGTGACTATCCCACTGTATCCTAGCCCGATTCTTATGGCATAAACATTACATGATTCTATACTCATGTACGTCATGCTTGGTTGATGATTATTGGTGGGTTGAAACTATTGGTAAGCTAATCAAAATGGGAATACATGCTCAAGCAATTTATCACCTATGCAAAAATTATAATAAAAACACTACCAATATGCTATTTGAATGTGATTATTCATTTAATATTATCACTCACTTTATGCCTTGGGCTATTGATTTTTTACTGAGACCTAACATCTTTTAATTATCCCACTATATTTTACCTCCCTCATATGTCTCTAACTATTAGATTATTTTACAGTTTATCTACTTGCAGTTTTGCTACTACTCAATTAATCAAGAAAGCTATTATGGCTAATGTCTTAGATATTTTAGATATTAAAAATTTATTATAAAAATAAAAAAGGATAAAAATTTAATTATATTTTAGTACTAGTAATGAGAATTGGATCAAATTTTAGAAAAATTAAATATATCTTTACTTTAAGAGTTGATGAGCCTTTAGTTCTTTTTTCTCGTGCTATTTCTCGAGCTACCAATATTTTCTTTCTTTCACTCTTTATATAACTAAATAATCTCCTCGTTACTCTGAAGTCCATCTGGCATTCATAACGTTGTCTGAATTTTAACGGTGTGTCACAAGTTCTCTGTGAAGGTTAGAACCAGCTTGTGCTTCTCATTAAATGGTCACTTTATTTGATTAAATTGTTTATATATATATTGCTTAAAACTTTCTTATTAATTTGTAACAACTTACTTATATAAAAAAAGTAACCTTTTAAGGTTTCATTTGGGATAGCTTTCATAATGCTTACTCAAGCCTTGTTTGGGATGACATTCTTATTGCTTAAAGCGGCTTTTTAGTATAAAAATTTAATTTTGTGCTAAAAAGTTGCTTTAAGAAGCAGTAAGAAAGTCATCACAAACGAAGCCTTAAACAGCTTTTTAGTAAAAAAAAAAAAATTTAAACTAAAAAATTTTGTACTAAAAAACTATGTTATAAAACATTAAGAAGCTCTTCTAAACTAAACTTATAATTGTTATAGAAAGCAACTTTTTAGTACATAAAATTTTTGAAAGAAAAAAAAGTAATTGCCAATTAGAAATTATAGTTATTTTTTGAAAATTAAAGTATTAAGAAAGTATATCTCAAATGAAGCATAGATTATTGAAATATTTGAGCTATGTTTAACTCATGACAAAGGATAGTTCTTCACAATTCTTTTCTATTTATCAATTAATATTATTTGATCTTCTTGAAAATAATTTTATAAAATATAAAAAAGATTTTCATTTTGATAAATATATGCACATGTTTTCCAAACAATTTGATAAAAAGATTTAAATTATATTTTATTTAATCTATAATTATTTAGATATATTTTTTATTTATCTAATTATTGAAAATTTATTATATGTATAATTAATAATAATAAGTAATTTGTTGATAAAAAAATTATATTATCTTAGAATTGATTTCTAATATTATTAAAACTTTATATGAGTATAAGTTTCATAATCTATCATCAAATTTATGCTTTATATGACAATCATGTTTAATTATGTTAATAAAAGACAATTTATTATATTTTATTATTATTACTATTATTTTGCTTGAATTTTCTATGATAGTTTATCAATATATCTATATGTCAAAAAAAGTATTAATTTTTGTAGTTGCATTTGTTATAATTAAAATTTCATTGCAATCTTTAATAATTAGGTTTAATAAATTAACTATACTAAAGATTTGGGATTAATTCAAATTTCATTGAATATTTTAAATTATTTACATATAATATTATATATAACATGAAATATACTTTTTTTGAATAAAAATTAATTTATTATGAATTTACAACATTAGTCATTTGACTCATTTCTTCCCAAAATTTGGAAAAATAGTTCACAATAGAGTTACTCATATATTTTGAAGTGAAGAAATAATAAAAAAACTAAGAGAAATAGTGTTTATATTGTTACATGATTTATGAAGAAAAATCAAAGATAAAAATAAAAGCATTCATTTGACAAGCATGTTTTTGTATTCGTTACCTTCAATAATTTCAATCCTCAAATTTCTAAGTTATTAGTACCGCATTATATTTTACATTATATAATTCTAATATCTTCACTAAATTCATATGATCAGTACAAAACTCGAGATGATATTTGAATTAGAATTTTTTGAAATTACATTTAGGATAAGAATCATTCGAATTCTGATTTCAACATAATTCATATGATTGTGTCATGTGAAGGAGGCCATCCATCTAAGTTTTCAATTATAATCCAATATTCTATAAGATCTCCATACTTTTCTTTTATGATTTTATTCGCGAATGAATTCTTGTTTTGCATATCACTATCTAAGTTTGGATTAAGTTAACATATATTGATTTGGCAAGTCAATTAAGGTCATAGTCGCCTATGACCACTTAGGTCCCTTTATGGGCTTAGATCAAGACATGCATGATCTAAGGGCAAATGCGATCTACCTATAAGTTTTAAAGCTTAATGATTCATAGAGTGACATGATTTCATCAAAAAAGCACCTATGGGTCATAAGATTGAGGTTTCATTTGGGACGACTTTTTTACTACTTAGAACGGCATATTCTTGTACAAAAATTTTAATTTTTGTACTAAAAAATGTTTTAAGAAGCAGTAAAAAAGTTGTCCCAAATGAAACCTGAGACGCCTACCCTAACGTCATATATGTTTTTGCCTTATTACTACTTTTAGATTTGAGTTATATGAATGGCTCCTCATGACGAACAATTATTACGTCCTCTGACCGGACGTAGAGCTACGTTCGGCCGCCAATAACATGTCGCCACGTGCTCTTACTCTTTACCACGCGGCCCGACAAAGGGACCGGAACCCGAGAATGCTATGTTCGCGTATTGCGAGCTATTACTCGGTATTTGCTCGGTATTGCTTGGTAATAACGAGAAATACTGCTATGTGAAGACCAATACCGAGTTGTACCTAGTATATACTTCTAGAAAAAGTCGGTACAACTCGGTATTGCTCGGTATTACTTGGTATTGATCGGTATTTGCTCGGTATTGGTTATTGCCGAGCAAAATCGACCAATACCTAGCAATACAGAGCAATACCTAGTAAAATCGAGAAATACCGAGCCATCCTGGGTCCATTCCGGGTCGGCTTGTGGGGCGCGCGGTAAATAATGAGAACGCGTGTCGCGATTCTATTGGCAGCCGAACGTAGAGCTACGTCCTATGACCGACCGGACCAAATAAAAGTTCCCTCATGACACCTATGATACTTCGCAGAAGACTGAGATTTCTATCAATAAAAGAGACTAATAGATAACACTTCCCCTATTACCACTGCATTAATAGCCTTTGTTCTTTTCCTCTCTTTTTGCTTCTTTACATCTCTGTGCAATCTCTTGTTGCTATGAAATCCAAGCAGCATTCACAACATCCTTTGAATTTGGCCGGTGTGTCACAAGTTTCCTGTGAAGGTTAAAACCAACTTGTGCTTCTCATTAAAGGGTTACTTTCTTTGTTTAAAAAATTAGATGTAAAGCCATTTATTTCTTAGGAAAAATAAAAATGTTTTTTTTACTTGACAAGATGAGCCATAAATTACAAAGTGCATGCATTGGTAAATCACAAAGTGAGCTAAAGTGAACAAATTAACAAATTTTACTTAAAGAACTACACATTAAAACAACTAAAATGATCAAAATCAAAGCTTTTGTGATGAAATAGATTTAGGCTTTGTTTGATAGACTTTTTTTACTGCTTCTTAAAGCAGCTTTGTAGTACAAAATTTAATTTTTATACTAAAAAAGCTACTTTAAGAAGTAATAAGAAAGTCTTCTCAAACGAAACCTTAAGCTTCGTTTGAGACAATTTTTTGCCACTGTTTTTTTATTATTTTCATTAATTTTTTGTGCTAAAAACTAATGTTAAAACAGTAAGAAAGCTGCTCAAACACCATTTTCTTACTGCTTTACTTTTCAGACTACATGCAACTACAGTTTCTGTTTATTAGCTATTTCTTTTTCAAAGTTTTCAAAATATTTTGTGCTAGGAAGATCGATGCTTTCTACAACAGTACCTTTAAAAATTATTTTCTCTACGATAAGTTTACAAAACAATAAAAAAAATTGTCTCAAACAAACCTTAAACTTATCACATATTAATGCCATCTGATTTATTTGCCTTTTAAACCACACAAATTGATACTAAAGCATTCAGCTAAGCATCTTAACTATGAGCTCATCAAAGGCTTACTTAGTTACTTGCATGTTGGTTGAAGAACATGAAGAGACAAACAAACCTAACCTGTCATATCATAACATGGCTTTTAATTTCTGAGTGAAGCTTTGTTGAATAATAATAATAATAATAATAATAATAACAAACAACCTAACACAATCAATCACATCTTGAAATAAATTTTTTAATTCAATTGAAGATTTTTCCTTTTTATATTTTTCAGTTATAAATGGTATATTAAATATGAAAATCATATAAATTGAATTTATGCAAATCTTAATAGTTTAATTCTTGCTTAAGTTTTCACTATATTATTTAAAAATAGGAATCATATTCTCTTATTATGCTCATAAAATCATAAAAGAAATATATACGTAATGAATAAAAAATTATATACTTTTTTTTTAATACTTTTTCAAGAGATAAACAAAAATAAATGAAACCTAAAAATACTTTAAAATTTAAAACCTCAAAAAACACTTTCCATTAATTCTTTAAAAAAAAAAAAAAATTGATTTGCCACCGTTTATAATGAGAATTATTATTTTTTATAAGAACGAAAAATTGATTTGCCACCGTTTATATATATATAGCATCTTATATAGTTATATGTCCCTTTTTGCTATAAATAAGTACCCATTTCCTTCCATCTCTAGAGAGAGAAAAGAAAAACCTCTAACACCCAACAACCTCTCCCGCCATGGATTCCGACCACGAGAGCTCCGCCTCCTCCTCCTTTACGGCCGTTGAGTCCCGCTACAGCCGCTTCAGCGACTTCAGCTCCCTTTCCAGCTTCCGCTCCTCTTCCCCTTCCCCCTCCAAACCTCACAAATCTAACCAAATCGAATGGGAAGCCATCAAAAGCCTCCGCTCCACCGCCTCCTCCGGCATCCGTCTCGACCATTTCCGCCTCGTACGTCGCCTCGGAAGCGGCGATCTCGGCAACGTTTATCTCTGTCAGCTCCGTGATGACCCCCGCTACTCGTCTTGCTTATACGCCATGAAGGTCGTCGACCGCGAAGCCCTCGCCGTTAGGAAGAAGCTAAGGCGAGCGGAGACGGAGAAAGAAATTCTCCGATCTCTCGACCACCCTTTCTTGCCGACTTTGTATGCCGAGTTTGAAGCTCACCATTACTCGTGTCTGGTCATGGAGTTTTGCCCCGGTGGGGATCTGTATGTTGCAAGGCAACGGCAGCCAGAAAGACGATTCACTGTTGCTTCTGCCAAGTAAGTTAATTATAGTTTGAAAATTAACTAATGATGATTTTGCTTATATAATAATTTTATTGTGAAATCAAAGTGTATTATAGCTTTTAATACAGAAAATATTACTATATCTTTAATCATTTAAATCATTTAGCATTCTACGCAAGCTAATGTGTTGCTTTTGTTAGAGAGAGAATCAATGATCATGAAAAAAATAAAACAAAATTATTTAGATATAATTCCATAGTTTATTTAGAGCTATGTATGATTTGTGCTTTGCTATAAATAAAGGAAATTTATGTTTATATATGTCTACGTCTTTCTTGTAATAGGTTTTATGCAGCAGAAACCATCTTAGCTTTGGAATACCTCCACATGATGGGAGTTGTCTACCGTGATCTCAAGCCTGAGAATGTGCTCGTTAGGGATGACGGGCACATCATGCTCTCTGATTTTGACCTCTCTTTCAAATGTGTGGTTGTACCGAGACTCCTTCGCGCACCCCTTACTGTCAATAGTAGTATCAAGACGACGCCATCTTCATGTGTACCGCCACCGATGCAACCCGTGATCTCTTGCTTTTATGGAGGTCGTGCGGGCCGCATCGGTGGAGCCCATAAGGTCAAAGTAAAACCAAAGCTTTCTCATGTAGGAACGACGCTTGCAGTACCTACAGGAGAAGCAAATATTAAAGAGGAAAGCCAAGAAGTTGGTCAATTCTTCCATACTGAGCTAGTCGCTGAGCCGATCACAGCACGGTCAAAATCATTCGTAGGCACACATGAGTACCTCGCACCGGAGGTCATCTCCGGTATCGGCCACGGTGGTGCCGTCGATTGGTGGACATTGGGGGTCTTCCTCTATGAGATGATATATGGAAAGACACCATTCAAGGGTGAGAATAATGAGAAGACTATCATGAACATTATGAAGCAACAACTTAGCTTCCCAAAAGTGGAAGGTTTAAAAGACATGGAAGAGTTGTTAAGAGCACAAGACCTTATTAGTAAGTTGCTTGTCAAGAACCCAAAGAAGAGGATTGGAAGTTTAAAGGGATCAGTTGAGATTAAGAGGCATGAGTTCTTCAAGGGTGTGAATTGGGCTTTGATAAGATCTGTGAAGCCACCTGAGGTCCCCAAAGATCAGAGATCAGCTTTGCTCAAGAGAAATTCTAAGGTGGTGATGTCAAAGTTGAGCAAGAAGGAGAGAGATGAGCCTTTTCAAATCCCACAGTACTTTGATTATTTCTAAGTGTTTGGTTTGTTGCATATAGAAAGTAAATTTATGAGCTTGTTAGAGACTAATTGCTTAGAGTGTGAGATTACTTGGAAAATGAAAAACATGACCAGATGTACGTTCTAATCACATTTCAGCTTATGATGTAAGGCATATCACTTTCTGATCAACAGCAAGAATTTTTTTTTTTTTATAAAGAAACGTGTTTTTCTATCAACACATTTGCATTATCATCTTTATTTTATATATAATAAAAAGAAATGGTATCATAATTGACTCACCAATATAGTGGAGATCTGGAATCCAAGATTTTGATATTGAGAGATCTAACCATGTCCACCATTTTCTCTATATTAAGCTTTTTTTATAACATTCTGAACATGTAAATGTGTTGACTTTATGGGAGAGATCTAACCATATCATCTTTATGACATTCTCTATTTCAAGCGTATATGTCTTTCATTTCCAGTCAAATTTTATTTGTATTGTTCTAACACATTTTCAAATGATCAAGTTGATGGAAGAGATATAATCCTTGTGATCTGTAAACAATAGGGGGGAGAGAGAGAGAGAGAGAGAGAGAGAGAGAGAGAGAGAGAGAGAAGACTACTTTTGAAAGTTGCAATGCTTGTGATGTCCTTTGTAACAGAAATAGGCACGCTTCAATTGTTATGTTTGTCTTTACTTTTGGGAGAACTCGTCAATAAAGGACTTGGTCTCTCTTTGATGATAAAGGAGAAAAGGAATTGAAGGTTTGTATGAGTTGATCATCCTTCACCAACTTTTATGTCGAATGGCCCAGCTTTTGAACTTGATTACAGTATAAAGTGACATAACTAATGGGGATTAAGGCTTCGTTTGGGACGGCTTTTTTATTGGTTTCTAAAACGGAGTTTTAGTATAAAAATAAAAAAAATTGTACTAAAACTCCGTTTTAGAAAGCAGTAAAAAAGTCGTCCCAAACGAAGCCTAAGACTTCATTTGGGGCTGCTTTCTTACTGCTTCTTAAAGCAATTTAAAATATTATTTTAAGAAGCAATAAGAAATTCGTCCCAGATGAAACATAAGTCAAATAAAATTTATATAAAATGAAGTCGAGCATGCAACCGAGGTATAAATAAGGAATTGGTATATAGGCTGTATTTTCATTAGAGCTTATATTTCCCTTGAGTTGTTTAGAAATGACAATAAAAAACATGCCAAAATAACTACTTAGGGCATCTCCAATTGAAAAACTCATTTTTCATTTTTTCACTCTAAAATGCAGTAATACACCAATATGCACTAATTTGTCGATCTTCAACCAAATTTCATTTTCTAACACCAAAAAGAGAATTTTCCTAATATATTCTCTCATAATTTATTTTATATTTTTAATCATATATTTATATTTATCAATTTCTTGAATTAAATATATTATGTATTTTCTAAGTAATATGGAAAATTACTATGTCCTAAGTAAATAAATATTTATTTAATAAAATAAAAATTACATATAATATTTTAATTCCTAAAAAATAATTTGATTTTCAATTATTATTTCTTAATTATTAATAACAAATTTCTACACTTAAAATTTTAAAATTAATAATAACCAATTTTTTGAATTAAAATAAAAACATATACCTGTTGAATAATGCGACGTCAATATTGACGTCACACTGTTCACCTGCAAGCAAATAGCAGAAGTTTTTTCGTTCGGTTGGAGCGACCGAACGATGTCATACACATGTTTAACGTTCGACTAGAGAATGCCTTATGAAGATGAATCCATGGGCATGAAGACCACTTGATTCAAGGCCTAAATAGGTCCAAAAGAACTGAACCAAGAAGATCCCACCCAAGCTAGGCAGTGATGGATCGATCTATTTTGTAGTTTATTTGATAAGTTTCATACTCTTAAGGGTCATTGCGACCTCCACAGACCTCTACTTTGTAATCCATTAATGGAAAATTGTATGACTACTTAAAAAAAAAATCATTAATTTAGTCATAATTTTCTTATGGCCCCGAGTGGTAATTTTTTTAAGAGTTATTCTTCCCAACCAAACTATTAAAATTTTGATCTATCACATGCATTAGACTTGTGACATCAATATCTACAATATCATGTATTTTATTTGCCAATTAGCAAATATGCCTCAAGATTCATGCCTAATATATGTGAATTTGATGACTTATCGATTAGAGGTGTCATAAATTAATTACCAAATTCGCCAATCAGATCTGAACCCAACTTAAAAAATTCGGGTTTGGGTGGACTTGCAAACATATATATTTTTAACCCATTTAATATCTTTTTTTCCTTAATTTTTTTTTATTTATAGGTATAATTTTCTTTTTTTATCAAATATTTTAAATTTTATAGTTAATAAGTTATAAAAAAAAGTTTAAAACCAAAACAAATTAATAAGTCGAATATGGGTCATTCGGATTACTATTGGGGTCGGGTTTGAGTTTGTATTTTTGAGTGTTTATTAAACAGGACGAGTTCAAGTTGACCATCTTCGAGTCAAGTCAATTTGGGTCAGACCTGAGCTAGACCTTTCAACATGTTTTGACACCTATATATATATATATATATATAGTTGAACATGAATGAATGATGAGGCAAAGTTTTATGAAATGGATTTCAAATAATTAGGAGAAAATCATGAATGATGACAAAATTAGGGTTTTAGAGTCTTCCTCTCATCTTTGCATGACAATGGGAAGAACTTCAATATGTAATAATTCTCATGAACAGCAAGTAATGATTTATTGAAACTTACATTGCATGCTCCATATTTTGAAATGATATCGCATTCAGATATCACCATCATCAACCTTAAAATATTTATGTGCATGCTCTATGTGAAATCATTAATCCTGACATTTCTTCCAGATCTGCATATGTCTAAATTATTTATATATATATAATTAAATTATTTGCAGATGGATGCACATTCCCAAGCAGTATGCAATATTATTAATTTTCAATGCAATAACCGGTTTTGGGTTCAGTAATTTTCGGTTGTCTTAGCCACCTGAAAACCACCGGAAAAATATTACCGCAAAAAATTTACCGCCAATTACCATTTCCTACGTGGTTTATTCCGAAAAATTGAGGTTAATCGTCAGTAATGAATGATTTTCTTGTAGTGCAATTAAAATTAATTATATCTTTCTTTTAGAAATTTATATATATATATATTACATATTAATTTGTTAGAGATAAATCATAAACTATATTATTTGGGGGCGTGGAGATGTAAAAGAATGATCTCTATCTCCTTTCTAGTTTCATTATTAACTATAGGCCAATGGCCAAACGAAAAGAAGTGGCGACCAGCCTACGAACAATTATCTGTAAATTTATTGGAGTGGGTGGTCAACTAGTAAATTCATCGGTTACTATAAATTTAAGATACAATCAAATTTTGTTCAATTTTACTATTATGGATCAAGCCTAAAGAGTAGAAGGTATGAGAAATAGAAAGATGCTAATTCTCAATGATTCTCAAGGCACATCATTCTCTAAAAGACTCGTTCAAATCAATTTGATTTGAATTGATCTATATCTCTATTGTGTGATAAAAAATCATGATAATCAATAGATAATTTAATCTCTTTTAGTTTCGTATATATGAAGATCTGTCACATACACATATGAATAGAGGGCATACAATAATTTTTATGTAGAACATTCAGGAAGAAAAAATTACAGAGCTTGGCTCAATTGAGATGGTTCTACTAGGTAAGCATTAGTTATAAAAACTTACCCATCTCACGAATTGAAAAAGACGAAAATACAAGGGTATGGGTTAATGGCTTGGCTTTTGTTAGAGCGTTCGAAAAAAATCGCTAAAATGGTAAATGGTGAGACATATTTCAATAACTATGACTAGGGTCGACAATCATATAGTGGTGTTCTATTATAAAAAGTTCGATGTTGGTGGTCAGGTGATAGGCTAGGGATCCTGCAGTAGAGGTAAGGCAATGTGGTTTGACAATAATGGTTAGATAAAGATGAAGGTCTAATAGGGATTGTTCGATGTCTGTAGTCAAATGGTGGTAGTTGATGTTGTTGGTCGGGCAATAGTTCGATGGTGGCAGTCGTGTAGCAGCGGTCTAATAGTGGTGGTTGAGTGATGGAGGTTCAATGATGGTTATCAAGCAATGATAGTTTGGCGATGGAAGTGAGGCTGTAGTAATTTGATGATGGTAATCGAGTAGCGATGGTCGGATGGTGGTTTGGCAACTGCCTGGCCATCACCAACAAATTGCCACCACCCAATTATCACTGTCAACCCATTGTCATCAAATCATTGTTCGACCATCGCCATATCATCACTATTGGGCCTTCTCCTGAACACCACCATCCGACCACTTCTTGACAGCTGTCATCAGGATACTATTGTTGAACCACCATTTCTCAACTGCTACCCTTGGATTACATCTCAACGCTATTGTGATTAGAGTGCCACTCGACAATCTTTGTTGAATCATTGTCATTGGATCAGTGTTGCCTGAACACCTTCGTTGAAATCATTTGAACTTGGATCACTACCTCCCAAACAATACCTTTGCCGAACAGTTGTTCATAATAGTCCAAACATCTCTCACCCCTAACCACTTCATCAATATTTATCACTGCTCTCACAAAAGGTCAAGCTAGTAACTCATACCCTTCTAACCTCATCTTATCCCGTGGGCGAGCATATCCTTGAAAATAATACTTTTATAGAGGAAAACTTCCACTTGTCCAGTTTTCCACCTCAAATTATAATGAATTTTTCATTTAAAGTGGTACATAACTTGAGATTATGGTTTGATATGTCACCAAAAATTATCTTGATCATGCATGAATCTTGGAGCAAAATTGAGTGGAAAGCTTCCAAAATTAAATTTGGGATCATCTGAACTCCAATTACAACAAACTTATACTCAAACTGAATGTCTCAAAAATACAAACTCAACGACACCAAATTCAACTCAATCCGAGTCCAACTGAGTCCAAATCAAAGACCCAAAGTGCATTTGGAAGGCTCAAACCATAATTCAAATTACCAAACAGTTTCCAAACTCAACATGCATATAGTCGAATCGAGTGGCTCGACGAGACAAACCCAACGAGACCAAGATCACTGAATTTCGATATCATTAAGGCTTTCAAATGACCATTAAATGGTCCTTGATCAAGGGGATCAATATAAGCCGTACATTAAAACCCTCCCATTTTGACCTTGATCCTCCACATATTTACAAGCCATGCCACTCTCAAAAAACTATAAATAGCCCCCACTCTTCTCATGAGAGGAGAGGAAGAAGAAGGAAAGGAAGTGAGGAGTTTGGGAGCTCTCTTTTCATCTACCACCGCCGGAGTTCTTGCCGACTACCGCCGGAGTTCTTGCCGACTATGGTCGGAGTTCATGCCCACCACTATCGGAGTTCTTCCCGACCACCGCCGAAGTTCCTCCCGACCACCGCCAGAATTCTTCCCAACCACCGACGGACTTCTGCTAGTCCGTCGACCATCGCCGGACTTCCACCAACTTGTCGACTGCCGCCGAACTTCCGCTTGGAAGCCAATCGTCGCCAGACTTCCACCAGTTCGCCGACAGCCATAAGACTTCTGCTCGTCCACTGACCACTGCCGAACTTTTGCCAGTCCGCTGACCATCGTCGGGCTTCTGTTCATCTGTCGATCATTGCTGGAATTCTTCCCGATCGTAGCCGGAGTTCTTTTCGGGCGCCAACGGGCATCCACCAATCCGATGAACACCACAGTACTTCCGCTAGTCTGCCAACTACAACCCTCCCAACCACTGTCATTTTACTAGAGTCATCTAGACCTCTGTCGCATGTTGACTATAATTTTTCGGACCTCTGTCGTTCACGTACTGCGGTCCTCCCGATCGACCTTCGTCGCCCGCCGACTACGGTCCCCCCGACTTTCGTTGCTCGGCCCTTCTGACCTATGTTGTTCACTAACTATGGTCTTTCTGACCTCCTTCACCCACCGACTATGATCCTTCCAACCTCTGCCATCATACAACGGTCTTTTTGACCTCTATTGTCTACAGACTACGGTCCTTCCGACCACCGTCACCCGCCGATTATGTTTATTCCGACCTACATCGCTCGCCGATTATGATTCTTCCAACCTACATCGCTCACCGACTATGATTATGTCACACCAAACAAACATGTCAACAATGATTCTTCCAACTCCCATTGTGTAATATACTATGTATAATGTATATTTGTCACATCAGACCAAAACCTTCCTCTTAAGGAAGGGCCTCATTGTAATGGAATGCAAACACTAACAGATTCATTTAGATTGGGCCAGGCCTTGTGGTTTTTCACCCTTTTTAGGGGTTTCCACGTAAAAACTCTTGTGTCTCTTATAAATGTTACACCCTCTCCTTTCATCTGTTTGTGTGCTGGATCTTCGTACAAAGCTAAGACGTTAAACTTTATCACTCTCTATCGCCATGAATTTTCCAGGATGCAACATGGTTTATGAAGAATTTGTCACACAAGCAATTTTGATGTTTCTTAATGTATTACATTAATTGCCATAAATAGTAAATAATATATATTTTTAAAATTTTAAATATCATTTGACCTCGTTATCTCATGCGTTAATATGAAATAAAAATACTATTACTCCAATATAAATGTACAACTTGTTAATAAAAAAAAATAATTAAGTGTAAGTTATTACCCTAAGTCGTAAACACTTTTAGGTTTATCATCAATATTTATATTTTTGAAGAAATATGATTAAAGTCATAAAATATATTATTACAATATGCTTACTTGGATTTTTTTTTCTAAAAATGTGATTAATAACCTATAATATTTAGGTACATTATTTTAGAATGTTTGATCATTTCTAAAAATTATTGCATTGATTATTTTTTTGGCCAATTAAGATCATCTTTCGTTTACTTAATGAGTAAAATAAGATGGCAATTAAAATGTTAAGTTGGTTTACCAAAATATCCATTCAAAGTAGTTGTGCCTATTTTTCTCCAACCCATAAATATGTCTTTGGTGAAATTTAGGCATAGAGAAGTTACTGTTAGGCCATGTATGCCTAATTATAACACTAAAGCAATCCTTTGTAGTTGGATTACAAACTTTGCATGAGTAATCAAGTTAAGTTCAATTTTGGAATTCATGTATGGGTTATGACCTATTATAGTTTCAATAGGACCTAATTTAAACATCTATGTCTTTGTTGCAAATTCTAGTTTTGGTGCAATCAAGTTGCACCAAACCTTAGCATTTATGTGTTAAATATAGCCCAAACAAGACTATTTTGATTCTATGCCTAAACATTACCAATCATTATAGATTTTTTGGCTAATTTTTAGATCATTTTGTTAGGGTAAGTTAAAGTATTTCTTTTATATTCACATTAAATAGATGAAAAATATTATGTCGTTGTGTAAATATTAAGTGGATAACCCTCAACCAAAGGTTCAAGATTTTGGGTTGAAAATGAGTTTAATAACAAGTATATTTGGCCAAACTCTAATCTTACTTTCGCTGACACTCCCTAATAAGTAATAATATAACTAATGATTTGTTTACCATTGATTGGTTATTTTACTTTATAGCTCCTATAGATATTGACCTCATCTACTATGATTAAGATAAAGTCGAAAATCTAGTGACTCCCATATAGGCTCTATGTTATGGAGTAGTATTTTTGTGCATAATCAATAAATTGAAAGCTTGTATTTAAGGAGAGTTATGTTTCATGTAAGATTCACTAATCTAAAGTGGTGATTGCTAAAACATTTGAGAGAATAAGCTTAGTTTCATATTAAATAACTAAAATAAATGTTTTATGAACCACAATATATATATACAAACACACATGCACACACACAAAGAGTTTAAAACATGTTTCAAACATTTTTTGTGTGCAAAATATAGGATATTATTTTCTTTATTTCTAGTCATTATATCCTAATCACAAGTATTTGAATCAGAAGCTTATAAAAGAGCATTTGTCTTATACTAGAGTATTATTGTTTAATAAATTAAATTATTTGATTTCATACTCTCAGAGTTGTATGTGCTTCACTCTTTCACAAACCACCTATCTTCTATTTTTCTCTAATAATATATTCATCTCCCCTTCTTAATCTTGCTGTGTCTATATCTCAATTTATCTTCTATTCTCTTAATCAATTCTGATGTTAAAATACCTAGTGTTTTATCCCTCAATCATAAGTTTAATTAAGTTTGTTGATTGAAAATTAATTTAAATACTAGTATATTAGACTCAAGTCCGATACACCTTTAATTCCTAATCTCAAATAATATTATTTTCATCTTCTTAATTATCGGTCATTTGTTAATGTGTATCTAAGGTATTCACAAAAAAATGGCTCATATGCTATAATATAAATGAAATTATTTTTAAAGATAAGATAAATAAGAGCAAAAAAAAAAAAAAAAAGACATACTAAAAAAAATTATACATTGTAATTCAAAAAAGAGAGACCCAAAGTTTTTAATCCTTACAAAATTTTCAAAATGCTCTTCATTTCTTTAGCATATCTCTATCTCTATATGCCTTATGATATTCTTTCCAAGTTTGATTCTCATCTTATTTGACATTTTCAAGAGTGACTTGCTGCAAAATGAGATCATGAGACAATTCATAAGAGACGCCCATCCACCAATATATAACTAACATATAATCTTGCTACAAATAAATCAATCAAAGATGCTGGTTCCTGTCTCCTTATCCATCACATCATGCATCATATTGTATTCATGTGGGTCAATTCATGTTTTTCCAAGTACAAAAAATTGGTTGGCTTTCAATCTTTTTATTGCAAGCTATGTTGTCATTAGGGTTACTAAGCAAATTCTCCACTTCCCTTATGTGGAAAAGAATAGCCACCACACACCTCAAAGCCTTAAGGACCATTCCTTTTTTATTATTATTCCTTTAGAGACATGAATGTGGCTTGTTCTACAATACAAATAACAATGGAATCTTTATTTATAAGTGGTACATAACAAGAGATTTTGGCATATGAAATTGTCACACAAGCAACCTTTATGTTTCTTTGATTTATTGCATTGCCAGCTCAAAAACAACTAAATTTTTTATAGAAAATTTAAATATCATGTCACCTTTTTATCTTATATTATGATGTTCTTATTTAATACATAATAAAATTATTATTATTGTGATATGAATGAACAAAAAAGTTCTTAAGAGTTTTAAATTATTTTTAATATGTAAAAAACAAGGAAGTTCTATATAACTACAATAATATGGTATTTACCCAAAAATTAAGACATAAATATTAGGGTTAATAAAAAATATTATATAGTGTATTACTATACAAATATTTTCTAATCAATTAGAATAGCTTTGTAAAATTTAGATGACTAAAGTATTATTCACCTAAAGAACAAGACAGTCAACTTTTATTGTATATTTAATATAATTTTAATTTATTTGAATATCTTTTAGATCATTTAATTTTTTCGGGTAAATATATATGACTTAACGTGCCTATCCCATACTAGAGAAAAATGGCAACCTCATTTAAGATTGTCTACAATAATACTAAAAATATTATTATATGGGTAAGCGACCAATACAAATAAGGATTAGATTGGAGCAAAAATGGACTAATATATACTCACTCTTCTATGAAACCACTCTAAGTTTAATATTAATTATAAAAAAATGTTTTTGATTTTAAATATATTCACTAACATAGAAATTGTTTTAAAAAAAAAATAAATATTTTCCCCTTTGATGTGTGTGTGGCTCTCAATCACTCATTTGAGATGTTTATTACTTTAAAGTGATTGATGTGGTCCAACAAATGCTATTAAAAACAATAATCAATAAAAATACCATCATATTCTCATTGATTGATAAAAAATATTCTCACATAAATGACTCAAATATCACTCAAATGAAAAATAACTAAACAAAATACAAGCAACTACAACATCATGAACTGAATATAAATATTTCATATTCCTCATAATCTTTACAAAAAATGAGCCCTCATAACAAATCATAATATCCAAATTAGTATGTTGAAGTTTATGGAAAAATAACATATCTATAATTCTTAATCATTCATTCCATATCCTTAACATGCTGCCATTAAACCTAAATTTATCAACATAATATACAAAATTTAGTTGTTTATTAAATACACTACTTATAAATTTATGCATCCTTGAGAAATCCATGTCAGATGAGAATATCATGGAATGGCATAGATGATACCATGCAATATTGCTTACACATCACATGTGTTGATCCATCATTCATCAGCATCATCATCATCATCATTTTCATCATCTCTCTAAATATTATGCTTGCAAGAGAGTTCCATCATTGCCTTAGATTCTTACTTACAACTTTTCAGATTCTTGATATGATTTCCTTTACATGAATCTATGATAGCTTTCTATAATTATAACAAGAAATTTTTATTGGAATGATTAGCCTACCCATAGCTATCATTCCAACTGCCACATAATGCAATATATAATGGAAGCAGACACACAGATGAAGATGGCATGACATGAGTATGGATGCTATGATATTTGAAATATATAGTTTAAATTTAATTAATAATAATATATTTTGCGGTGAGAAAGAAAATGAATAAAAATCATCAATATATAAGTTAATCAAAATAATGCTTAAATTTTATGGATGCTAGCTATTTATATAAAAGCAACTAAAAAAAAAAATCAAGTAGCTTAGCAAAAACTTTATGTTGGTGATACTAAGGGTTTGTTTGGGGCAGCTTTCTTACTGCTTCTTAAAACTATTTTCTAGTACAAAAATTTTATTTTTTGTATAAAACACTATTTTAAGAAGCAGTAAGAAAAACCGCCCCAATCGAAGCCTAAGGTTTCTCTTCGAATAGCTTTCTTACTGCTTTCTAAAGCAATTTTTTAGTACAAAATTTTCTTTTTCAAAAAAATTTTGTATTAAAAAGCTATTTTATAAAACAGTATAAAAGCTATCCCAAATAAAACCTAAATTTTGATAAAGATGTAATTTATTAATCATTTTTTACAACAAATACTATTATTCACACCAACAACAACACTCTTGAAAAATTTTGAAATTAAAAATTTAAAAAGTTTGACTAAAAGACACTTTTACTCAATTTTTGTTTTAAAAGGTGACTAATGATATGATTTTTTTTTTTAAATAAAACTATAGCTCAAAATTATTATAGTGTCATATCCAACACTAGAGAATATTAAAAAGAAAATTTTATCTATTATTTGTGAGTCACTTGCTCTTTTCTTATTAACAATAAAAACTCAAATTCTCGTCAATTAATTAAAAAAGAAATAAAAATTTCTACTTATTTTTCTATTAATCAAATCTTTGAAAACCAAATATAGTATTTGTTTCCTTGGTTAATGTGTATTTTAGATTTTTATTTTTTATTTTTAATTTACTTAAGAGTGTGTATTTGCTTGGTTTGAATGGTTCAGTATAAGAATTAGATAAACTTATTGATTTCAATAATTTAATTCAAACAATTGGACAGATTAAATTATTCTTCAAACTAAACTAAATTAAACCAAACTCTAATTTGGTTAATATGTTTTTTTTTTTTTTTTTTTTTTTTTTTATGAACCAAATCATCATTAGCTTTAACAATGATCATAACTATATTTATCTCAAATAACTTATATTAAGAAAGATACCAACTAATTTTTTTAATTTATGATTCACATACAGATCACTAAATAATATCCACATTGAATTTTATTTCACTAATTTATTTACATGATTTTATTGATTTAGTTAATAACTAAATAAAATAATAAAATTAATTTTTAATTTAATTTTTTTATAAAATCAAAGAAATAGAAGCAAAAAAAAAAAAACCTTATATAATTGATACTTTAACAACTAAAAATCAATAAAATAATATTAATTTATTTTAATTTGTAATTTTATTTCAATGATGCAGAAACATAGAGAGGTAGACAGTAAACTGGGCTTAGGCCTGATAGAAGACGGGCCTTCAATATAAGATGGGTCAAATATGTACTAAGGCCTTAAGGCTAACTGCAATGATCTTTTAGATTTTTTTTTTTCTCTGTTCAGAATTTCATTGGTATAAAAATTATACAAGGATATGCTGATCTAAATTAATATTATGATATTTTTAAATTTTATTAAAATTTTTTTTTTTATATTATCCATAAACTAAGAGGGCTTCTTTGAAAAATAAACCAAAATAAATATATAAGAATATAAAATTTATTGGTGCTTATCAGCTAATTATGTTCATATTCCATACTACCAAAATGAATATGCTTCATTTTAAAATCTTTGAGAAAATATTTAAGAAACAATAGAACAAATTACAATCCTACACTATAAAATAATAAGCTTTTAAGTTCTATTTGATCTAATGATAGGAATTTGAAAGTTAAAAAAAAGGCTAACATAGCAAAAAGAATAATATTCATATTTTGTTCGTTAAATAATAGGAATGTGATGTTATGAGTGGTTCTGAGCAATATATGGGGTCCACAAGAGGCCCCATACAAAGTTGTGGCTTGTGGGGCCAGAAAATAAAGGTGAGTTAACATAAAGCTAGCTTTTTAAGGACTGATAAGTGATTTTTGAGCACTCATAACATGAGGCTTTGGACTGATTGGATCAGATTAACAGTTATAGCGAGCTGGTTTATCACAAAAGCTCATTGCAGGAAGCCAAATTAAGCCTCAGTGTGCCATATCATAGTTATTTATCAGTGCAAACATTCTCCTTTTCTTTGGATTTTACTCTGAGAGCTTTAGTTGAGGGATTCTTACACTGCCAAAGGGAGTTTGAGATCAGAAAACTTCAGCTGCTGGGGGTTTCTTTTCCTTTCATTACTTGGTTCTTATTTCTTTTTTAAAGAACAATATAATGCAAGAAGCAGTGATATTGAGAGCCAAAAAAAAAGAAAAAAAAAAAGAAAAATTTGATCTAATGATGAAATAGGAATTTAAAAGTTTCTATGAGCTCTTATGACAGAGAAGCTACAAAGACAGACCCTTCAAAGGCAAACAATGACACTTTTGAGGAAGTTCTAAGAAAGAAAAGAGAAAGAAAAAACATCAGCACTACAAGAGAAGGAAGAAGGGCTGTAAATAGAGGAGAGCACAACTTTAGAAGCAAACAAAAAGCTCAGAATGAGCACTCTATTGTGGAAGATGGCAGGAGCCATTGTTCCATTAGAGAGCCTTAAAACCAACAATAAAGAGAAAAATACAACAGATGGCTGAAGGGCAAAACTAGTACTGGAGTCAAAGAACTGCTATCATCTCTTTCTCATCTGATCTGGTTATAATCTTCTCACACTTCAGTACCTAAAACAGAAACCAAATTGGTATTAAGAGATGAAAAATAATCAAAAACTGTTCAAAGCAAATAGAGGAACTTAAGGTTATATTGAAACTTGGTTCATTTGAATACAAGTTTCTATTCATAATCATGGAGATTTATAATAATGAAAATTGTTTTCCTTGTAGGATTTGTGTAGCTGTAAACAAGAATCGGTCACCAGAATCACGAGGAGCATTGCATCGAAAGCATTCCATTCTACTTGCGAAGTTATGCTCATTGCAACCCGACCTGTCAGTATATAAACAGAATGGTTAGTTCAATCAAATCTTGTTGTTCAACTTGGTCAAATAAACGAATGAAAACTAGAACATGGAAAAGAATTGCACCTGGTGCAAATCCAGTCACCGGATTTCCATCCGGCACGGCCACTACCGCCTCCGCCGCCGCTGCCACCGAAGCCATAACCTCGTGGACGTGGCACATCACCACCATCCAAGTTTCCAACACTAATCGAAGTGTCCTCCTTGAAACCACCACATTTGAAGCAGCTTGAGCGACTAGCAAAGTTGTGAGCACCACACTGGCAGTACCAGTCTCCAGGTCTAACATCAGAACCAGTACTGAATACAAAGGAAGAGCCACCGCGGCCGCCACCAAAGCTACCATAATCGGAGCGGTCACCACCGCCTGACCTTGGATCACCGCAGCGCTGGCATGAGTCCCTCCTGCTGAAGTTGAGGTGCTGGCATGACCTGCAGTTCCAGTCTCCTGGCTTCCTGTTCATCTTTCAGAACCTAACATATTCACAGTAGAATAGAAATCTTACATGAGGAGAGGAGCATCACAGTAATAGCAGAAGGAAGATATGAATATTGCATGATGAAGGTTAAAAATAGCAAAAAATAATCAAAGATTTTACTTGTTTACTGCTTAAACTACATGGAAGTTACAGGACAAGTTCCCTGACCAAGTGATTGTTCCCGTTTATATTTGAAAAAAAGCTGCACAAAGTTCATGGAATTGAGAAGTAGAATGCTCACCAGAGATGACGAGGAAGATACGAGCGATAGAATATGGAAGAACTTGTGAGCTTGTAGGCTGCTGTGGTTGTGTGATGAAGGTTGGGGACTTGAGTAGCTTTTATACTTGCGCAGCTCAATTATTGCGAATCAAGATTGGGTTCGAAAACTGGAGCTGTTCCCACTTTTTTTTTATTTTTATAAATTGCATTATTATTATTATTATTTTTATTTTTATTTTTATTATTTTTACGACAGCTTAGTTGAACAATGGAATCACATAATTAAAACCAAAAGAAGGAAAGAAGATAAAGGGCATTGAGAAGTATGCTGAGGATAAAATACAATATGCAGGATATTGAGTGCCATACTACAGGACCAATGTAGAAGTTGAGGCCTTCCCCTGTTTTCATATTTTCTAACATATAAAACTTTTATAAGACTACTTCTAATATCAAGTTTCAAAAACTTTTGTAAGTCACATTAGCGATAACGAGTTGTTGTACCGAGCGATACCGAGCAGTATCGAGCCTCAGTGCATAGTAAAGAGGTGCATGATGCATTTTATTTGGTCTCAGGATGACGTTCGGCTTCCGCACAGAATAATTAATCCATACCCCCTCTCCTAAAATTTATTATTATTATTATATGATTTTTTAGATAATTTGTCCATCTTCATCTATTTTTTAGTCTTTATTATAAGAGTTTTTATCTCCCCCCCACAATTTTTTTATTTTTTAATATTATGGTCTTTAGGCAATAGCCCCCTAGCATAATTAAACACATTATGTAGAGGTGTTATTGTTAGGAAACGATGAACCAAATATAAAAAGAAATAGTAAAAAGAATTCATTATTTTATTTATTAATTTGAATTCCAAAAATATCCTTATAACCAAAATTTATTTCGGGGGTGCTGACCTTAAAACCCTCTCAAGGGTGTTGCCCCTTTACCCGATGGCCTGATCAGGCATGTCGAACCCCGTCAGGACGCGCTACCCACTTTGACCCCGGACATATCTACGAAGTATATGACTATCAAGGATATGAAGAAATAGGGGTCAAGCCAAATTCAAGGCAACTTCAACATATATTTTGTAGAAATTGAATGATTAATCATCTTTAGTGAACATTTTCTTTTTGCTCTATTGTTTGGTCGCTATTAACGCTTTTTTTGTAGCTAAAGATTAAGCCAAATTCGAGGCAACATCAACAGTTACATATAAATTTGTCCTCCCGAAAATTAAGGCCGGGTCCGCCCCTATATCTATTTGCGTACATGTATGAGCATGTGGATACAACTTTTGATAGGCATTAGTGGAGCACAGTGGTAATCACAACAGACTTAACAATCGCTGAACAGAAAGCTCAATTTAAAGTTATCTTCGTTTAATAGGGTAGGGAAATTTTTGAAAACAGAGGGGAAGCTTCCTTTAATTTGCGTTTATCCGCAAATAGGTTGCTCAAAAGTAAAGGAAAACTGGTGAATTTCGATAAAGGTTATATTAGAAGTAGTCTTCGAGGAAGGTTTTTGACCATCTTTCCCTTTGTTTTAGATAGATATATCTTCATCTTCTTATCCTCTGAATAATTATTGTTTTCCAAGTCCTCTTACTTTCACCCTTTTCTTTTTCAAATCCTTAGCGTTTTCATTTTGAATGGCTCGCTTTAGCTTTACTTATCCCTTCTCTCTCTGTCTCTCTTGCTACAAGTGAAGGCAAGTTTCAAAACCACATAGGATAATAAGCCCTCCATTCTCTTGGGGTCCGTTAAAGAGGAAGTGGTAAACTGTGAAAAGAAAAGAACAAAGGAGAAAAAAAAAGAAGAAGAGGAAGAAAAGCAAGCACACAGTAGAAGAAAGAGAAGGTGGGCTGATTCGATTCTCCTGGGGAAATGTATCCATGCATGATCATGGTTAGCGAGAGAGTTTTGATGACATAACATGCTTTTACTCTACTTTTTCCTCTCCACCACTATCTTTGCCTTTTATGGCAACTAATACTATAATGACCGCTGGTGTGTTATTCAAGACAAAAGCCTTTTAACAGAGGAGCAATCCTTCATGAAGGTATCTTTGCTTTAAATACACAGACTTACAGCAAAACCATAACAGTAAAAAAAACTTCAAGAGCTCAACTAATTACATCTGTAATTCTGCCGAGCTATAGAATTTTAAAAGAGTTAGACTATACTACTTTTTAAAGAGAAGATCAATGGAGCATTTATACACAAATATCTTATAATTTGTATTTAAAATGGATTTTATCCTTTTAAATATGAGAGAGAGAGAGAGATTACTATTTTATTTAAAATGGATTTTATCCTTTTAAATATGAAAGAGAGAGAGAGAGAGAGATTACTATTTTTTTTACAAAGAAAAGTATTTATCATCAAACATCTTATATTAATCGGTTAATCCTCAATATACCTTTTAATAATTGAGATTTCAATTGGATTTTAATTCTATGGGTATATGAATGATATAAGATAGATGGGATAGGTATTATATATCTAGTGTTAAAGAAATTTTTTGAGGCATCAATATAATTTAGCTTGACAAAAAATATATCTCATACATTATATACATGATATAGACTTGGCATATCCAAGAAAATATGAACACAAGTTGAAATGGTTCAGCTATATTAAAAATGTTGATCAAGACCCACTTGAAACCCTCCCAATTCAAATAGGACGGCTATCATCCAAATGCCAAGAGATTATTATATGCATAGTCTGTACCCAAACAACCGTTCGGTTTTGTGATTGTGAACAATAAAAGTACAACATTGAACAGTAAAAACACAACGATGAACAATAACTATATATGCTTTTACTGTTTCACAGTCATAAAATATAATAATTCTTTAGATCTGAACTCCGCACGTAATAATCTCTGCCAAATGCTATAATGATGTGATGGTATTTGTTATTGTTAGGATTTCAAGATTTTAGGAATGGACTGACTTCACGTGGAATGATTATTTGGTCAATTGGCACTGCATGACGTCAAGGAAATGATAAAAATTCCCTTATTTTTCTGACATGGCTGCACCATCTTTTTATGCCAAGCATCAGTACATCACTATGTTATGCACATTTTCACAAATATTCTACTCGATCTCATCTCAAACGGCTCCATTTGCCACATAAATGATAATATTAAGGTGTTAAATAAATAATACTTAATAATAATTTTTTTAAAATCGATAAACTATTATTCTTGTTTATAAGTTTTGAAATTATCATTATTTAAAAAAATTATAAAAAATATTGATTAGGATAATAATTTTACACCAATGCTAACGATTACATTAAAATTTCATGATGAATTTTTAGTGGTAATGTCATAATTTTAAGAAACTTAGGCAAATATGCCATAATTAGTTATTCTTATTAATGAAATAGGTTAATTAATCTTTCTTTTTACAAAATTATAAAAATTTATTATTATTTTTTATATGAAAAGACCAAGAGAATTTTATATAAATTCCTTATAAGAAAAATGAGGAGAGCTAGAGATGGGAGTAATGGCTGAATTGAGATTTAGGCTTCATTTGAGACAGCTTTTTCATTGCTTTCTAAAACGGAGTTTTAGTACAAAAATAAAAAAAATTGTACTAAAACTCCGTTTTAGAAAGCAATAAAAAAGCCGTTCCAAACGAAGCCTTAGAAGAAAAGAGGCGAAAAAAATATCCTTTGTTGAAGGAAATTAATGACTTACGATCGGTTTAGAAGAACAAGTTCTGTTGTTATTGGAACAGGTTCCAATTAATTAGATCTTCTATTAGCAACAACTTATGTATTGGCTTACATCTATGTCGTCCCTAAGAGTCTCATGCTTAAGAAATTAACTACCCTCACTCTTCAAGTTCTTCAATGATGAGAGAAGTCCTAAGAAAACACTTGCTCATTAGCTAACCTTGTGGGCTGATACTACTCGTCATAATGCTAGGTTCTTCCTCCATATGAGTAATTACAACCCTGTTATCTTTTGATAATTTCTTTCTATTTCAACCTTTCTTCAACAAATCCTCCATGCTTGAACCTATGATCACCATAAGGCCTTTATAAAGTTGCATTGGCTGATTGCATATGTTCAATAACAACATAAATTCCATTACAATTGTTGCAAATAAAGTCAACTTTCAGGTTGCTTATAAATTGCATAGATTGTGAGCTTTTGAATGATATTCTATTTGGGGTCTACCATTTGCAAAATTCTTTCCTGCAGGCCACTGTTTTTGTTATCCAATATATCTTGTATTGTGTTATGGTTGTAGTTTTTACAGGCACATATGTTACTTGCTCTTCCTCTTCGTTTTGCACTCCCATATTGCAAGTGACTAGAGGATCGTCTTTTAGATGGAGGTTAATCTTTTTTTGTGGCAAGATTGAGCTGAATGACTATACTTGGAGTTTACAATTTTGGGTGTTGGCTTATGGCCGATCTAGACTATGTTCTCTTGTAATTTTGCTTAGTGGGGACCATCGGCTCGTAGTTATTTTTTTTGACTTGATTGTAGCTCAGTTGAGCAGTAGAGAGCTGGAGGTTCCCTTAAAGATCTTGTACAATTTTTTTTGCATATTAACGCATATGCATGTGGGTGGGTTTTAACAAAAAAAAAAGTTTGGTGGTTTGTGTTGTTCTCTGCTGTTTAATTGTTGGAATTAACTCTTTTATTTCATGTATTTTTCGAAATGGTGAGCAAAAATGTTTGACGATTTTGAATGTTCTGACACTATTTTGCCGGCTAATGTGAAACTAGTTCTTTGTATCCGCTCATGTTGAGATATGATGGCTATGTAAGCCAAGATATCTGTATGAGAAACCCCCAGAATGAAACATTTTGCACTAAGTAAATAATCCATGTCGATTCCGTGAAGTAAATCTCTCTCAATTCTGTTTTACAATCTGAGCATCAGAGCCATCAAGTGCTTACTTCAATACCCAATGAACCGAACTCATTACCTGACAGCCCATCTTTCCACGGACCAGAACACTAAGAAATAAAATGCTTCATCATAGTTCCAGTGCCTTGAGGAAAAGTCACCACTTCATTTAAGAGAAATTATTATGTACGGACACCGAATGTCGTCCATACCTCAATGAAAATGTGCCATGTCACCTCATATTTGGTGTCGCGGCTCGGTACTGTTGGGTACCGAGCTCGGTACTGCTTGGTAGTGAGCTCGGTACTGTTCGGTACTGAATGACGTGGCTGCATCTGATTCGCCTCTGAACAATAAGCAGTGTCTGATGTCCGCACAGAATAACCTCTCTTCATTAAAATACTACTCAAATCATTGTCATCATTGTCGGCTTCATAGGCTGGATACCCATCATTATAGCCAGCACCATATGTGTAACCATTTGAATATATGGACTAAAGTAGATTTCAGAATGTAAGGCAAGAACTTGACTCAGATAAGAATTAGATTTCTGTGGGGCAATTGGTGAATATCAAATTTTCCTTAAGAATTTATACCCCATTGTGCTTGCATCTATAGAAAATGATTAAAAATATTTTTATAGAATTCTATATTTTATTTTGATCATTTTGATATATAGATTTATGTATAAGATACTCATGTATTAGATTATAGTTAATTAATTAATTGCTGATTATATTATTTAGCTTTTGAATGCTAACAAATTTGTGGCACTGGATGGAAAACTTAATGTCCTAGCTAGCTCTATATAAGATCTGTTACATAGAGATAAACTGTAATAATATATGAGATATCATATTTTTTATGTGAAAAATATAAGAATGAGCAAAAATCATGAGGTCTTGTCCAGCTAAAATAGTTCCATTAGATAAGTGTATGTTAGAAAGATTTAGTTGCACCCAACTTGGAAAATGCGAGATTACAAAATTATGAGTTGCTAGCTTAGCCTTCTATAAGAGATACAGAAAAATATTTTAGAGGCAATAATGAAAGAGAGAGGCGTTTGGAAGGTTTTGGCTGGATGATGATGGTCCAACAATGATCCAATTGCAATAGGCTGGCAGTGCTGGTCCAACTGATGTGGTCGAATGATGGAGATCGAGCAATGGTGGTCTGACAGTAGTGTTTAGGCGGTGGTGTTCCAATATTGGTAGTTCAACAACAATGGTTAGACGTACGATAGAACTTGGGTAGAAGTGAGTCGATTGTGATGGTGGGGTGGTGGTTGTTAGACAACAGTGGTTCAGTGGTGGCATTTTGAAAATAGTCGGTTGATGAATGTGATCTGACGAAAGAGTTCAAGCAATCATAATCTGTCCATTAAACATTGCAAAGAAATGGTAGACACTATGAAAGGGAGCACAAATGTAGCTAATTTTACGGGGATTGAATTTGGAATAGATTCCTTGTGTAATGTGTTCCTCGCGGAATCAAACCATTATTATTATTCAAAATAAGAAGTGAACTTGCAAAATGACATAGTTTAAATTTTATAAAGTTTATTTTTAAACCTTCTTCCTCATAAAAAATATAGCTTTCTTCACCTAGCTTTTGAACTTTATATTTATTCCAAAGTCAATTTGAATGAGTGCAGAATGAATGACGATCAACCGATGCAATAGTGATTGATTGATACGAGAATGAGTGAAACTACCATGAAACACCTCAAATGTAGTCAAAATCGCTCAAAGCGTCGCCTGTTTATTGAACATACCACATTGACACGTTCAAAGTATTGAATTTATCAAAAATGAACCACTAGCATGCGAGTTGATCAAATAATGATGAAAGTGATTTTTGGCATGCATGTCAACACGCAAAATCACTCAAATGAAGTCCGGTCATATAATGGATTGCATCATTGCACTAAAAAAAATTAAATTTATAGAACGGAAGACCTCTTGCAATCAATTCAAGCAAAGACGGTGGACGACAGTTTATGAACGCAATGTTATCTGAATATCATCCGTTCGTGAAACAAACTTCATCGATGGGCTAGAATATCAAAATTACAAAAAATACACTTATATTGTTTGATTAATTTCACATATCTAAATCCAAAACTTACCTGATAGCGTAAATTGAATTGCATCAGTTTTCTATGTGCGCGAGGCTAATTTTGACATCTCTCTTTGTTTGGCTAACTTAGATGCATATATTTTGCTCACCTTACTATATAATCTATTATATGAATTATTAAAAGCTAAATTGTATGGATCGTATGTTGCTTTCTTAGAGTCTATACATGCATCTATATATTTTTCTCAATATTTCCAGTTTACATCTATAACAATTTTTTTTAACAAAGTTTTTTTTTTTTTTTAAACTTAATGTCCTAGCTAGCTCTATATAAGATCTGTTACATAGAGATAAACTGTAATAATATATGAGATATCATATTTTTTATGTGAAAAATATAAGAATGAGCAAAAATCATGAGGTCTTGTCCAGCTAAAATAGTTCCATTAGATAAGTGTAGGTTAGCTAGAAAGATTTAGTTGCACCCAACTTGGAGAATGCGAGAATACAAAATTATGAGTTGCTAGCTTAGCCTTCTATAAGAGATACAAAAAATATTTTAGAGGCAATAATGAAAGAGAGGTGTTTGGAAGGTTTTGGCTGGATGATGATGATCCAACAATGATCCAATTGCAATAGGCTGGTAGTGCTGGTCCAACTGATGTGGTCGAACGATGGAGATCGAGCAATGGTGGTCAAATAATAGTGTTT
The DNA here is from genome assembly GCF_001605985.2 of Dendrobium catenatum. NCBI lineage: Eukaryota > Viridiplantae > Streptophyta > Magnoliopsida > Asparagales > Orchidaceae > Dendrobium > Dendrobium catenatum. The sequence goes on from NW_021319436.1 coordinate 2,503,566, forward strand.
GAGGGGGTGGTGGTCCAATATTGGTGGTTAAACGACAATGATCAGATGATTGAGCTTGGGTAGCATAGTGATGGTCGGGTGGTGGTTGTTAGACAATGGTGGCTAGCTGATGGCAGTTTAACGGTAGTTGGTTGACGAATGTAGTCTGACGAAAGAGATCAAGCAATCATAATTTGTCCATTAAACATTGCAAAGAAAATGTAGACACTACGGAAGGGAGGACAAATGTAGCTAATTTTACGGGGATTGAATTTGGAATAGATTCCACGTGTAATGTGTTCCTTGCAGAATCAAATCATTATTAGTATTCAAAATAAGAAGTGGACTTACAAAATGACAGTTTTAGTTTTATAAAATTTATTTTTAAGCCTTCTCCCTCATCACAAGTATAGTTTTTTCTTCACATAGCTTTTGACCTTCATATTTATTCCAAAGTCAATTTGAATGAGTGCAAGATGAATGACAGTAAACCGATGCAATAGTGATTGATCGATACGAGAATGAGTGAAACTACCATGAAACACCTCAAATGTAGTCAAAATCGCTCAAAGCGTCGCCTATTTATTGAACACTAGCATGCGAGTTGATTAAATAATGATGAAACTGATTGTTGGCACGCATGTCAACACGCAAAATCACTCGAATGAAGTCCGGTCATGTAATGGATTGCATCATTGCACTAAAAAAAAAAATTAAATTTATAGAATGGATGACCTCTTGCAATCAATTCAAGCAAAGACGGTCGACGACAGTCTATGAACGCGATGTTATCTGAATATCATCCGTTCGTGAAACAAACTTCATCGATGGGTATAGAATATCAAAATTACAGAAAATACACTTATATTGTCTGATTAATTTCACAGATCTAAATCCAAAACTTACATGACAGTGTAAATTGAGTTGCATCAGTTTTTTATGTGCGCAAGGCTAATTTAGACATATCTCTTTGCATGGCTAACTTAGACACATATATTTTGCTCACCTTACTATATAATCTATTATATGAATCATTAAAAGCTAAATTATATGCATCATATGTTGCTTTCTTAGAGTCTATACATGCATCTATATATTTTTCTCAATATTTCCTGTTTACATCTAAAACAATTTTTTTTAACAAAGCTTTTTTTTTTTTTTTTAAAGTTTTTTTTTTTTTTTTCTTGCATATTTTGATTCAACCACGAACTATTTTTACTATTATGAGCTTTTCTTTTTAATTCTCCAAGCAAATACTTTGCAACCTTCTTAATATTTAGTTGCTATTCAAAATGTTGAATCCAAATATGTTTGTGGCTGATACTAGAATCCTAATACAAATCATGGAGCAAGCCTAAGAAAGAGATACAAATAAGAGGGAGAAAGAGAGCTATGCAAATCATATTGTATTGTTGTTTAAAAGCACATATTACATATTGATGTCATAATATTGATGCCAAAGAGATTTCTCAGGTTCTTGCCTCTTATTTCCATTGCAAATAAGTTCTGTGTGAGGATAAATTTGCAGAGAGGAGAAGTTTGGTGTGAGGAAGATTTCTTGATGAGGATGAGATCCATATGAAGTTGGGTTTCTAGTGAGGATGAGTTCTATGCGACGATGAGTTATCAGTGAGAATGGGTTCACTTTAAAGCAAGTTCCTAGAAAAGAGGAGTTCTGTGTGAGGATGAATTCTATGCGATGGCCAGTATTGTATGAGGGCAAGTTGTACATTAGAACAAGTTTTTTAGAAAGTTCTTCCCTTTGATGAAATCAAACAAATGAAATTCCTTGACCAGCTCTTCTGGTGAGAATTCTTGAGTGACTTTGATGAATACAGAGCAAGCAGTTGATGATTTTAATAAATTTGGTTCGAGTTCATAGCATAATTTGTTCAACTTGACCAAGATGAACATTTGTGTATAAGAAAGAATTACTTCAAACTCCAGATTTTGATGAGCACTTGTCTCTGAGAAGGAGGAGCAAGTCTAAGATTTGGATAATTATTTTTCACCTGAAGAACCACTAAGAGAAACGGGAATCAGATTTCTGAGAAAAAAAAATTATAAAAAAGGCCCAGATCCTTCCTAATTAAATATTAGGAAGATTTAGTTCGAAATTAATGTGATTCTCTCATGTTAAAAATATTGTTATTGTTTTCCATAATTATACCATGCCAGCCTCTCATATCCAACTGAAAGTTATTCAATAATAACCTGCATAGAAAGAGAAGAGAATTTGGTGAATATCAGTATCATACTTTCTTTTTATCATTTTCTTCTCTTGTTGTAAACGTGTAAAGTGCAACAGAAAGAACAAGCATGATAGCTTTTCCCGTTAGTAAAATGGTGGAATGTCCACAGTGAAAGATAGAAGTACATATGGCTAATATATGGGAAGAGAAAGCTAAATATTTTCTTGACTGAGCAATCAAGAAAAGGACAGCACTATATGGGCAACTATGACTCTATAAGAAAATAAATCCTTATTTTTTCTTGTTTTCTTTGTTTCATTTGGACTGATATATTTGCAAGAATTGCAGAAATTTGTTTCTGTTTTCCTTTCTTAGATCAATTTAATAAATATCTGCTTCTATTTCAGATCACATCTGCTTATTTCACTCTACAATAATTACAGAACTTGTTAGGCTATGCTTTGCTGCTACATTTTCAGTTATTAAGGGGAAAACCATTGTCTTGTGTTTTATATTGCATATTATCTTGGCTTGTCATAGAACTTTAATGGCAGGTTTGGCTACACATTATATTATCATTGGCCTCAAATGAACCTCAAAAGAGTTACTTATTGAATTAATTTTTATCATTTCAGAATATTTTGTAATTGAGTTGCAGGAAAAATAAATTAATAAACATACATGAGCAATGTGAAGGCCACCCATATATGCTTGTACTGAATGAGCTATTAAAGGGTTGTAGTGGTTGTACTAAGTCTTATATCTCATGTGCTATACCTCTTCTAATGATCTTTACAAATACTCTTCTTCTTCTTCTTCTTCATGTCTTCTATCAGTTTTCTCTTTGCATGAGAGCAGCAGAAACAGGGGTTTCTTTCAGTTCAAATGAAGCAAAATGGAAGTTTGTATTTGCTTGGTGTTTAATTTGGACTGAAGGGAGCTCCTAATTCTTCAATTTTTCTCTCTACTTATTGATGATTATTTGTTGAGGTTCTGAAGCCTGAAGTCAAGTAATGGAGCTTTGCTTTCTCCTCTGTGGATGCTGGTAAGTTGTTGCTGCCTCTGTGATGTCATGATGTTATGTTTCTTAGGGCTATGAATTTGACACAAAAAAATCTTATGAAATGTTATCATTTTTTCTGCGTTGGATCAATGAACCGAGTAACAAGTCAAGTAGGATTTGGATTGAGTTTGAATTGAGCTGGATTTAGATCAACGGAGCAAGCTCGAGATTTGACATAAATGCAAGTACATTTATGTGGGCATGTGGTTGTATGCTCAATTAAGAATTGACTTTAAAGAGAAAAAAATAATCTAAGTCGAAAACTTTCATTCCTTGAATCATGTTGATCGTAAACCTATATGTAGTTTTGACTTAATTCTTTGATTGTACGTCTTAGAATCAACTTTTGTTATACTGTCGAGTCTAATTTTTTATCCAGCGAAGAAAACATGTTATGAAGATTTAGGCTTCGTTTGAGATGATTTTTTTACTGTTTTTGAAGCAGTTTTTTAGTAAAAAAAATTTAATTTCTGTATTAGAAAACTATTTTTAGAAGCAGGAAAAAAAAAAGTTCTAAACGAAGCCTTAATTATACATCAACCTTCACAATATAGCGGACATGGGAGGTGAACACTCGAGTAATATCTAACAATCTAATGTGGAATGAATGATTAGCATTGATAAATTCGACATGAAAGTTAAAGTGAATTAGATAAATGAGATCAATAATTGTATGTAATTAAATCACAGTAGTTAAGAAAATTCAAATCCATCCTAGAGATGTAAGTATCATATATATAATTTAAAATTTTCATCTCATGAATCTAACACCAATTATATTTTAAATGTATAAGATTTTTTAGTGTAAAATATATTGTTACAATAGAAAATGTTGTGCAAAGTAGTAAAGTACCTTGGGAGTCATTTTTGTAAAAGAGGTTTAAAAAATACTTTCTTCATAAGAAATTGTTGGGGATCACCTTCTTTAGTGGATCATTCAATTTCTCTTTTATTTTTGGAGTATTTTTATTTGCCACCTAATCAAAATATAATGTGATTCGAGTTACACATCCAATAATAACATTAAATTGGCGGAACATGTCTGTTTGTTTCCTTGGGGATATATGCTTGAAAGTTTCATTCGTTCTAAAATACTTTTGCATTCGAATAAATAGAGTCAGAACTCTCGATGACTATCTACATGATATTTCGATTATAGGAGCTCCTTGACCCTTCTTCTTTGCATATTCTCTAATTCTGGTGGATACAAATTGTGCGTGTTCGGGCTGCAGTGAAATTTCATGGTGACAACCCCTCTCCATTTATGTTTGTGCATGTAGTGATGTTATTTGTTGATTATTTAGGATTGAATATAGTGTTAATATTCATTACCCTAAACTTAGAACATTGGTTGTCCTTACATTACCTTCTATGAAATTGTTGGAACCATCTTTCGTCTCAAAATTATGATTAAACCTCACTACAATAATATTTGAATAATGATTAAAAAATCTTCGAAAGATAATTATACAATGATCGAACCTTCATCTATCATGTTTCGAATAATCGTCAAACCACCTTCAAACAATGATAATAAAATGATCAAACAATAATCAAACCATGATTGATCCATAAACTAATCATCTTAAAGCCATAATCAGAGATGTTTGAAGATGTTCAATCATCTTTGCTAGGGTGAGCATCCAGGCCATATGAGGCTTCTATACTAGGCTTTGACAAGCCCAATTGAACTACATATACTTGATGGTGATTTTAAAGGCGATGATGATTTACATATATTTGGGACAACTTTCGTACTGCTTCTAAAACCGCTTTATAATACAAAAAATTCAAATTCAATAAATTTTTGTTCTAAAAAGCTATTTTAGAAAGTAAGAGGAAAGCTCTCTCAAACAAAGCCTTAAATTACATTTGGACCACATCCGAATGAAATCCAAGTAAAATTTGAATTTAAAATAATTTCATTAGTATTGGAGTTCAATAAGCAATCAATCTTAATATAATTTTTAGAAATATTAAAAAATAATAATGAGAGAGATACTTTGACCAATTAAGCATGTTATAAAACATATAAAGTCAAATATATATACCTGTCACACCGTCACCTGTAATTCTCAGAAGATCTATTTCAACGGTCAGATCACATAAGAACGGCTTACATCCCTCCACGCTTTTCACGAAATAACCTTTGGATCCCTACAAACTTTATGGTTTATGCTGCGTCCACGCTTACAAATTTGTAACCGTCCGATCCTTTCCGAACCAACGTTCACGTTCGGATTCCGCACAGAATAATTTTCCCTTCTTTGACCCTTAAACCCTTTCGTCTGAAACGCGATATCTTCTTACAGCTCGCCCGCCATTTTCAGCTGTTCCCACGTCGCGCTCTCTCACACAGAGAATGCAAGGTGCTGCAACCAGCTCGCTGCCGTCGAGCTCCGAGAGATCATCAAGCTCAGCTCAGCAGATGGAAGTCAGAGATGGTAAGTGAATCTTCGAATCAGTTGATGTCAGTGGGAATCTGTGTTTTCTGCTTATATTGCTCTCTTTTTTGTTTCATTGATCTTCGTTTATCGATCTATGCTTTTTGCACATGTTTACCTTCGGAAATCTCGTTTTCTGTATGTAATCGGTTGTTCTGAAGTTCAATCTACCATTCAAAGTATCTGTTTTTCCCTTTGCTGATTCTTTTTTATTCCTACATTCCACTTTTGTTTGCTCTGGTATTATTTTGGACCTGCTTTCTTCTTCGTCTTTTATTCTTTTAAATTACAACACGCTCTAGTATTGCTTATCGCTTTCATATTTGCAATGGAATCTTCCTATTGTTCTATATCAATTATTCAGTTGGAATTTTTTGATTTAGTTGAGGTAAATCTATATCTGACTTTCTGACTCTGCTCCATTTTCCGATCCTGAATCTCAAAGGGGATGAACTTTTCTCCTAATGTATATGAGTGCAACCTCTTTCAAGTCGTTGAATCATATTTCCACATCTTATAGTCAAATCTTTTGGGTTGACCGCCAAACTATGAACAATCTGTCATTTTTCTTCAAAAATCAATTTAATTTTTTTCAAATTTTTAATGAAGTTGATTTTTGTATGGGTTTGCATCAATATCTTGGGTTGATAATCTATACTTTGGAATGTGTATATTTTAAATTAGAGTAGTACTACTTTCCCCTAATGAAATCTAAAAGTTTTAGGATTTTGTTGAATCTAATCTGTGTGGATGCATGCTTGTCCTATATGAAAGAGTGATGCTTTACTCACCCAAATTTTTACTTTTGGTCATCCTTATCAGGGTTTAAAGGCTTTATTAGTTATGTATTGACTTGGCGTTGAAAATTTGACTGAGTTAAGCACTACTCATGAAATGATAATGTTTCATACATGCTGATGTGGTGGACATAATTCAAAGAAATTCAATTTTTGTGTATTTATTTAGGGAGTGAAACATTATTGTTCTTTAAGTATTCGCTTTTCAGTTAATGTTGTCCCAGATTTGACCCTATGGCTTTGTTAGTTTCGAGTTCGCTACCTAACTGTAGAGCTGCAATTCATCAAATTCCTGCATCCAATTTGTTTTAACAAGCTAGGATAAAATTTAGAGATACTTTCACCTCTTTCTACATAGAATTCTTCTATTTCATATTAGCATTGAGAAATACTTTTTCAAGTCATTAAAATCAACACATGTTTAATTTATTTTTATATATAAAAGGTGTGATAGAAAAGTACCCCTCAAACTTTAGGGAAAATTCTATAAGATGGTAGTGAGGCCTGCAATGCTTTATGGTGTTGAATGTTGGCCATTAAAAGAGAACCATAATATTAAGTTAAGTGTGGCAGAGATGAGGATGCTCAAGTGGATGAGTGGCTTTACCCTTAGAGATAGGATACGAAATGAGCATATACGTGAAAAGGTTGGAGTAGTTCCAGACTTCCAGTAGAAGATAAGATTAGAGAGAGTCGCCTTAGATGGTTTGGTCACATAAAACGGCGGCCTTCAAATGACCCGGTTAGGAGAATAGAGGTATTAGATTTGACTTATATTAAGAAAGGTAGAGGCAGACCTAAAAAGACCTGGTTAGAAAATATTAGGAATGACCTTTCTTTATTAGATTTAAACGAGAATTTGACCTTTAATAGGACACAATGAAGAAAAAGGATTCATGTAGCCGACCCCGCGTAGTGGGATAAAGGCTTGATGTTGTTATTATTGTTGTATATAAAAGGTGTGATGTTAGCATATTATCTTCCACATATAGACTCCTCTTATATATGTGATGCCACGTGAGATAAATTAAAAATTTGTTGACTTTTGGATATGAAAAGTACTCTTCATTCGGATCCGGCTTCTCTTTTTAAGGTTTGGGATCCTCTTCAATTAAGTTAAAAAATGAAGTTCTACAATTTTCAGTTTTATAGCCATACAATTTGCTTTGGCTGGTTGCATTTGAATTTATAATTATTTTTAAAATCACTTTGATTTCAGTGGATTTAATCAAAGTGACCTTCATTTAATTGCATGTCTAGAATTTTGGCAACTGCACTATGCAGTTAGCATGTTTGACCCCTCAATCCTTTTTTTTTTTTTTTAAATGATATTTTAAATTATATATGTTTCCAGTTGAAAATTTTCTATTGTTTTTTCATCTTGGGAAGTAGAGGAGAGTGATGAGGAGATGAGAAGGGTGCCAGAGTATGGATACGAGCAGGCCTTTCGCTCAATTTCTGATCATACAACCAATGGTGGCACTGCTATGTTCTCTCTATCCTCTGATGTTTTGCCAGCACAACGAAAGAGGGGGAAGAGCTCCGCTGATAAGGAGAAACGCCTCAAGAGGTTAGAGAAAACTTCAATTTGATCCATATTTTGTTAAATATGTACTTTTTAAAGAAGTATTCCTTTGTTGTGTTGGTTGATAATTTCTCCATAAAGGAGGTGAAATTGCCATCATTTTTTATTTTATTTTAAGCTACTATTTGATACAATTATTAAATTTAAGAGCATGTTGTTAATTTTTATTTATAACATGAAAATAATTCATGGAACTAATTTATTTATTTTATAATAGTATAGCAATTTATTGAGTACGTGAAAAAATAAAGATACAATGACATATACAAGACCATTAGAAATTCACTTTTACCCATTTTTCATTGACCAAAACTTTCATTTGCCTTCAAGATATCATTAAAAACTCATCCATTTAATTTAATGTAGCTAAAAATTCTACATCATTGAAAAATCACCATGATCATTACATGCAATTAAAACTATCCATTGATATACCCTAAATGTCTTAGATTGATGTTCAAATATTTTTAAAAGTTCTTAAATTGTGTATGCTACTAATTTTTACGTTGGTGAAGATAATGATTGATTTTAATTTTAATTTTATGTTTATGATGGTGAATAGAATGAATGCTTTTATTTTATATTTGAAGGTCATATGATTGAAATTTAATTGAGGGAGAATAGATATTCTTCTTCTGAGAAGAAATTATATAGCACATGTGTAAAATGCTTGTTATCATAAAAATTCATTAAAATAGAATTTCATAAATAATTTTTCTAAATTTAAAAAGTTTTAATGATTAATCAAAATATTCTTATGAAAATTTTAAGTTATAGTTAGTAGCTACTGTGCATATGAGGCATGTTAATGAAAATATTAAGATGCCAATATTTTCTTATAAACATTGCTTATAGCTATATTCTTTACGCAATGTTATAAAATTATTGAAGTTGCACTGTGTGTGTGTGTTAAAAATATTTGTTTTTTTTTTAATAAAATGCACAAAATTGGTAGAATAAGAAACACATAATGTCTATTTGTGTAGTTGATAGATTGAAATAATATTATGAGGAATTTAAAACTTGGGTAATATTTTCAAAATCAAATTTTTTTATCTTGTATTGCGGCTAATTTCATGCATAACAGATTCTTTTTTTAAAATTTTATTCTTGATATTGGTTTAATATTATCAAAGGTATATGTTACCGTATATAAATTATCACATGAACTAACTTATTTATGACAAGAATATGCGCTATTTATTATTTTGACATTTCTTAATTATTTAGGACTTTTTTATATATATTATATTTTTCTTGATTGATCTCTTCTCTTGTATACGTATACATCTATATGCCTGGAATTATAAGGCAATTAAGTGAAGGATTATTTCATTCTAATTCTCTTATTTCATGGTATTCGAGCAAGATTTTACTTCAAGCTATGTCCCTAATCATCTTGTAGCCTGCTTCTAAACCTGTCATTCTCTTGCTCTTGCCTTGTGTTGCTCTGCCTTCTATTAATCATCCCTATAAACAATTAACACCACATGTGCCTACATTTTTTTTTTCTTTTTGTGATCTAGTGTGTAACCCTATGCCTTAATAATGCAAGTTCTAGTGGCTCACAATCTCATCCATGATCCACTCTTTAATCACAAGCCTAACCCCATGTGACTGTAATCTAGTGCTCGATGTCACTCTCGTGTGTGATTGTGAGTCCACTTATTATTGTACATCTAATTTTGCTTCTAGTGTACAACCATTGTAAATCGTTAATCCCGCCTTTATGTGTGATGCTTTAAGTTAAAGCACAATCCTTATGCAGTTTTCCTACCTTCTTTAAATCTTCTCACGTTTGCTTTATAGTTCTACCATTGTCATATCTCCTTTATGTCCATCACTTGCATTGCACATGCTCAATAGAACCACATTGCTACACTGAACCATATCCCCAACCGCTGGACCAGCTATTAGTTTTTTGTTAGGTATCTAATTGGGTCCTTCAATTAATTATATGTTGTTTCCTTCTTGATTTATGGAGCATTATTATTAGCATTTGTTGTTTTGGATTGAGATTCCTTGTGGGGGTTGTCAACTTAATTCAAATGTTGTTATATGGAGAAAGGATTTTGTGATTATCTTATAAACAATGGATGAGTTGAGGGGTGTAAAAACTAGTTTTCAATAAGAGTTTCAGTGTTGTTTTATTTTTTTTCTTTGTGCTCGAGTGTTAGTTAGATGCGGATTTTTCTAGTATGGTGCAAATAATTTTTAGAAGTTTTGGGGGAAAGTTATCTGTTTGTATCAGCATATTGCCTAGATTGTTATTTGGTGATTTCTTTTCCTTGTTCTCTTCTTATTCTATATAATTAGCAATTGTTTTGTTGGAGTGATTATATATTTTAAGTTTCTATTCAGACAATCAATAAATTTCTATTTGGAGTGAATTCATGTTTTTATATTCATCAAAAGAAATAAAAACTTGTCTAAAATAAAAGCCCGTGAATTGGGCATTTGATATGGTGTATACGATTTCGTGCATGTCATCCTGATTTGACATTAGCAAAATTTTAAACTTAAGACATAATTTGGTATTAAAGCTTAAGGTTACATTTTCGAAGTAGGCATAATAACTAAACCTATTAAAATAATGCTAAATGATATCATGAAAGCTATGGATCTAGACAATTATAATATGGCTATCATTAGGTTCAAATTTATATTCTTACATTTAATGAGAGCTATAATTTTTTAGAATTTTTAAATTAGATCGATAATTTAGAAGATTTTCTTTAAAAGATATATTATATTTAATAGATTAAAGGTTATAAATCAAAATTAGTGGGGCATGCTCAATCATTTTAACAAAACATTATTGTTAATTCTATGTTAACTAACATGAAGCATTAGCTTTAGGAACAATACTTGTCATTCAAGTGATATGAGGGCTACTAATTGCTTGATCACTTTAAGAATTACAAACAAGGTGACTATGGTGTTTTGAATTTAATGTAAGGTTTAAAGGTTTTGTAACAAACATAAATAGCCTCTATGTTATCATGTTACCATTATCTATTTTATTTAAAATTTAAGGTAAGAAACTAACCATGAGTTAAACCACAATTCTCCTGAAGGATTAGGTTAGACCTCATGTAAAGCTTTAGAACTTGAGGAATATTACAATCATGTTACTACACTTGTGTTTAATAGACTTTAAGAGAACTCATAATCACTTTATCTAAAGCCTATCCCTATCGAATACATGCCAATGCAAGATTTATGGATGGTTGAATCTAATCCTATTGAGAAATTATACACGCGAATGCATGATTTTGGATGGTTGAATCTAATTCTATTGAGAAATTATAATTTATGATTATTTTTTTAGGATGCATTTGATACAAGAGATGATTTGTACTTATAATGTGAATATACATTTGGTTTTTTTTAAATTTGAATTTATTCCTACATCAAATCATGCTCTCATGATTTTGAATCTAAAATTGAGTTAAGTGTTGGAATTTTTTATGAAAATTTTATAATTTGAATTATTTTTTTTAATTGAATAAATATATCATATTTACGTGGTTTTTTTTTATGTTTTCTTCATCATTTTTCCTTTTAGGAATTGTGTGGGCTCCGAAAAATTCCATTTTTAGGATGTGATCCCGGTGGAATTTTCAGAAGGCAGATGGGTTTGAGATAAGACACTACCCAGAGATTTCGCCCTCATTTGGTGAGGACTTTTTGATCTGAGTTCTGGTTTCCTATAGGCGCAAGCCCCTATAGTTAATTACCCCTCCCGATAACAGGAGTGAACTTTCGATTAAGGCTAGTCATTAAAGAGATCGAATAGGTTATAAACCTATCGCATAATAGCAATAGCTTGTAGACCCCTCCGGTTGATATCTTCGTTCAATACGGCCATCATCGGGGTGAAGTTGAGGTCGCTTATATTTTTGTAGAATTTTGGGATGCATTTTGTTATTCAAGTCGTGTTGACTCCAATCCTTTAGAGGATGATGAAACTTGAATATTTAACCCGCGCAGCATTTTCGGATCGTTGGATTTGACATTTATATTTGACGATCGGAGCACATGCGGGTTGTAGTATTTGACCCTGCGCAGTATTCTCGACTATTTGTGTTTGTAACTTTAATAGGTCTGTCGGAGCACATGCAGGGGTATATTTAGTTCAAGAGATCATATTTAATACATAAGGGGGATTTTAAAATATTTAAACACGATCCATTATGCGAGAGCAATTTTATTTAGAAAATACCCAAAACTTCATTTAAGGGGCCTACGAACGCCTTCTGTCTGCTTGTATACATGTTGCGGATCCGGTGGCGTTGTTCTAATTTAGGTTTCATTTGTAGCACGAAAAATATTCTTTACATTGCTTGCAATGAATGCTTATTCAATAGGCATTAGGAAGTCATGCTAGTGTTCGTAGGAGAATTGTATTAGTTGCTATGAATCTTCTGTTATCTTCTTTCTTTTCTCCTCTTAATGCATCTCCACCATACTCATATCTTAAGACGTATTTGATGGGTACACAAATCATTGTAATCATCCCCATGTCATAAACTAACTTGATGATTGAAATTTCATATATCTTTTAAGGATTCATAAATCATCTTGGAGGTATTACCACAATATCTTGAAAATGCTTTGTGAGAACTGAGATACTCACTTATTTTCAACAGAATTTGTTTAAAGAAAGAGAATGATGGTGTGGAGTATCATATTCATAACACATTGATTTTGTAATCATATGAGACTATTGAACAGGTGCTAAGGGTGTCTTATGGTCCATAACTGATTACTTATGTGATAATGGATAATATTATTATCTATCGTTAAAGCTATAAGATCATTTTCTCCCTGCCATTGTTACTTGCAACAGATGATCTTGTAAGTTTGGTTTGAGTGCTTGACTCAATGGTAATCCTCATATTTCCTTCATCTTGTGCAGACTTGCTTATCAGTGCCAGGTCAACTTCTCTTCGACATCGAACTTTCTAAGATAGCACTGAAAGTTTTAGAGAAGTATAGAATGGAACAATTATACTAGCATTGGATATTCAATATTTAAAATGCTAGATGTGCACCCATTTAACTTTTAAATCAATATAAGTATCTTTATGTTGGTTAACATACACAACTTTTGAAGTAAGATGCTCGTTATCACTCATCGATATGAGGTTAAAATATTCACAAGCTTTCTAAAGTTGCTTGTGTAATTAATTTTTTTTTTTTTATGATTTAGTAAGGGCTCAAATAATTTTGCCATTTCTTCGAATGCAAGATATTGATGAAAATCTATATTTGAATGTATCACATATTAAGTCAATTTCAAATAAAATTAGATTCGAGTCCATTTTGAGTATAGGTCAAGCATTATTTGATCAAATTTTATTTAAAATTGATTTTAATTTTGAATTTCGTTCAAATCAATTTCTAATATTTTTTTGTTCAAGTCCCCTGTAGTTCACTGAAAATTTCGACAGCCTCCCGGCGTCTCCTCCCCACCGAGGGAGAAATCGGGACGGCACTGCCGTAGTTCTTCCCGCCCGGATCAAAGATCTACGGCGCGAGGTCTTCAATTTTAAAACATCCCACCAGGATCTAAGATCGACTGCGTGAGGTCTTCAATTTGGAACCATCCCGGCCGGATCTAAGATGCGACGGCCCGAGGTCTTCAAATTTTAAAACCATCCCGGTCGGACCTAAGTCGGGAGCGGTTTGTCCGATCTGGAGCATTCGTATGCAATGGTTACAGTCAACAAATTGATTATAATATATTCTTTTGGATGCCTGGCAGTATTTTAGTAATTTAATTATTCGTCTCCTATCGCATTATTTAAATTTATAATTTGGATGATTTTCCTTGTTTTGATTCAATGCTACTTAAAGTTTGTGGATAGAGATCTTTTGATGAATTTACCAAACAAATTAGAGAATTTGGTTCTTTTGTGCATGAGAGGCCCTTGTTCTTCTTTTGGGTTTCTTGATTTCTTTTTTATTTTGAATTGATATGATTCCACTCGAGTCCTAGCCAAGCACACTATTTGTGACCCTTTATTTTGCAATGGTCATAATAAGGATTGAATCTAGAAGAGGTTGCTTTAGAATTTCCTCTTTTTTTTAAGTAGGGCTTTGAAAAGCCTTCTTTCCATTGGTAAGCATTTTATATGGTTTTTGTTCTTTCTTTCACAAAATGATGATGCATAAGTTTGAGCTATGCAAATGAGACCTCGTGGTAAGTGTGCCCATAGAGATTGAAGTCTGTCTCTAGTTGGTCAACACTATCGCTCAACTTCTTCTTGTAGATGCAAAACCATCATATGCTGGGATGCCAATTTTGGCCTTCACCATAAGAGGTCGTGGACTTAACTCCTGATGCGATATTGTAAGCCTTAATGTAATTCATGAAATTTCAAGAATATGATCAAGTTAATTACAGAGTTATGCATACAATTTTTACCACAACTTATTCAATTAGTAGCTGGGGAGATATTTGATTGAAGCAAAATAGAAGACTGAAGTAAATTCTTGCAGATGAAGTCGGTCAAATTAATTGCATTATTTATATTGGTTTTCTAGCTAATTGTATTATAATACAAAATGAATATAGCAACTTAATGTGAACCTTCAAGTTTTCACATAACTGAAAAACATTCAATACTTATTCTATTATGAGATACAGGCTGCTAAGGAATAGGGTATCAGCACAACAGGCAAGGGAGAGGAAGAAGGCATATATGGGCGATTTGGAAATAAAGGTGAAGGATTTGGAGACCAAGAACTCTGAGCTAGAGGAGAGACTTTCCACCCTTCAGAATGAAAACCAGATGCTCAGACAAGTATGCACTAAGTAAACAATCTCAATGGTTGGCTGCAGTTATTTTATTTATGAAATTTTTTCACCGAGCAAAAAAATATATTGTCAATTTTTTTAGACCTGACAATCAATTGATTTGACATTTCAAATATAAAATTGAGAAACACAGAATAAAACTCTGCTGAGATCTGATGTTTTGTTGAAATAAGCTTATGACTGGTTTTATTAGTTATAATTTTAGGATGGATGTGTGATAGATTTAAGAAGGATAAATTATGGAATAGTTAGATAGAGCAAATATTTAGAGTAATATATGTTGAATATAAGGTAATTGAAACAAGACTGAAAAAAAAAAAAAATCATTATGCATGTGATTAAAATTAATGCCAGTGGATTATGAACTTTTTAAGAACAAATTAATATAGATGATTCATAAAGCGGACCACAACTTAGTAAGGCTCTTCTACAACTTAATAGTATATATTTCATTTGTTCAATTCTGAAGAATGTGGTTTGATTCATTTGGGTTATGGATTTGTATTCACTGACTAACTTGAAAAGCCTTTAAACTAACCCTTCTGTGTTCTGTTGTGTAGATACTGAAGAATACAACTATTGGTAGGAGAGGATCAACTGGCAGCGCAAAGGGTGAATGCCCGTAGTAGCTGGAAAAAAAAAATAGTTGGTGCGTTCTTAACAATTTCTTTCTTTTTTTCTTTGTGCGCATGTAGAAATATAAAAAGAAAAACAGAGTCAAAGAAACGTTGGAGAGAGATGTCCACAAATTCTCTCTCTCTCTCTCTCTCTCTCTCTCTCTCTCTCTCTCTCTCTCTCTCTCTCTCTTGTGGACATTTAGGCATTTAGACCAATTTAGCTCAATTCACAAATTATTAGGTCTGGTCACCTGACAGAGAAATACATCCGAATTTTTCTCTATATACAGTCAAAGCGCAGCTGCTATAGTAACTGCACTTTCACTGCGCTTTTACTGTAGACAGAAAGAAATCCGGATGTATCTCTGTGTCAGGTGACCGGACCTAATAATTTTCCATTCAAACACACATTACATATGCAAAACTTGAACTCAAGACTTCTTGATCAACAGACTAAGATGAGCTGTGTTCTCTCTCGCTTTCTTATATTATCTTTTTACATTTTATTTCAGCAGAATGACAATTGAAAACATTTCAGTTCATGACCTGTGTACTAATCTGTGGATTTTGGTTGTTTTTATGCCCTCTGATTAACTAAATCCTCACTGAATGCTGCAGGCTTTTCAGCAATATACTCGTGATGCAGAAATCAGGAAATTTGAGCTTGGAAGCAGGGGCGGAACAAGCCTTATTTTTCAGAGGGGGCAAACTTATAAATAAAATTGTAGATATTTTTTTTTCATATATATATCATTTTAGTGACTAATAATTATTTGTACTTGAATACATAATACATTTTAAAAATATTATCAACATCTTATATAATGATAATTATTCTTAAACAAAAATTAAGTAATACCTCTACACAATGTGTCGGGGGTCCAAGAGGGTAGAGCCCCCTGACGGGGTTTGACCTGCCCCGTCAGACAATGTGTATAATTATGCTAGTGGGCAATCTCCTAAAGATCATAGTATTTTAAATTTTTTGGTGGGGTGGTGGGGGGGGAGGTTAAATCACTTAATGGTTCCGCCCATGGCCGGAAGGACGAAGGCACGAAGCTTTTGGATTGATGTGCATTTCATTGGATGTGCATAAAGACATGCTCCATATAGCTATATATATATATATATAATTCTTCATGCTGTTTTTTTTTTTTTACATTTAGGCTATTTAAGACAAATTCACACATACACCACATACACATAGACTCGAACTTTAGACCTCTTGGTTGGAAGCCTTAGCTCTCAACCAATAGGCCAAAGATAGCTGTGTCTTCATGCTGTTTTAAAGATCAACTTGTTGATATAAGCATAGAGTAGGTTTTAGGAGAGGCTCACTTAAGACTTGAATATTTTTTTAAACAGGCAAAAATGCTACAATTTATAATTGGAGGCCGAAGACACAGGTGTAAGTGAGTTAAGCTGGCTCATGAGTCTGCTCGGATTCGGCTCAATAAATTATTCTTGAGCAACTTTGATAAACTAATTTGTCAAATTAGAGCCAAATTTAACTTGACTCGTTAACTCGTGAGCCAGCTCCTTAAAAATTTATTTACATAAAATACAATTAAAATGTATTAGCATTTGAGATTTTAAATGCAAAGTTGTTACAAATATTTTTTAAAAAGGCTAATTTTTTTATGATAAGAGACTTTTTTTTATTTTTTTATTTCTCATGATAAGAGACTTTTTTTTATTTTCATATTTCTCATTTCGTTTTAAAATTTTATTATAATAAATATTTTAATCATAAGTATTGTTCACTCTTTTATAATAAGTTGTCTCGAGCTTATTAAAAAAAAAATTGAGTTCAAAATCGATTATATATATGCATTTGATAATAAAAATATAATTAATTTAAGAAATGTCGTTTGATGTAAGATAGATTGGCTATGGCATGTTTATGATAATTTAAATGGATAGCATTGCCAAAGTATAGTTTTTCATGTAGTATTTTACCTCCACCATATCCTACGAATACGAGTAATTATTACGTCCGGACAAAAAATCGGAAACCTGAACGGATACTGAGCAATATTGAGTGCTCAATACCGAGTTTTAGGTGATGTGGTGCCTATTTATTGGTCTCTGGACGCGTCAGATGACCAGACGTAATAATTGCTCTACGAATAGGGGCAGAGGGTGGGCCAAGGACATCTGAAATTATTTGATGTAATTTTATATTTTCAAACAGAGTGATAAAATCTCTAAGCTACACTCTCTAGATTTATTTTTACTCTTATTTTCTCTTCCTATTTTACCATTTTTTTCAATGAACCTAATAATGATTTAACAAATTTAAAAAGTTTTCTAAACAATTATACCGTTAATTTTAATGATTCTAAAGAGAATCTTACATTTGAAAATAATGCTTTAGCTATTGATTATTTATTTATATAACATTTAAATTTTCATATATTTTTTATAAGATCTAAAATTTCAAATAACGTCAAAATTTAGGTATAAAAATATATATTTTATTTTAAATAAATAAATATTAGTAATAAATTTTATATATTTTAAATATTAGGATGCTGTAGAAGCAAATGTAAACATTTAGAGGTTAGTGTTATAAATACAAATTAATAAAAAATGCTAACAAAATGAATAAAATTTAGGGTTTAGATATATAAATTAAGTCTAAAGCTTAAAGCATTCTAATTTTTCCTCCAATGGTTTCTCTTTGTTTTATGCTATCAACCGATAATCTTAGGCTTCCTTTGTGACGGCTTTATAAAACAATTTTTTAGTAATAAAATTTAATTTTTTTAACTAAAAAGCTGTTTTAAACAGTAGTAAAAAAGCCGCCCCTGGGACGACTTTCTTACTATTTCTTATTGCTTTAAGAAGCGTTAAAAAAGCCGTCCCTAACAAAACTATGATTATGAGAATAGATAATAAGCACATAAAATCATATAATGCAAGCCTAACAACGAAGTGCTGCAAGCTGAATCATTTATTTATATCATATTAGCAGATGCAACAAAAAATAATACAGAGATTACAAAAATGTAGACAAAAACAAAGAGATTGGAGATTCTTACTCCTCACAACAGTTGGAAATGGAACCTAAAGAAGCTGTAAATTTGTTCCATCTATAAATTATCAAGCGTAGCATAACTGGAGCTTGATCTCATTGAATATTCTGCAACCAGTTTGGCAAACAAGGATGACTTGTTCTCCAGCAGTCTTGCTGGCGGATCGTGTTCGACTATCAATCCTGCACAAGATATTTGGATCCAAATATTAACAAGCCTTAGTAGCTAACTAGAGATCTCAAAAACATAAAATTATAGCTATGAATGAAACAAACTTAGATTTGATTCATCAATATCTTAAGATAAGCTCAAAGTCGAATGTGCGACTTTGAGCTTATCTTAAGACATTGAGTCACAATGCAAGCTCAAACCGTTCAGGCTTGATATGTTTTCGAGCAAATGATTATTGTTGGTGTAAAATTCTTAGCCTTAAATGAAAAAAATTACTCGGAACGAAGACTAAGAGCATCTCCAATGGAACGGCAAACAACTGTTTGCCGTTCTTCCAAGCGGCAATTCTTACCGCATTTCATCGCGGATGAACAGTGCGACGCCAATATTTGCATTGCACTGTTCATCTGCGCCATTTTTTGGTCTCTACCGAACTTGCCGGAGAAACGCGCGAAAGAAGAGAACGACCGTTACGGGGCAAAAATGGAGTTCAATTGGAGATGAATCATGGCATTTTTTTTGTTTCACGATATTTTGGAGTGAAAAATGAGATTTTCGATTTGAGATGCCCTAACCGTTATCAAGAAGTAACACCATATCACTGTCTAAAACTGATGTTATCCGGTGTGCTATTGTGATGACAGTTGAATCTAGGAATTGCTGTCTCAGTGTTTTCTGAATCAGGCTATCAGTGGCAGTGTCAACTGAAGCAGTTGCTTCATCAAGAACTAAAACCTTGCTTCTTTTCAGAATGACTCTTCCAAGGCATACCAGCTGACGCTGACCCACACTCCAATTATCACCATTTTCAGCCACTGAAATTTGAAATTTATTAACTATAAACTACCAAAATGACCAAATCAAAAGAATGAAAAATTTTCTAGAATACTGCCTCTGTATCTTACCTATTGAGTCAAGCTTCTTTTCTTTCTTTCGAACTTCATCTCCAAGCTGACAGCAATCCAAGGCCTGAAACACAAAAAATTACTACTAATGGTTGAAAATCAGCAGAGTTCATAATTAGGAAATTAAAGTACCTCCCAAATTTGTTCATCTGTGTACTCTTCAAGTGGATCGAGGTTGGTGCGCACGGTTCCCTCGAACATGGTTGGATCTTGTGGGATAATGCTTAATTTTGATCTCAGATCATGTAATCCGATGGTTGAGATGTCCAAGCCATCAATATAAATCTGTCCAACCGTAGGATCAATGATGCGGAAAAGTGTCTGAATCAGGGTAGATTTGCCACTGCCGGTTCTTCCAACAATGCCAGTCTTCAAACCTCCTGGGAAAGTGCAGGTTAAACCCCTTAAAACGAACGGCATGTGCAGGGCATAGCGGACCTGTTTTTGAATCAATTAGTGGTTGGGAAACATTTTTGAGCATTTAGCACTCTACCAAAACCTTAGAAACTGTTATAAATGGCATTCTTACTTAGAACATCAAGTTCCAACTAATAAAAGGTTTAGAGAAGAGGTCTATGTGAAAATTGTTGTGAAACATACAGTATTTATTCTTCTTGGTACTACAGGTAATAAAGGTAACAATCCATGAATCATTATAATGGGATTTAAGTTTAAGATGGAAGACAACCTGCAAATCACGGAGATCCACTTCTCCCTTAGATGGCCATTTATGATCTGGTCTGTTTGTTTCTACAATAAGAGGTGGCTCACTAGGAACGCTTGTATACTGCAGTATCCTCTCCACTGATATTATTTTGTTTTCGAGATCACAGAGAGTCCATATGACCCAAGCCTGTAGCATATTTAGATTAAGTCCATATGTCACTGCGAGGCCCGCAATCCCTGACAGGAGAAAACCCAAAAGCAAAATGAAGAATGTGTTAATTGAATCTCATGTATCAGTTGCTCCACTTAATTAGAGAAGATAGCTACAAATTACCTGGATCAATAACCCCTTTTGGCATGCAAATCAATACTATCAAAGAAAAAGCAAACATTATTGATGATAACATGTCCAAACGAAAGCAAAGCCATTCCCTAGCACCAGCACTATGAAACTTTGGTCGTGAGAATTCATCCATTCGATTTGAATTAATGCATATAAATCTAGATTGCTGGTTGAAGCTTCTAATGGTTGTTGATCCTGACAATGATTCAGCAAAATGTTGTATGATTGGAGCTTTACACACTCCCATCAACCGCGCTAGTTCTCGTGCTGTATCAATGTAATATTGCTGAAGTAGAAAAGCAGGCAAATCAATGTTCATTCTTTCACAAATCCATCAGCTTCACTAATCCAATCAACTAAAATGAAGACAATACCTGATACCAGATGCTTATTCCAATAACTGGAACAAAGACAATAAAAACCTGCCAAGCAACCTGTGACATGACCGCTATGATTCCAATGAGTTGTATGATTGAAAATGCTAATGACCCAGTTTGAGAAGGTATGTTTGTATCGACATCGCTTTGATCAGTTGATGCCTGTAGAAAAGAAAAAAAATCAAATAGATAAATTGCATAAAATAATCTAAAAAAGTTAAAATTGATATTACAAACCCTGTTCAAGATGCGACCGCTTGGAGTGGAATCAAAGAAGGACATAGGAGCACGGAAGATACTGAAATGCATTTTATCGAATAAGATTGTTGCAGTTTTGTATCCAGCCATCATAAGTAGAAATGCTCTGATGAGGATACAAACAGAGCTGCCCATGGCTAATGCAACATAAACATAGAGAAGTGTAAACACACTAACTGGAGGATCCATATCCTTTGACACAGGAGCTGCCCAAGCCATCCAGTAATTGCTACCAATTTGAAGGACTTGAAAAAGTATTTGTGCAAATAGTATTAATGGTACAAGAGCGCCTTTATAAGCTGTTGTGATATACTTCCAATAGACCCAAAATCCAACTCTTCCTTTCTCCCTCTCTTCTTCTTGCACAAGCTGGCCCTTTTGCATATCTCTCTCTTCTAATTTAGAATTTTGAGCATCTTTTGGCTCTTCAGTCTCAGTTTTCTTGCTGCTTTGGGTGTTGATGGAGCTGTCTTCAATTGTATTGATTGAATTTTCATTAGCCAGATGGCCCAGATCCATACGGTCAATAGCTGAAAAAGCTTCCTTGTGAGCACCTACTAATTCCATGAAGTCACTTCCTGAAGTGATTATATCATCATATTTGCCCATTTCAGTAATTTTTCCATCTTTCATAACCTACCATGAAACTCAATACTCTTATTCTTTTTCACAGCTCAAGTGCATAACAATGAAATATAATTGAAGGAGAAAAGGAAAGTTGAGAGACTCACTAAGATAAGATCAGCAGAAGGTAAAAATTCCACCTGATGGGTAACATAAAGTACTGTTTTTGAAGCCAAAATCCCAAGCAAGCATTCCTGTAAATAGAAGAATGATTAGAACGATTTAAACACTAGAAAGTCAAGATTCACATAAAATATGAGCTTTAAAAGGCGTGTTATTACAGTCAAGACGTGTGGTTTAAATCATTATAAATCAATATTGAGCATTGATCATACACTCATCAACCAAGAATATATGGGTAGATATTTTGAATTCAGAATATGTATGCAAAATTTACGCTAAGAAAACACACACCTTAAATAGATGGGATCCAGTGTGGGCATCAACAGCACTAAATGGATCATCAAAGAGATAAATATCAGCATCTTGGTATAAAGCACGTGCAATCTGGATCCTTTGTTTTTGTCCTCCGCTAAGGTTGATTCCTCTCTCTCCTATAATTGTCTGGTCACCAAAAGGAAGAATTTCCAAGTCCTTTTTCAATGAACACGCTTCAAGTACATTCTCATATTTCTCCAAATCCATCTCCTGACCAAAGAGTATATTGTCTTGAATTTTTCCACTCTGTATCCATGGCGTTTGTGCAACATAAGTCGTTGTCCCACACAACTTCACCGTTCCGACCATTTTAGGAACCTCTCCTAAGATGCAAGCAAGCAAAGTAGACTTCCCTGAACCAACAATTCCACAAACAGCTACTCTCATACCTTGCAATACTTTAAAATTTAAATCTTTAACAGTAGGAGACTCAGAAGGGTCCCATGAGAATGTCCCGCCACTCACTTCAATTGCCACATTAGAGCTACCTCTAGGAAGTTTCTCTACGGCATCCTGTTGCAAATCCTCAAGACAAAGGAATGAGGATATCCTATCGAGTGAAACTTTGGTCTGAACAACCATTGAAATTGTATCAGGAAGAACGTAAATAGGTTCTTGCAGTACTCTAAATGTTGCGAGTGCTGAAAGAACCTTTCCTGATTCTAATGGTATCCCCATAAGCACGCAAGCTCCAAAAGTTACCACAGCAACAAAAGTAGGTGCACCCCAAAACACAAATGTAGTCAATGCTGATGTATAAACATACTTTCTCAACCAATTCGTCTCTTTTTTCCTCAATTCACTTATCTTCGACAAAAACTTCATCTCCCATCCTTGGAGCTTGAGTATTCTCATGTTTCTTAAAATCTCTGAAGTGGCTTTCATCCTTGTGTCTTTCGATTCCATCATCTTTTGCTGGTAATTCTCTTGCATTTTCCCCAAGGGAACATTGGCTAACATAACAACAAAAGTGGCAGCTAAAGCAGCCAATGAAGCAAGGCCTAAGCTGGAATACAAGATCAACAAAGCCAAAGTAACCTGAATTGGAACCATCCATAGGTCATGCATATACCAACTAAAAAGTGAAATTCTCTCAGCATCTACACTCATGATATTGATGATCTCTCCTGTGGTACGACCCTGCCTTGCACGGCTCGACAAGGTAAGGCCTTTTTGATATATAATAGATATCAGGAAAGCCCTGACTCTAACACCAACATGTTGCAACTGAAAAAACCAATGCCTTTGTGAGAGACATTCGAAGAATTTTGCTACTATGAATGCCACAACCAAAACATAGCCTTCATATTCAAATGTTTGGTTACCGTTAAGATACTGAACAAAGAAATCAATCAGGTAGGGACCAACATAAGTACATAGTGTATATAATAGTGCGTAAACAGCAGTAACCAAGACATATCCCCAAGCAGCTAAGATTAATGCCTTTGCCAATTGGAACGAATAAATTTGAGCCGTGCCATTGCTGTTTAAACTTCCATTGCTATCTAAACTACTTTTAGTGCATGATTCAAGCTTGCTTTTGAAAATAGGGAAGACACCATCAACTCTATCACCGTCATCTAGCTGAGGAACATCTTTAAGATCTATAGTTTTCTTATGACCAACAGATAGTAAAGGACCCACCCAAGAGAAGGTGAGAATGCTAAGAAAACTTGCATTCGTTAACAAAGAGACATTTCCGATGTCACTTTCACTCTCATTGAGTTCTTGATTAGAACTGATATCCCCATTCAAAAGAGATTCATGGAGAATGTTGCTCTCCTCTTCAACCCTCTTCCCAAAAAAGCCAGCATAGTTAAGAAGCAAAGCAGAAAAAAGAGACACAAAATCCAAAACCCACATATGTGTGCCCAAAAGACCAAGCTTTCTGTAACAAAACAAATCTAGTAGAACAGAAAAAAAGGAGATGAGAAAATAGAAACCCCACCAAATCCGAAGAAAAGCAGGGAATCTTGTCTCAAGCAATGGGTTGAAACAGTAGTGAAAATAAGCAGATATGGCAAGCCAAGCGATTGCCCTGACACCCAAATCCACTTGAGTGGCAAGATGTACATAAGAAACCCCACCACCATCAATATACCAGAAGTGATCAAAGATGAAGACAGACATATAAAACAAACATAATATCACACAAATTAAGGTAGCAATTTTGTAATGCAAAAATCTAACTTGTTCCATTCCACGTTTACCGGAACTTCGACCACTAATCCTCCCCCAAAACCAAAGAAAGGAAATGGAAATCAAAAGCAAAAGATGGAAAGCTGCAGAGAAACCATGAATAACGGTGGGTTCGACGAAGAACCATTCGTTTTTACCCATAACAAGACCTGTTTCTTGTAAAGATGCCATCTTTACTGATCAGGGATTGTAAAGATGGATTTCTTTCTTCAATATCGCCCCTTAATCGCGGAGATTATATAGGCTACGAGTTAGAAGACGGCTCCTTGGTGGGCAAGATAACCAATTTGCGCCTCTTTTTGTCATCATCCCCGTGCGAAATTAATCGAGCCAAATCTTTTTTTAACATAGAAAATGACAGAATCGTGATTTCCGAGCAAAGCTCTTTAGGGTATCTTTTTTAAAGAATCACGCGCGAATCAAAATAAGAATGGATACCTGTATATACTATATACACATATATTAACCGTAACAAATGGCCTTAAATTTAATAATTTAATTTTTAAAATCTTATTAAACTTTCCAAACAAACATGAAAGGTACATCCGAAGAGATTTTTTTTAGTATATTTTTTTTTTGGGAAAATTTGGGGCTTAAGCCCTTCTATTAAAATCAAAATCAAAGATTACAACAAAACTTTATCAATTACAAGTAAGACCAGTATACCCCCAAAAAGAAAAGGAAGTAACAAATTATAAAAGGCGGAAAATAGGACTCATAATACATGACTACACCATTGATCAAATAACATCAAAAAAACATCCAAACGAATGCTAGGTATAAAACCCAGCAACAGCAGCAGGAGCACCGGTTGCCACAAGGAAACAAACCACCAAAAACCAAGGACCCTCACAGTGTCCCCAACATCCATGATCAAATCGAAATCGGTCAGCATAGCACGCCCTGGTTGCCCAAAGACCATCCGAGGAGGTGCTTGGTGTAGTCCATAGCTCATCATCGTCCAAGCCGCCAAAAATAACCCAAAAATGATCTCTAACACAAAAATTGATTGCTGCCAAAACAAAGAACCAAAAAAGAACCCAGTCCTCAACCACACGAAGCAGCAGAGAAACCAAAACATCAAAAACATGTCCAGATAATTTTCGACAGGTGGCACAAACAAGATGTTCCAGTTATCCCAAGAAAGCCAGAATTTCTCCAAATTTTCCTTCCAGGCCATCATGATTCTTCCAGTTTTTAACCTTGACACAAACCGCTACACAAATATCATCACATACTTGATTAATGCTCTTTCTCACGTCAGAAAATCTCCTCTGATTTCTTTCTCTCCAAAGGAAATAAACCATAGCTGCAATAACAAGAGAAGCAATCTTTTTCTCTAACACAGCTAAAATAGCATCGTTCCACATAAAATCATACACATGATAAAGGTTAGGTCTTAAATAGAAGGCATTAGTAGCCGGCAGAAGCTTAGTGAGAACTCCAAAAGAAAAGTCACACCCAAAAAATAAGTGCGAGTGAGTTTCAGCATGACACGAACAGAAATTGCACAAAGGATTAACCTGGAGCCCTCTCCTAATCAATGAATCAGCACACTTAAGTTTCCCAAGAATCGCCATCCAGGCATAACAAGCAAAACGAATGGCGTGTTTTTTATGCCAAGCATACTTATACCAATCCACATTGTCTAAGGAAGAGTAGAAACGGGAAGAGAAAAACTTAGAAGTAGGCTTAGAAGGTCCAACCCACATCAAGTTATCAGTATCTAGAATCGGAATGCCCAAAATTCTGGAACGAATATTAATAGGCCAAGATCTGGGAAGACTCCATCTCCCATTCATAATCACGTCCTTCACACAGCAACCCATACCAGATGGGATACAAAAACTATTACCCAGCGGCTCACCATAGAACCAAGAGTCCCAAAACAAAGAGAAATTGCAATCAGTGCCCACCTTGAAGCTAACCAAATCCTTAAAACCAACAGCCTTGCAGCATATATATTTCCAAAATTTAGAAGCCGAAGAAGGAAGAGGCTTCCAGGGAGATTCATAATTATTCTATAATTGTTAGTCACATGGCGTTGCATGCAACTACAACGAGCTAGAGAGATCTAGTCTATTAAGCCAAAGATCATCAATACAGTGGAGCCTACTGGAGCTATGTAAAGCATAAAGTATTCAAACGGCTAAGAAAATATTTGGACGGCTTTAGATTTTGACTTCATCAATTTCCCTTTGCTGCATTCGCTTTAATGGAGGAGTAGAAAAGGTTGAGGATTGCATTCTTGAAGTCGGCAGCCAGTTAAAAAAAAAAACTAACATTTTGTTTTGGGTAGATTTCTTACAACTTTCTAAAGTCATTTTTTTAGTAAGAAAATTTTATGCTAAAATGTTTGAGGCAATTTTTTATTACAATTTTTTTTAAAAGAATCTGTACTAAAAAATAGTTTTAGAAAACAGCAAAAAAGTTATCTCAAACAAAGAGACAACTTTCTTATTATTTTCTAAAACAGTTTTCTAACACAAAAACAACATCAAGCCTTTGTCCCACTACATTGTGGCATAATTTTCAATTTTTTTAATTGATTTATAAAGCAGTAAGAAAGTTGTCCCAATCGAAGCCTACGTGCTTCTAAAAGCAGCTTAATTTTTGTATTAAAAAGTTGCTTTAAGAAGCATTGAGAAAGTCGTCCCAAACGAAGCCTAAGTCTTTGTTTGAGACTGTTTTCTTACTATTTTATATTTTAGACAACAACTATAATTTTTATTTTGCCACTTTTTTTCTATTTAATAAATTTTTATGCTAGGAAATTATTTTCTACTCCAACTTTCAAAAAAGCTATTTTTTCTGCAACAACTTTATAATTAACTTTATAAAAATTTTTAGCCAGTACAAACAGATCCTATGTGAAACAAATAAGATAGTACAACTTGCTTGTATAATGTTTCAGCTTTAAAAAAATAAAAAAAAATAAAAAAAAAATGTTTCAGCTTTCTTTAAAGTTGAAAAAGGATCAATTCAGTTTTTATTTTTTTCTTTTGAATAAATTATCAACATTCAAATTCTCTAAAATATGAAAGCTAGTCATTAATTAAAATTGTAGTTTCTGATATGTGAACTGTTGCAGTAGCTGTTCATTACTTTGCTGCAGGCTGTGATAAGCAAATTATTCTGAATTTTCCTTTTCTGAAAAGCGGAAAGAATGAAAGCCTTCTCATGCCTCTATTGAGGAATAATTATTATGTCCGGACAAAAAATCGTGGCTCTCTGCTTAATCCAAGAGGACCAGTTGTCCTGTAACCTTCCTAAATTATCATTGGCATCTTTCAGAGCAGTATTCAAGCCATGATCAAGAGGATTACATTGAATTTCATTAAGGAGATGAAGCTGGGTCTTTTTAGCCTCAAGGATAGCCTTGGAAAGAAAGGAAGAAGAAGACCAATTCTTCTTTTTAATCTCCATTTTGACTTTCCTTAAACAGTTGTATAAGGCAAAGATAGGGCTGGCAGTGTAAGGTTTGTCAAAAGCATTAATTAAAATCTCCCAAAAACCATCCTGATTAAGCCAAAACTTTTTAAACATGAATCTGGTGAACTTCGTATCATCATGTTTAGATATCAAAATAAGAGGAGAGTGATCAGAACCATTGGGAGGGTCAATTTTATAGTAAGCAGTGGGAAAGTAATCCATGAAAACTGAATTTACCAAGACCCTATCAAGCTTGATGTGGATAGGAAGATCCACCCTTTGATTATACCAAGTAAATAAAAGACCAACCGAAGCTAGGTCTTGTAAGCCACAGTCAAAAATACAGTTATTCAACTCATCCAGTCTCCCCTGAAACAGAGGAGCACCACCAACCTTTTCAGATTCAAATCTACAGCAATTGAAGTCGCCCATAATAACCCAAGGAAGGTTAATACTGTGAGAAAGCATCAGGAGATTGTCCCAAAGCTCTTTCCTGTCTTCAGGTAGATTGGCAGCATATATAACAGTTAAGGCAATTGGAGGAGAAGAACCCGCAGAGAGTATACCATGAATGATTTGAGAGGAGTAGAAAGAAGGAGAAAATGTCACCTGCGTCGGGTCCCATTTAATCCAGATTCTACCCGGGGAAGAATGACTGAAATTGTCACAACATTGCTCATTCTCAAAGAGAGAATGCGAATGCACAAACCACGGATCAGAAGCCCAATTAGGATGAATTTTGGCTTCCAAAACAGCAATAAGCTTAAGACTATGAGTTTTAATAAGGTCTTTACACATACCAACCTTAAGAGGGTTATTGAACCCCCTCACGTTCCAGGAGGCAAAATTCGGCAAGGACATGAGTTAACGAGAGTTTTTTGCCTTCCTGGCAGTGGACTTGGTTTTGGATTTTTTTGGCGGGGATTTGTCTTTCTTCTTAGAGGAAGATTTAGAAGATGAACTAGCTGACTGTTGATTATTGGATTCAGTTTTTGAGGCGCTAGAAGGATCCTCAACCTCAATATTTTCATCCACTTTCACATCCACCGGGTTTGAATTATCCATCAGAAGAGAAGCAAAACTATTAGCAAGCACCACTTGGGAAGGTAGAAGACTTTTTGTAGAGGATGGAGGTTTAGGGGGAGAAGTATCAATGTTAGGAAGATTTAGATTAGGGATATCTAAATCAATCTGAGAAGAATTGGGATCTAGAGTCGAATCCCGCTGGGCATTTTGCGGCACTATAGCAGAAGGAGATGGGGTTTCGGAGGTAATAATGGTAGAGGGAGGATTCTGAATCGGATTGTTTACAAGAGATGAGTTTCTGGAGGGAGGAAGTGGCGGTTTGGAGGTTCCAGTAGGCCTTGGAGTTGGTTTTCTGCTCTTGCTTCTCCCACGAATCACGCGCGGAGGAAGCGTCAGTTTTGGGTTGGGATTAGAGGAACAGAGAGCAAACGGGTGAAACAGAGAGCCGCATCCCTCACAAGGACTGGGCTTCCAGTCATACACGACTTGAAGGTTCAAATCTTCTCCATCCATATCAAGCGGAATAATTTCTGGTAGAGGCGAATTTTTGCTGATTTGAACACAAACTCTAGCGAATGTCAATCTAGTTCTTCTAGCACTGAGGCTATCAACAGAAATGGGAATACCAATGTAGCTAGCAATTTTAGATATACCAGAAGGTGTCCATAAAGCAAGGGGTAGATCCAAAATCTTAATCCAAATGGGGATAAGAGCAGATTCATCCCTTTTTGGCTTAAATTTTGGATTCCATTTCTGCAAAACGAAGGGTTTACCGAGAAGGAACCACGGACCGCCCGAGAAAACCATCTCCATATCTTCCGCAGAAGTGAATTTGAGGAGGAAGAAGCCATCCGCCATAGAAAGAAGAGAGAAGGAGCCTTTCAGCATCCAAGTTTTGTTCATCGTAGCAAGAAGTCTCTCGTAATAAGGACGCTGTCCTAACGAGTAACCGATGAGGGAGTGTGTCCATATGGTAGCTCCTTCCGAAAAATCTGCTGCCTTGAAAGAGAGCTTTTGGGTCGGAGAGACAAAGGACATCGGGAAATCAAAGTTGTTAACTGAGGGGTTGGCCAGATTATCAGCATAAGAGTGGGGAAGGGGCTTTGGAGCTGCACCCAGGACAGACTTACCCGGTAGAGGGGGGAAATTCGCTGCGTCCAACTCCATGGAGAGATGGAGGCGAAGCAACGGCCGAGGCGGTCGGGGAGGAGAGGTAGGAAAAACAAAATCGCCAAACAAGCAAACCCTAGCGGAGCGAGACTATCCACATTCGGAAATTTTTTTTTTTTAGTATATTTTTAAAAAGTCAATTTATAAAAAGAAATTTGTTTAGTACATAAATATGCTGATGAATTGCGTTTAAAAAAAAATTAAAAAATGAGCAAAATCGGATCATAGAAATTTGGTTTCTTATGAAAGGAGATGACAAAATTTCGGTTCAAAAAAAATTGTCTCGTCGAGCCGTTCAATTTGACTATAAGCATGCCCAGTTTGGAAACCGTTTAGTAATCCAAATTATGATTTGAACCTTCCAAATTGCTTCGAGTCTTTGATTCAGACTCATTTGTACTAGGATATAGTTGAATTTGGTGTCATTGGGTTCATATTTTTGAGACATTTAGTTCGACTATAAATTTGTTGAAATCAAAGTTAAGATAATCTCTGATTTAATTTTTGAATATTCCAACTTGATTTTATCCTGGCATGAAACTCGAGGGAAAATTACGTTGGAAATTTCAAAAATTAAATCGGTGACCATCTGAACTCCGATTTCAACAAATTTATAGTCGAATCGAACGTCTCAAAAATACGAACCCAGCGACACCAAATTCATTCGAGCTCAAATGAGTCCAAATCAAAGACCCTAAGCACATTTCGAAGGTTCAAACCATAATTTGGATTACTAAACAGTTTCCAAACACGACATGCTCGTCGAATCGAGCAGCTAGACGAGATAAAACAAACGAGCCAAAAATTGCCGAATTCTGATATCATCAAGATAAGCTCAAATTTCTTATTATATATTTATTAATAAGTTATTAAAATTTATATTTATTTATTTTTTAGATTAAGAAAACAGTTAATCTCTTTATAGAAAACATTTTTAAAACAATATATCATTTATAAAAAAATTATTAAAAATGAATCTAAAATAAATAAATTTTAACAGTATGCTTAAATATTTATTCTCGATATTTGTATTAACAGTATGCTTAAATAAAATATCTATTGTGAAAAATATTATTTCAAAACATAAACAAGTTATTGAAGTTTATGTAAAACATTGTTTTAACACTTTAATCATACTAGAATACTATTTTTTAGAGTATAGAATATTTTTTATTCAATAAAAATTGCACATTCCAAAATATGTGTTGGAAAAGTTTTAAAAAATATTCAAAATATTAATATCTTAGTCTTTATAATATATAAAATATTACGTGATGAATGTTTTACTAATGCAAAGTTATAATCATTTTCAATAACAAAAATACAAATTTAATAGAGAAATTCAAAAAAAAAAATTGTATTTTTGAAAACTAAAATAGATATAATGTGACCTACATCAATCTAGACTAGGGGTGCAACCGAGTCAAGCCGACTCGCGAGCCGGCTCGAACTCGACTCGGTAACGAGCTCGACGAGTCAGGCTTATCGAGCTCGCGAGTCGAGCTCGACCACGAGTTCGAGCTCGAGTTCGAACATGTATCGGACTCGGCTCGTCGGCTCGACGAGCTGCTCGACAGCAGTGCACGCGGAAATCCAATTCTCATGAGCGGGAAATCCAATTCTGGCAAGCGGAAATCCAATTCTGGCGAGCGGGAAATCCAAATCTTAGAGCACGCATGGATCTAGACGGCGGACGAGCTCGATACGACGTCGTCGGACGCGACTAGAGCTCGGAACGACGATGGCTTTACTCAGGACAACGATGGTTCATGGATGAGCTCGGGATGATGGATCTTGGTGGCAGAGCTCGTCGAATCTCGACTTGGTGGCAGAGCTCGTCGGATCTCGTCGTGGCAGAGCTCAGGCGACGGATCATGACGGCGGAGCTCAGGAAGATTACGGACAAGCTCTTGATGACGGTTCTTGACGCCGGATGGGACTTTGAGTTCGGGACGACGACTCTCTGCTCGACGAAGGACGA
Source organism: Dendrobium catenatum (assembly GCF_001605985.2). NCBI lineage: Eukaryota > Viridiplantae > Streptophyta > Magnoliopsida > Asparagales > Orchidaceae > Dendrobium > Dendrobium catenatum. Next base: position 2,535,697 of record NW_021319436.1, read on the forward strand.
GCTTTGGATGCCAATGGACCTCGGGATGACAGATGCGACGAAGAGTGACGGAACTCGGGACGACGGAAGAGATGACGGGCTCGACAGTGGAGCTCGACGAGCCGCTCGACTTGAATTCGAGTCGAGCTCGAGCTCGGGTTTTGATAGTCGAGCTCGACTCGAACACCCCCTAGCTCGAGCTCGACTCGACTCGTTTGCACCCCTAATCTAGACAGCTTACCCAACTTGGATGACAACTAAAAATGATCTAAAGAGGCTCAAAAAAGAGTTTCTCTCTCTAGAAAGCCTCCAAATCCCTCTCTCTCTCCCTCTCTCTCTCTCTTTTTACGCGTCTATATGATGTGCTAGGAATGAATGAAAAAGTGGTTTTAAAATATATTTTACGTACAAGAGAAGATCTAAAAAGGATGAATACATCAAAAAGGAACAAATAGCTGTTCGCAAAAATAAACCCAATCAGGGAGTGTGAGAATAAACCACCGGGCTCAGGAATTGCAACTCTCTCAACCTGGTTGCAAAAGAACAATAGCCATAGCAATACTGTCGTCCAAAGGGGAAAAAAGTAATTATATCATCTTTGCCCAACAACCGCATAAATGTTGACTGTATAACGAACAAGACAACAATAATAAATCGAGAGGAAGCCAAGACGCCTATCAACAGAAAAACCAGCACAGAAAAATCGAACATAACAACATCGGACATATGAATCACCCTTTATAGCAAATCCAGCAGCAAATAACCATTTTTCCATTTCATAACCTTAGTGAAAACAACAGCCTTTATCTTGAGAGCCAAGATAGTAGAAGAAACATAAATCATGCCAAACCTCCTATCATTCCGTTTCTCTCCAAATATGATATACCTAGCAATAAATAATGAGGTAGTAAAAAATCCTTCTTCTTACCTTACATCTCATCAATAAACTCAATAAATAATGAGGTAGCGAAATTACGAAGACTTGGCCGACTTTTTTGACTTGTCCTGCACAGTCTCTATCAGTTCTTCAAATATTTCAAAATTTCCACACTTGAGTGGCGAAAACGTAAATAAAACAAATTGAAAACCGCAGGAGAAGGACGCGCCCTCAATAATTGAAGGAATTTGAGAATTAGAGAATAGTATAAAAGCTTTCTTGGCCATCAAGAAAAAATAACCTTTTTCCAATATTATTAAAATTCATTTTCTCATCTGCTGCAACTTTTAAGTATGCATTTCTACTAAGAAAGCAAATCTAAATTCGTTGAAATAAACGAGCTTATGATTTCAGAGAACTCATAGTCGAGCTGAAAGTCTGGAAGAGACGAATACATCGACGCCACAAATGATCTAATCTGTCTTTAAATAAGCTTCAATTAAGCACGTGAAACATATTTAAATTTTTCTTGAGAGGCCAAACAAATGCTTATGGTGAAATCGAGCGGCTTGATTAGACGAATCTAATGAGCTCAAGATAATTTGATTTTGTTGTGATTAAAGATTTGATAAATAATCTAATATCAATGCAATCAATATGAATCATAAAATATAATTTTACAAATTCTAAATAATTACATTGAACTTTGTAAGTGTCATTACTTTTGTAATTTTATATAAACAATTCAATTAAATTTATATATAATTTTAAAGTATATAACAATATGACAAATTACGTATATGCAAATTACAAAATTATATATATTTACCAATAATTTTTTTTTTTTTTAAGCTAATCAAGTAAAGTGTACTGCATTAATAATTCGAATATGCGAGACAGTGTTTTTTTTTTTTTTTCAATTCCCTTCAGTGGCTAGCATTACACTAAACAGTCACAGTGAAACCCCAAAAACACAAACAGAGCACTATTCCATTGCAAAAGACGATAAGATTCGACATATCGCAAACATAACGATAGACATATTACAAACCCCAAGAACCGAGCGGATTCAGAATCCGCATAAGCTAACCACCAAAACCATAGAGGGTGCGACCCTGACGCTTGAGAGCATACACAACATCCATAGCAGTGACGGTCTTCCGGCGAGCGTGTTCGGTGTAGGTCACCGCATCGCGGATGACGTTCTCAAGAAAGATCTTAAGGACGCCTCGCGTCTCCTCATAGATCAGGCCACTGATTCGCTTGACGCCGCCGCGGCGAGCAAGGCGGCGAATCGCCGGCTTAGTAATACCCTGGATATTGTCTCGGAGAACCTTGCGGTGGCGCTTCGCTCCCCCCTTTCCCAAGCCCTTGCCGCCCTTTCCTCGGCCCGACATTGTTTCTAGCTTCGAAGATCGGATATCTTTTTCGCTTTTTCTGATTGATTAGTGTGAGGGTGATGGGTTGATATATTTACCAATAATTGAATATATAGATTACAAAGTTTTTATATATCTAAAGATATTTGAATATAAAAATTATAAATTTTAAGAAAAAAAATTAAAATTAATATTTCTTACTCGAAACTCGAAAGGGAAAACTTAATTTATATTTCTTAACTCAAACATAATAAATATAAAAATAATTATTCAGGTATATATTTAAATATTTTTAAGAAATGTCATTCTCATAATTCCATCAAAATCTTAATTACAAAGCAACCTTTACAAATCAAAGTATTTCAAACTTCAATTAAGAAAATTCTAATCTCCGTCAAAATCATTATTACAAAAAGACTTTGACTTGTCAAAGTCATTCTATTCAAAAATTAGATTAATTAGAAACATTGAAATATTTCAATATCAATAACTTTTTTCTATTTATTAAGATATTTTGATTATAATAATAATTTTCAAAAATAAATATTATGACAAGTAGGGGGGTGAACGTACCATTATCAATTTGACCTAATTTACTAGTTTATTATTTTTAAAATGATTTATTTATTAAAAGTTAATTTGAATTTTCATTCTTTTTTATTAACAATTTCATCTCCATTGATCTTTTAAGGGGCCGCTTAGTTGGATAAAAAAAATATAGTAAAATAAAATATTGGGTACAAAAAAATAGTTATTTAAAATTATTAAAATGAGTGTAAAATAAATTATTTAAAATTATTAAAATGAGTGTAAAATAAATATGGTTGACTATCTTTTTTTTTTTTATTTAAAGTAACATAATTACAACGTAAAACCTGATGAGAGTGATAGCCAACGATTTGCGAGCAACAGGTGGTGGCCAATGGTTTGCGAGCAAGGGGTTATTGCCAGTGGTGGCAATCGCCGGCAACAGACGATGCCCGGTGGCATGGCAAATGATGGGTGATGGTTGTTTATGGCAGCAACCAAAGTCCTAATTTTATTTTACATACTTGATCAACCTTTCAAAAGGATGTGTATTGGAAATTCTAAGAGAACACCAGTAAAGCTGTCATTTTAAGAAAGATTGTTGCAACTTGCAAGCAAGGTTTTAAAAATCTAATCAAACAAGCTAGTCGAACTGGTTCAACCTTGAATTGGTCTAAAGGCTGATTCGGTTTAGCCTGAAAATCAATTTTGTATCAAGCCGAGATGAATCGATCAGAGCTATCGATCCAACCAGCAAACCAAAGAATCAATTCCCTTGAACTAGCCATTTCAATTTCTAAATTATTTAAATTATTTAATAAATTAATTTACTACATTAAAAATATAGATTAAGTAATATTTTTAAATTTAACAAATAATTTAAATTTAAAATGCTTAATTTTTAAATTATATTTTCCTACTACACAATTCACATGGGTCCATCAATCCACGTGAGTTCTTATCGTAAAGTGTAAACATTATCCAGAAGTTCTCTAAGTGATATGAGACTAAATAAATTGAAGTTATTACTTCTTAAGTTTACAATATACAAAATTTATTTTAAAATTGAATTTGTAAATAAACTTTTTATGATGTAAGAATCATTTTTTTAATTAATAATATTAAATAAATTATATATTTTATTTATTATTTATATACTATACAAATATTTATTAATTTATTTATAAACTATAAATGATCTAATCTTAATAATTTATAAATATAAACATATAAATTATATATAAACATATTATCTAAAATTTTGTTATTAAAATTAAATATTTAATGTGTTTAATTTTAAAATTATATAATATATTATTAATGCTTGAAATTTATTTATTTTTAATCAAAAAGTTTTATGATTACATGATTATTCTACCATTTAAATAATTTCGATATTTATCAGTTCATCCCGTTCAATCCCAAATCGACCACAGTTGAACCATTTATTAGTGCACTTTTTATTATGTTGGGCTTTTTAATTTATGAAGATGGGCCGGGCTTTCTGAAATTGACACCCCTAAGTCATACCAAGTTACTTTTAAATATGCATACCAATTATTAGATATAGGGGTGGAGTCATAATTTTTTTAATAAAATGTATGATCAAAATTAGCATAGACGAAGTGAAAGAATCTCACAGTTACCATGTACGAGGATTTGCTACACTTTTTTATATTTTTTTGTATAGATTCAGTGGCGGAGCCAGAAAAATTTCGTAGAGGGGGCATAATTTTTTTTTAATCTTCTATTGGTATTGATACATAAGATTGTGAGGCATTCTTAAAATATTTTTCCATAATCTTTGTGCAAAGTCAAACCACCTAAAACATTTAGAACTCATTTGAAGCATTAAGTCAATTATGATATTAAAAAAAAAAAATTCTTCTAAATATTTTGATGAATAAATTGTCCAGCATAATGATTATAAGCAAAGTAAACAGGATGATTCCTAACATTCATATTGATATGTTACATAAATAATTATGATGGTAATAGAGCATTATAATGTTGATAAAATTGAATTCATGTGTCCTTTGGACTCTATCTAATGAGACAAATATTTTATAGAAGATTCAAACCTTCAAGCACGAACACAAATATTTGAAGCATATTGATATGCAACCACTCCAGAAAATAGAAAACACAAGGAAACACATTAACACAACTATAGGAAACAGCCAAACAGGGATAGATCCAGGGGCGAAACCCCTTTATGGCTAGGGGGGGCAATTGCCCCCCTCCCCCTCAAAAATTTTTTTTATTATTATACTCTTATTTAGATTTTTTTGTCTTTATTACAAGCACTTTAAGGGAATTCCCCCCCTAAAAATGTTAAAATACTATGATTTTTAGGGAATTGCCCCCAATGTAATTAAATACATTGTGTAGATGTATTATTGTTAGGGAATGATGAACCAAATACAAAGAGAAATAGTAAATCAAAATTTGTTCCGGGGGCAAAACCCTCGCAGCTAGAACCCCGCCAGGGGGCGCTGCCCCCTTGGACCCTCGACATATATGCAAACAATTACTTATACGTTTGCCCGCCCTGAAAATTATAGTTGGTTCCGCCCCTGGATAGATCACAGCCCAAATATGACAAACAATTTTTTTTAACCTCCACATAATACACACAGAAAAAAAATAAAAAACTTATACATAAAAATTGAAAAGAAAACGATGAAACAAATGGTGATAGCAGGACTGATGCTGGAAGTAAAAAACATCCAAGTCAATTTTAAGAAGTAAAAAACATCTAAATCAATGTAATGCCGGATCTTACCTTCAAAGACGGACTGCTCACAGGCCACGGTGACACTGTCGGATGACTCGGATCGAAGAAGGGCGGAGGGAACGAGATGCCATAAGCTGTAGGAAGAAACAACGAGTACAAGAAGCCGACAAAGATGCGCCATTTCAAAAAGCACCTATCCGAAAGGTCTCAGCCTGAATGCACTAGCGGATGTCGAATGATGAAGCAACAAGACGAGAGCTGCGCAGCGCGAGAGCAGAGCGACTATTAGAGCGAGCAAATGTTGAACCAGCCAAAATCACGAACTGTAAGCGAGTATATACGTTTTTTTTTTTTTCGCGGAGGGGGCCCATTTTAGCCATCACCCATCATTTGTTGGTGATCTCCTCCAAAATCCCACCCTAAGCTCCATTATAGCCATCACCCATCATCATTTCCAACAAGCCCTCCCTCATGTGATTCCAACAAACCCAACAAACTTCATCCCAGCATCACATATCACTGATGCCATTAATCTCCTTCACAATTTCGTCCTAGCAAGTTCTATCATGAAAGCGAGGTACCAATATTCTTTGCCATGTTTTTCTATTTTTTATTTATTTTTGTTTTCACTTGTTTCAACCAAATATTAAAAGTGATTAAAAAAATTCCAAATACCCTTCATTTCAACCAAATCCCTTAATGTTTGATAAAAATACTGATTAGGAGAAAGTGATTTTATTGTGGACATATGTTTTAGAAAGTACAGAGGCATTTATACATAAAAGTGATTATAAATATTTCTTTTTTATAATGCATGATGTGAATGATGGAAGTCAATGTTATAATAAACTATAAATGAGTTGCATGTTACCTCAAAAAATTATAAAACAACATTTAAGCATTTCATTATAAAAAATATTACAATGTATAGAGTTCTAACAAGAAATGTTTTTAAAGATGCAATCAAATATTTTTTAATGATATCATTCTTTATGAGAATTCTTTTATGATTATGACATTAGTTATATATCACATTAGATATTATGTGCGGACGTAAAACTCTGGAGGACAATCAAAACACGTCACGTTACTCAATACAAAGTTGTGTATTGGCCCAATACATAACTACGAGTTACACTCTGGTTGACCTTTATACGCCGTTCGATATCCGCATGTAATAACTTCTCCGGTTGATAAGTATGGTACTTAATTGTTTTATGAATCCTATATTTCTTTTTGTTGAAAATCATATATTGAATGTGTATATGTATTATTTATATATTTCAACTGGGCTTATTTTATTTCTTAAATTATGGATGCTTTATCGAGCAATTTTAAAAGGTCTATATTATTTCAATGCCTAATGTGCACGAAATTATATAATCTATGACTTATTAGATTCATCTCTTTAAAATCTTCATTCAACTATCACACAAAATTTACAGGATGTTTGACGAATATAATAATTTTAGAAGTTTCTAATTATACTTCTAAGTGCTTGGTCTAGACTTATTTAGGACAGTTTTTTTATTGCTTTGTAAAGCTGTTTTTTAATACAAAAACTCTTAAAAGTTGGGGGGAGCAACGGCAACCACAGATGATAGATCCAACGGCCAATATGAAACAGAAATCCACCGACAGCTCTGATAAAGACTGGAAAATCCTTTGAAACTAATTTTCTTATTTTCTTATATTTTGGCTATCACAGCTGGCGTTTGGTAACCAATTATTGAGGCGTATAAAAATAAGATAAATAATTCCTTGAATATTTTGCATGGAAAGGTCCCAAACTTGATTATTTACATATTGGACCTCGTAGTTTCATTTGTGATAATACTTGTAAATGTAAAATTGAGCTTGATTTGTATTTGTTGTAATTACTTTAATAGCATTAAGAATTTATATATTTATAAAATTAGCATCACCAATTAAAAAATTTATCCATAATATAAATTTTTTCTGTTTTGTCTCAACCATATTAAAAAAGCAAAAATGGTGTATTTTATTTTAAAATAATTAATATTAATGATATTTTAATATGATATAGAAATTTAAATATTATATAAATAAACATTAAATTTAAATATTAGATATATATACATAAAATTTATTTGATTTATGTGTAAATCGCTAAATCCTCTTATTTATAAGTTTAGTGGTTTTTTTTTTGGTGGTAAAATGTCATTTAAATAATACCTGGATAGTGTTAGTAGGTTAAGCCACAGACCACCGGAGGAGGGAGATAATCAGATAAAGAAGGGGAAGAGAGAATACATGGGAGGTAGATACAGAGGGAAGTGAGAGAAGAAAAGAGGGATCTTTGATGAAGCGGAACGAGAGAGAAAGGAGCAATCTTTCGCGCTTCAGGGAATAAGTAGAAGTGAAGAAAGATCTCATTTTTCTATCGTAAAGCAAATGTTTTTGTAAAGATCTCTGTGTAGTCGAAGAAAGAGAAGATTTTTTGAGATCAGAAGCCATGGAGGCCAATGCGGGCATGGTGGCTGGGTCTCTCAAGAGGAACGAGTTTGTGATGATTCGCCGCGAAGGAGAATCTGGGGTGCGTTTCCTTGTTTGAATTAGTTCTTTTTGTTTATAGAAAACAAATTTTCTAATTTCATTTTATTACAGTATCGTTTTTTTATTTTTGTTGTTCTGCGGCGTTTGAATTTGTAGTTGGACTGAATGCTAAATTGGGAGTAAAATTTGTCAGATCCATAGTGGATCTTGCATTATTTGGATTTATGTCTTTGTTCAGTTAGGTTTCTGCAATGGCTACTGTTCCTGTTTGCAGACTTTAATTGAATTCGAAGTACTAATCTTGTTTTTGAGTTGGTGGAATTAATCTTATAACTTCTTGTTGATACTGTTCTTTAAAAATTTCAATGAATTTGCTCAGGATCTGATGAATCCTTGCACTAATTACTGGCTACAATGTTTAGTTAGTATTTCTTTTGAATTTCAGAGTTTTTATAGCAGATCCGGGCCTATTTGTGACAATGTTGCTTGCCTTTCGCTTGATCTAGAAAACTTGACAGATTTTAAAATTTCAGCTCGATTCAGGGTCAAACTTTGTGTTTGTGTGCTTTGAAAGTTTTGTAAAGCTCTTGATATATTACCTGTTGGTGAAAATCAATTTCAAATGTTGTGTTGTTCTTGGAGGGATAAGATTAATGCATTGTTGTTCATCCTGCGTCATTGTGTGAGTTTTTTCCATTAATGTACAATTGGATTCCCTTTCCTGATATATTGCACTCTATGATTCTTGAATTCCTTAAATCTTCTTGTTTATTTATTGTCAATTGCGCGGTTTGTTTCCATCATTAAGGTATTAGTTAATTGTTTTATTTCTTACATGGAACTATTAGGTTCAATATTATTCAGCTAGCAGTTTGGTATTGTCTTTGATCTCTAAAGAGGAGGAGGGCAATCCTTACCCCAACCCTCCACCCCCAACATTTAAAAAAAAAAATTTAAACACTTATATGTTGAATTGCTGAATTCATGTACAAAAAACCTGTATCCGCAGATCTAAAATTTTTCTTTCTTGTCTTCAATGAGCAACTAGTATAGAATTCAGATCTTTCAATTATCACAAGGGTGACTTTTTAATCATGCTTTTGTCCTACAGAAGAACCAAGGTTTATATTTGCAGAAGTCTATTGACTACAAGATTTCCATTTATTTGTACCATTTTTTAGGAGGACCTAAAGAACAGATGCAATTTTTTTTTTAGCTTTATGCTCTATCTCCTCTTTACCAACTGTTATGCTTTTATTTAATTTGATTTCATAAGTTTCTTCCCTGGTAATATATTTGTATGTTTCTTTTTGACCTTTTGCCTTGTGGTAATGCAGCCAAAACCTTTGAAAAACCTAAACGGGCAAATATGTCAGATCTGTGGGGACACTATTGGCCTTACTGAAAAGGGTGATGTTTTTGTTGCTTGTAATGAATGCGCTTTCCCAGTCTGCCGACCTTGTTACGAGTATGAAAGAAAGGAAGGGAACAAGTGCTGCCCCCAGTGCAAGACTAGATACAAGAGGCATATAGGTGAGCTTGCTTGCTACTATCATTTGGTTGGTTTTATCATTTTAGAATGGCGCTATGTATTGGTTTCGTAAATTCACTTTCATGAATCAGGAAGTCCTCGAGTTGAGGGTGATGATGACGAGGATGATGTTGATGATCTTGATAATGAGTTTAATCACCCAAAAGTAATCAATAAGGCAGCAAATCCTTGGTCATCAGGAGGCAGGGAAGAAGTTGTTGAATTGTCTTCATCATCTAGGCATGAGCCTTATCACCGTATATTACGGCTGACTAGCGGACAACAGGTAAGTTGTACGAAAAACTATCCAAGTTCAACCTTGTAGTTGAACCCTATTGAAAGTGTATTTTGATTATTATTATCATTGAACTTCAATATTTTTTTGCATTTTTTAAAGCTTCTGTTAATTTCTTTAAGAGAATTTATTTTAAAGGAAGTATTTGCAAGTGGTTGAAAGTGAGTTCCAAAAGTGAATTTCATTGATGTTTGTTTATTTTGCATGAACTCACTTCTTAATGACTCAGTTCCAACATTTATTTTGGATGTAGTAAGCTTCACTTTTACTCATCATCCCTTTTAATTTTATATTATTTCTTTATTTTAATGAATATACTTAATATTATTTCTGTTAAATGAAGATGAATTTCAAGGCATTGCAAGTGGAACTCACTACTCACCTTTATGATAGTGAGTTCTAAAAATAAGAACTCAATTTCATCCACTTTCTACCAAACAAACTGTATACTTTTGTCTAAATCTCAACTCCAATAATTTCCAAATATTCACTTCAAAGCAAAGTGTCCCCAATCAAAAATGGTTCTCTATTTTTGGTTTCCATTGATCTCACTTTTTCTATCAGTATCTTTATCCATTCTCACCACAATTCTATTTTTCTTAGGTTTCTGGTGAGATGACAGATGCCACACCTGATAATCTGTCTATTCGGAGTCAATCTGGTCCATTGGGATCCCATGAGAAGCGTGGTCCTACTTATCTTGATCCTAGCTTGCCAGGTAACTTTATAGCTGTCACCATTGTTAAATTCTTTGCATGCTAAGCTTACAAAAATCCTCCCTTGGGCTTGATTCTATTGTAATGTGATTCAGTTCCTGTAAGGATCGTGGACCCATCGAAGGATTTGAATTCTTATGGACTGGGAAGTGTTGACTGGAAGGAAAGAGTTGAAGGTTGGAAACTTAAACAGGATAAAAATATAATGCATGTGCCCAGCAAATACGTTGATGGCAAAGGAGACATGGAAGGAACTGGTTCAAACGGTGAAGATCTTCAAATGTATGAAGAAAGCTTGCCTTATTTTCCTTGCTTTAAAAATTGCCATTTATCAAATCTTTCTATTTATTTTCTTTGTGCTCATGTGGTTTCTTTTAATTAGAAACATGCAACATAAAATGAGGTATTTATTTTTACGAATTTTATATGTGAAAATAAAAACATCACATTTAAGGGGCTTGATTGTGTTTGCTAAGTCTAAAATCAATATTTATGTTCAACCAATAAATAGAATCTAGTAAATTTACTATTTTTTAACATGTTTTTGATAGGAAACACTTGAAGGTTTCAAGTAAATCCTATCAATTTCAGAAAATCAGTGAGAAACTATTCAAAACTCCAATAGAAAACGAAAAAAAAAACTATAATTTTATTGCAAGAATCAAATAGATCGGAAGAAAACAACAAGATACAAGTGATCCTCTATTCAAGAGGAGGATCGATCTCTCCCAATCTCTAGACGAATCTAGAGCCCAAAACCTAAACCTAAGAGATCCCAAAAGCAGCCAAATTCAAGATGCCCTAACCCTAGGAAAACAAGATATTTAATGCATACAATTCATAAGGAAATCTCTAAACAATCTCTACATTCAAATTTCCATCTTAACTCCCTAAAAAATACTTCCAAATTGGCTCTCGTGGATCTTGCAGCTCGTGAGGCTAGAGCAGGAGGCGGAGAAGTTCCGCCTCATTCATGCCTGGGCCGGTCCCGCATTGACCGGCTGGACCGGTCTAACAGTTTTCTATCTTTAACCAACTAGATGAGCCTTTAGTGTTTCTTGCTCTCAAGTTGGAATGTGGAACAATAGCTTATGAAATTTAACTAATTTATGAACTCTTTGGAGGCAATTTATGTACAAATTTCGAAATCAGCACTTTTATGCGAAAAGTGTTCTTAAGAAATGTTTCATCACTTGTGGAATCATGCGACTGCAACTTCCTTACTATTGCTTTTTTTGTTTGAGCAAAATTTATTGGAACAATATAATTTTGATTTGATGCTCCAAAAATAAGATTGATATACAAAATTAATGTTGAAGAATTTAGTTGATAAAATTAATCTTGAAATATTTGATAGGAAAATTAATTATTCAACATTCAACTAGAATGAATGAACAATGATGATCATCTACCAACCCCAAATATTAGTGATAAGGCTAATGAAGATGACGATTACGAAAAATTTTCTTTTAATGTTGTATTTTCATGTGATCAACATAGTATTTGTGTTATTCTTCACTCTCTTGGACCTTCCGCAGGGTTGATGATGCTCGACAGCCTCTAAGCCGCGTGGTTCCTATTGCATCCAACCAGCTTAACCTTTACAGATTAGTGATCATTTGCCGGCTTATCATCTTGTGCTTCTTCTTCCAGTATCGTGTAACTCATCCGGTGCCCAATGCTTACCCATTGTGGCTGACATCGGTAATTTGCGAGTTTTGGTTTGCTGTGTCATGGCTGCTGGATCAATTCCCAAAATGGTATCCAATCAATCGCGAAACATATCTCGACAGACTTTCATTAAGGTATCTAATAATTTTTATTTTTTCTTCTTGCCTATTTATTAAAAAAAGCTTGAGGGCTGTTTGGTTCAATGTTATGCATATAGTAGTGTCATCTGGATAACAATGTTATTTATGTAACAATGCTATCTATCAAACACAATGGATTTGGTTCAATACTATCTTATTTAAACAATGTAATCTTATCTAGAAAGGGACATTGTGATTAAGACTATACTTTTAACAAATAAATTGATATATATATATATATACATATATATAGACTTATTTGGCTGACATGTACAACAGCAACAACATCAAGCCTTTGTCCCACTACATGGGATTAGCTACATGAATCCTTTTTCTCCATTGTGTCACGTTAAAAGTCAAATTCTCATTTAAATCTAATAAAGAAATATCATTTCTAATATTTTCTAACTACCTCTATCTTTCTTAACATAAGTCAAATCTAATACCTCTGCTTTCCTAACTGGGTCATTAGAAATTGCTATTTATACATGTTAATGGCCCTAACAACAGATATTTTTTAATAATATAATATTACATGGTCGTGTGAGTGAACCAGACAGTCCCTTGTTTTAAGCCATGCTAAAGAGATGATTTTCATATTTCAGATATGATAGGGAAGGAGAACCTTCACAGTTGGTTCCCATTGATGTTTTCGTCAGTACTGTGGATCCACTTAAAGAACCCCCTCTTATAACAGCAAACACCGTGCTTTCTATTCTTGCTGTGGACTACCCTGTTGACAAGGTTTCATGCTACGTATCAGATGATGGTTCTGCAATGTTGACATTTGAAGCACTTTCAGAGACCGCAGAATTTGCTAAAAAGTGGGTGCCCTTTTGCAAAAAACACAACATCGAACCACGAGCTCCAGAATTTTACTTCTCACAGAAGATAGATTACTTGAAAGACAAAATTCAGCCTTCATTTGTGAAAGAGAGGAGAGCAATGAAGGTGTGTATGCTATTAATTTTTTGAGCTAAATTAATTTAATCTTGAAGTTTTCAAATATATTTAATTTTTAAATTCACATTTCAGAGGGAATATGAAGAGTTCAAAGTGCGTATAAATGCTCTTGTAGCCAAAGCACAAAAAACCCCAGAAGAAGGTTGGACTATGCAAGATGGAACTCCTTGGCCTGGAAACAATCCAAGAGATCACCCTGGCATGATCCAGGTACCATTCTTAATTATTTCTTTTTTTGTTTTTGTTTTCACATACTCTTGACTTATTATGTTATGCTTTATCTTTGATAAACAGGTCTTTTTGGGGCACAGTGGTGGACTTGATGTAGATGGTAATGAGCTACCACGACTCGTGTATGTTTCTCGTGAGAAGAGACCAGGCTTCCAACATCACAAAAAAGCTGGTGCTATGAATGCGCTGGTACGTAGACTTTCTAATTTATACTTTATTCGTAAATATGCATATTATAATTATAGTTTTTGTTTATATAAATTATTTAAAATGGGGATTTATGTTCATACTAATTCTTTCGTTTTACACATCTAACACCTAAAGTATGATATTTGTCTCTATAACACCCAAATCTTTAAATCACATAAAAAATATCACTAATATCAACTTTTTTAAAAGTAAAATACACATTTTTATGCATATGTTTTGATGTGATTGAGATACTGAAATAGTATATAAGCAAATATCAAAGTTTAGGCATTATATTTTATAAATACATAATAATTATGTGGTATGTAAACCCCCTTATTTATAAATTCTTTCATTTCCCTTATCTTTTGATTTCAAATGTATGAAAAAATACACTTGTTTCAAATATATCTTTTAAATCACATAAAAATGCTACTTATGTCAACTTTTTAAAAGCGGAATAAACTTTTTTATGCAAGCATTTTGATGTGATTGAGAAACGTTTTATAGAAGTAACTATCAAAGTTTAGGTATTAGATATGTAAATACATAAAAATTACGTGGTGTATATATATATATCCCCTTATTAATAAATTCTTTCTTTTTCCTCATGTTTAGATTTCAAATGTATGAAAAAACACATGTTTTAAACTTGAAAAGTATAGCACACATATTTTATTTATAATACTAACATATTTTTTTAAAATACTCCTTTACATGACTCATCATACCTTTCAAAAAATAGCTTTTTAATATATAATTTATATTAAGTATCTCATATTTTTAATTCTGAATTCTAAATTAAAATCCGTACAATGCACGTATGCTTTTTTTTTTTTTTATACTTGAGCTATATTTACAAGTTTACAAGCTTATGTTCTCTCATGAATGCCGATTTTGCGTTGCTGAACAGATTCGAGTATCTGCTGTTCTAACAAACGGTGCATATCTTCTTAACGTTGACTGTGACCATTACTTCAACAACAGCAAAGCTCTTCGAGAAGCGATGTGTTTCATGATGGATCCAGCATTTGGAAAGAAGACATGTTATGTTCAATTCCCACAGAGGTTTGATGGCATTGATATACATGATAGATATGCCAATCGCAATATTGTATTTTTTGATGTAAGAAACAAATTATCTGCTTATTCATTGCCTAGATAAACTAAATATATTTACTAACGGTTTCCCATAACCTGTAGATCAACTTGAAAGGTTTAGATGGCATCCAGGGACCTGTATATGTGGGAACAGGTTGCTGTTTTAATAGGCAAGCCTTGTATGGATATGATCCTGTGTTGACCGAGGCGGACTTGGAACCTAATATAATCATTAAGAGCTGCTGTGGTTCAAGAAAGAAAGGAAATGGTATGAATAAGAGCTATATTGATAAAAAAAGGGCTTTTAAGAGGACTGAATCTACTGTTCCCATATTTAATACAGAAGACATTGAAGAAGGTGTTGAAGGTAAGCACTTGCATCATGGTTTTATTGATGCTAATAGAATTTAGTTGATTTCTGTGAATGATGTTACTTTTGCAAGTGGTCTGGTAAAATTCCCTTTTGGTGCTTGAGGCGTTAGCCGAGGAGGGTCTGGAAGGGACTTTGCTTGGTTTCGAGGAATTGAATCAAAATTAGTTTTCACCCGCTTATCTTCTTGAGGAAAAAATTGAGTATAAAAATATATTTTTTGCTTTCGTATTTTTGGTTGATTAGATATTGAGTTTTTATTTCTTATGAAGAGGGGACTTTTGAGTTACGCTGATACAACAACAATATCAAGCCTTCGTCCCACTTCGTGGGGTCGGCTACATGAATCCTTTTTCTCCATTGTATCTTGTTAAAAGTCAAATTCTTGTTTAAATCTAATAAAGAAAGATCATTTATAATATTTCTAACCAAGTCTTTTTAGGTCTACCTCTACCTTTCTTAACATAAGTCAAATCTAATACCTCTACTTTCCTAACTGGGTCATCGAAAGGCCTCCGTTTTACGTGACCAAACCATCTAAGACGAATCTCTCTAATCTCGAGTTACACTGATAAGTGATATATTATTCTTCTAAAATGGTTGGGAATTGCCAATGAAAAAATGCATTTGCTCTCATCTCTTTGGTAAATCCAATTACTTCTTCATTACTTTGGAACCTTATACCTAATAAAAAATTATGAATGAATATGGTTGTTGCTAAACATTCACACCAACAGTGAAGAATAAGGTAACTTGGGGTTTTCAATGGCTTTGTATATCAATGTCGTTTATTTAGTAGAATAAATATTCTTATAGTGGAGCTCTTTAGACAGAATCGTGTTTGATGGACCACTTGTATAATTTTCATGTTTTTTGTGGACATGCTTTCGAATAGGGAAATTTTGATTTTATCATTCCATGTTTGTTGAACTAAGAATTGTGATGAATATGTTAAAAAAATCCCATCCCCTTCCCCACATTTGTTGGATTTAACTAGTTCCTAGAATTCTGCCGTTCTGGGATTTGATGGTTTTTTCATATTTGGCTTCATTATCATCTGATCAACTATGTAGGATATGAAGAGGAGAGGTCATTGTTGATGTCCCAGAAGAGATTGGAGAAGCGATTTGGTCAATCACCAATTTTTATTGCATCCACTTTCATGGAGCAGGGAGGCATTCCAGCTTCTACAAATCCATCATCACTGCTTCAGGAGGCCATTCATGTTATTAGCTGTGGTTATGAGGATAAAACTGAATGGGGAAAAGAGGTTAGTTGAATAAGTTTTTAAATAACATAACATGAAAAAGCATTCGAATATAGCTTTAATGAGTTTGTAAATTTATTGCCAGATTGGCTGGATCTATGGTTCGGTTACCGAAGACATTTTAACCGGATTCAAAATGCATGCTCGCGGGTGGATATCGATCTATTGCATGCCACCGCGTCCAGCATTCAAAGGTTCTGCTCCAATCAATCTTTCCGACCGTCTTAACCAAGTGCTTCGATGGGCCTTGGGATCAATTGAGATATTGCTTAGCAGGCATTGTCCCATTTGGTATGGTTATAGGGGGAGATTGAAGCTTCTGGAAAGGATAGCATATATCAACACCATAGTTTATCCTATCACATCAATTCCACTAATCGCCTATTGTGTGCTACCAGCCATATGCCTTCTAACTGGCAAATTTATCATCCCTGAGGTTGGTAATAAACAACAGGCCCCAAGAAACTCATTTATATTTCAGCTTTGGATGATTGCAAACTTATGGATTAATGCCTTGAACATTATTGTAGGATGGAATTAGCCTAGTTTTTTCCAATCACCTCGTTATCATAATCATCATGAACCTTGTCCTAACAATTTGGGTTCAGCTTTTTGAATTCTCATTTTCCATTCCTACTTGCTCATTCTTGTTGACTGTTGAATGCTGCTTTTGTTCAATTATGATTACAAAACCGTTGATTTTTGAATCTGCGTTGAAATGAACAGATAAGCAACTATGCTGGCATGTGGTTCATTCTCCTCTTTGTCTCTATCTTTGCGACTGGAATTCTGGAGTTGAAGTGGAGTGGTGTGGGGATCGAGGACTGGTGGAGGAATGAGCAATTCTGGGTGATCGGCGGCACCTCTGCTCATCTTTTTGCTGTATTCCAAGGGCTTCTTAAGGTACTTGCTGGCATAGATACAAACTTTACTGTCACATCCAAAGCATCGGACGAAGATGGTGAGTTTTTTGAGCTCTATGTTTTCAAATGGACAAGCCTTCTTATCCCTCCAACCACGGTCCTTGTTATAAACATGGTGGGGATTGTTGCCGGGGTTTCCTATGCCATCAACAGTGGATATCAGTCTTGGGGGCCTCTCTTTGGAAAGCTGTTCTTCTCATTTTGGGTCATTGTTCATCTCTATCCTTTTCTCAAGGGTCTACTCGGTCGACAGAACAGAACACCCACGATAGTCATTGTCTGGTCGATCCTACTTGCATCCATCTTTTCACTGTTGTGGGTGCGTATCGATCCCTTCACTTCCCCGGCGCAGAAGGCTGCAGCTGCTGGACAGTGTGGCATCAATTGCTGATTCTTTGCTTCAATGTTGACATCTGTGTAAAGATAGTTTTCAATCTGCTATTCCTCGACACACCGGGTAGATGCCACAGAGGAAAAAAACTGAACTTTTGTGATTGATAAAGAAGAACCAAGCTGGAGGAAGATAAGTTAAGCCAGTTTATAGTCGTGTTTCTTTTCCGTCTTGTTAAAGGTTTGGCAATGGTGGAACAAAGTTTGCATTTGATATGTGCTCCATTTATTTGTATGTTGTGCAGTTTTTGATGCCCTTACCATCTGCATATACATTCTACTAAAATTGTAGCTCTATTGTTTATGTTATGAACAAGTTTGCAGAACATTATAGTATAGGTTTTTTCACATTATTCTCTGAATTATAACTACCTGTGAAATTGTTTCACATGAACATAGGATTTCTTTATGATTAATTTATCTGCATTTCTGTATGAGAAATGCCACATTTCACAATATGAGTTTGTTAACCTTTTTGATATAAGTGTTTTAAAATTAAAATAAGCTGATTAATTTTAATTATTCAGTTAACTAAAATAAATTAACTAAATATCTGTTTTGCCTTATCCTCTTTCTTTATTATCTTGTCAAAGGGCTATTTGGTATTTTCCTATTTAATGCTATTGCGGACAGCGGTTTGAGAGAAGGAATAGAAGAAGGATTTCGTCTCTTTTTCTGATTTTGGGTCTTTTGAGAGCGAGAGCCATCCGAAGGAAAGGGTTAGGGTTTGAGTCGGCTTGGCTTCTTGAGTGAAGAGGAGGAAGAGAGAGTTATAGAAATCAGTGGATTTCTGTGTGTGTGTGAAGAAGGTGAATCTTTCTTGTCTCTCTAACTTCTTAACTTCTTCTTCTTCTCTGAGAAAGACAATCGTAAGGGATTATCGATTGGAAGCAAGTTTCATACCGTAAGACTTGTTCCTTTTGCAATGCTTAGCTATATGCTTATATGCAGGTAATATCTTTCCTATTTAGATTAGGAAGTTTGATACATTGAAGTGTTGGTTTTCGGTTTTGGGTGTTCTCTGTTCTCTGGCTTTATTCCGGTTCCTTGCTATTTGATGCGGACATCCAACTGTCCAAGCCTATTCGAGGAGGAGCTGAAGATCGACGGTCGTGATCGTCCTATATTATCCTAAATTTTTATATGTAATCTTTATTTTAATTATACATTTTTTTTTATTTTAAGGGTCTAATCTTATGTATAAGCTCTAAGGATATGATCATCTTATTTTAATTTCTTTTATTTCTAAGGCCTATATATAGAGGCTCTTGCTAGTGTAATGATATGATGAAGTTTTAATAAAATTTTGTTCTGCACTTTTGTTCCTTGGGAGGACTTTAGTGCGAATCCATATTGAGGGAATCGTAGTTTTCATCAGCCGCAAGATAGGTCTGGGCTCGTAGCTTGAAGTCCCTTGGTGAAGGGCAACGCATCACCCGTCAATCTTCGGAAGAGTTCAAGGCTCGCGGTTTTATCTTTTTTTTTTTATTTCCCTAAACCGCCACCTCCTCAAGCCCTCCACCAAGGCGACGATCTTCTCACCCCATCACCTCCACACCATCGACCTACACCAGCCCCTCCCTTCCTCCCCCTCCCCTTGGCTGAAATCCACCATGGCTCCACCCACCCGCCGGCCACCTCCTTCCCTAGCCCCACTTCCCTCCAAAAAAAAAAAAAAAAAATCTTTTTCCTTATTTAAGTTGTCATTAATTTGAAAATATTTTAAATTCAAATTAATCTAATTTGAATTTCAAATCCATCCTCATTAATTACATTATTTTTGGAAACCTCTTTCATTCATTTAATTAATCAATTCCGAAATTGATTGATTAATTAATCCCTTGATTCTAATTTCATTTCACCATCATTACTTTCCTAAATTAGCTTTTGTCTTATTTGGAAAGTTTTCGAATTCAAATTCAAATGAATTTGATTTTTAAATTCTTTCTAAAATAACATACATCTATTTTAGGAAATCCTTCAATCATATTAAATCTTAAATTATTTTAGATTTAACTCTCCAATCTCTCATTAATGCATGAATTCACATACATTGTATGTGGACACCTTTCCTTTTCCCTCATTAGGCGGGCCCCACTCTCTCCCCATTTTAATTATTTCCTTCCTTGTTAAGTAATTCAATTAGGAGAATAATTAACCACCTATTTACCCTTCTTTCCATCTTATTTGAATATCAAAATTTAAATCCCTTGATTAGCGGAAATCTAAAATTTAACTTTAGATTTTTAATCTTATTATCTTCCTCCACCCCCTGCGTTCTACATCACTATTCTTCTTGGCTTATATTCTTTTTATGCTAAAGAGTTCATAAGGATTGAGGTGGAGGTGTTTACTGTTATAAAAAAATTTCTTAAGATCTTTAAGGGAAGCATCTTCTGTTTTTAGCATTTTTCTCTATTTAGCCAAGTGTTGGCTGTCAGTGAATTATTTGAGTTGCTTTTGATGAGGACATCAGAGATCAAAGGCTATGATTTGGAGTTTATATTTTTTATGTGTTTTATGTGCTAGTTTATTTTATATTTTTATTTTTCTCATTTTACTTCTAGGGGTGGTCATATGGTGTTGTAGCCCGAATGGCATTTTAGTCATTATTTTTTTCTTTTCATGATGCCTATTTATAGGATAGTTCTCTTGTATTTTGGGATGATGATTGATTAATAAAATTCTGAGTTTTCTTTGTCTCCCTCAATGCTGAGTGTTTGAGAGAAGAAGGAAGACCCAAAGTGTGGGCAATCGCAATACCCGTCAACCTTTGGAAGGGTCTAAGGTTTATGGCTCTACTTTTTGTTCCTCGCATCTCCTCTGACCTCTCCCCTCCCATCTGCCACCGTCTTGCCCCCGTTTCCACCACCCCTCATTTTCCCCTACCCGACCACCACCTCAAGACCCGCCAGCCTCCCTTAGTCGTTTCTTCCCCTCCACCCGACCCAACTTCCCCATCTTAACTCCACCCCCAAATCCATACCAAACTCCCCCCCCAAGCTCCACCACCAGACACATGCTTTCCCTCTTCTTGAATGATGAATTAACTCATCATTAATACTTGCCTAAAATAGCCTAAGTGATTTGGGAAATTAATCTCAACAATTTGAAATTCAAATTTTGAATTTCAAATAGTTTCCTAAATTACAAAACCATATTAGGCAAGTCTTGAATCTAATCCCAATTTAATTTTAAATTGGGTTGGAATGATTGATCTCATCCCAAACTCCACTTCCCTCCAAATCTCCCATGAATTTTGAAATTCAAATTTTCCGTAATTCCTTTCAGAAAATAACTCATGTCAATTTGGAAAATGTCTTTATTTGAAATCAATTCTATATTAGAATTTTAAATACTTTTCTCTTTGATAATCGCTAATTAGGAAATCTTTCCAATTACATTAAATTTGAAATTAAATTTCAGATTTAATTTCAATCTCCAATTAATACGTATGGTTCACATACATTGCACCTAGACATAACTCCTCCTCTCTTCCTATGGCCGGCCCTCTCTCTCTTCCTATTCTCCCTCCAATCTAGTCACCAACTCTTAATTAAATTCCCACACTAATGCTCGTAACAGTCGCACCAACCATATTTGAGATTATTTTGAATGTCAACTTCAAATCTCCCTCCCAATTAAATCATTCCATGAATTCCTGCTTGCTGCTCTCCGAATCCATCAAGCGTGTCTTGTTGTCCAGCAGCAAGGAAGGCCACGGTTTGCTTTCCATAGCTCCCAGCAGGCCAAGACATTTCTAAGCATTACAGGGTGTTGTCCAGGGCCTGTCCAAGGTCAAAATTGTTGTTGTCCTGAAGTTCTGCACCTCTTCCAGCCATTCCTTGGTGCGAGAGGCTCTTGACTGCTGCCCACTTCTTTCCCAGTGTTCAAACGACCTTGCCGAAGTGCTCATCTCTCTTGTCTTTGGGTAAACTCAACATCGACTCTCTATTTTCATAGTTGCATCCTTGATTGTGGTTTTAATTTGATTCACTAGGACCGTGCTAATTCTCTCCACTAAAGTCTAGTATATTAGAGAGTTGAGTGGGGGACATCTCTTAGTGACTAATCTCATTATTAGTTTAGGGATTATCGTTGAAAATCAACCACGTACGCAGTGTTAGATTAATTGATTGTTTTACGACTTTAACTCCTATGCATGTGATTTAGCCTAAGCTTGTTTTATTGCCTTATTGTTTTATCTTAATGTTTAAATCGGCATATTTAATATTGTTCTCGAAATATTAAGCGTGCAAATTTCCTTAATCTAAATCATCCTTGCATGTATGTTCTACATCAACTTTTCTGTATATACAAATATTGTATCCAATTTTAACATATTTTGAATAAAAAAAGATGATCGAGATTGCCCCGTAGATGTAGACTTCACAAGAACTCGAACCACATAAATATTTGTGTTATTGTTTCTATTTTTCTGGAATTATTTCTTTTCATATTGTGTGGTAATCAGTAAATAATTACTGTTTTTGCCTTTTTAATTAATTTTGTAAGAGTACAATTGCAAATAATCTATAATCTACGATCAAGAGCATTTTATTTTCAAGCAAACAACTTTTCAGTTGTTTATTACCATGTGCATTATTCAAATTTGTGGGCTCTTCACGGGTTTGCAATAAATTGAAACAAATCATCTGAAAATTGTGAACTGTTCAATGCCTAAGTATTCTTATGAATTATTCATGTAACTAAGGCTAACCATATTACATTCTCTGATTTCATCAACTGATCTATCTTGATAGATAGATCATGACTAACAGTACAATATGATACGGTCGGGCCGATCTAGGAGGGACAGGTCTAGCCGGCCTAACCTGTGCGCCGGCTCCTGCATTATAGTAGGCATCAGCCTGCTCGTTCGCATGTTGTTAAGTCGCCCGTCTTAGGGGTAGGGTCCACTAGTTAATGCTAATTGCTTGAGGGTTGTTTAGTCCTTCGGTGTGAATCTTGTATTTGCTTTAAATAGGACTTGTATTAGGGTTAGGGCATATTTTTGTGACTAATTTTCGGATTGCTTTGGTGTTCTTGAGCTCTAACGGCGTCTATCGAGAGATTAATCCTCCTCTCGATAGTTTGTTTCTTGCTTCTTTTTTTTTTTCATTCTCTAGCAATCAAGAGTGATTTTCTTGTATTTTCATCCATAAAAATCCTAAATTTTGCTTGCTCAAACATGGCTGAAATTAGAATTTCAGCGGTTAAATTTCTGTTTTTCTATTGTTTCCTATCACAATATTACTGGAGTTTAGTGGCTATCTTATGCGTGAGGAAAGATCAATTGCGCTGATAGCATGAACTATGATGGATCAAATACTATATTTTACATAGCCAATACCTTGAACAAGGCTAATTAGTATCAATATTCTAATTAAGAGTAATTAACTGGTTCTGGATCTTAAAACAACTTGTTAGCCCTTACTTCCATGATTTGCCTGATATCATATGAATTAAAGGATCAGCTGGTCGGCTTGATAACAATCTAATCTGTGAATTGAAGGATTATTTTGGCTTGGGGTAATTTATGATCCTTGGACATAGCATATCTACTTGATTGATGGATAATACTAAATTTCTAGATTCATTAGCTTGTTTGAGAAATTATCTTTCATTAATAAGAGAGATTATTCTGTGCAGACATAGAACGCAGTTTACAGTTTAGAGGTCAACTAGAATGTTCCATGTCAGCTGTACCGAGTCGGTAACGAGCAGTGGGTGACGGGGAGCATTCTGGTTGGTCTCTGGACGACGTTCGGCGTCCCCACAGAATAATTTCACTGTGGAATGGTTACAATGGAATGTGCTAAATACACAAAACAGAGCAAAACAATTCAATGTATAACTGACTTCCTCAACAACCATATAGAATAATGGCATTGCTATGCTCTTCTGCGATTGCTGCTTCTGCCATTAAAGCTTGAGGTGGTAGCTGACCTGCTTGCATGAATGAAGTAACCGTCGCCTGCTCACCAACAGGAAGAGGGATCATTGGCAGATTCTCGAAGTTGCATATTTTGATCAGGAAGCCATCAGGATCGTGGAAGAAGAGCTGGTCGACGTATATCCCCCATTCCTTGACCCTCCGACGCATATAGCTGATTTCCATCTCCTTCAGCTTTTGCTCCACCACAGCTAGGTTCTCACACTATTACAAGTTTAAAATGATCAATATGTGCATTGACTACTTGCTTTGCTTGCTTTCTTGTGATTTTTTTTTTTTTTTTGGAAAATTATGGGAATAGCCCGTTTCCATTAAAGAAAAATAGTTACAGGTGTGAAAATTGAAGAAAACTGTAAGAGAGCGTATAAAAAATGAAAAAAAAGGTGTATACAAAAACAGAACACCTACAAAAACTGCATCAGCAACAAAAAAAATAATGACCGAACTGGAGAAACCGAACCAAAGGGCTCAGGAATTGCAATCATTCGATCATCCTGGTTGCAGAGGTGCCAAAAACTGCCTTCCAAGGGGAAGGAATGTGCAATACGATCATCCTAGCCCGTAAGAAAATAACATTTTTGAACCAAATTAAGCAGAAAGATCTGGGCAGATCTATGTGCCGAATGTCCATAACAGAACAAGAAGGGGCCTCCATTTATTTAATTTTAAAATTTTAAAGAATACGCACATTTTATCTTTTGACAGATGGTTGCAGAATTCTTATGATAATCAAACAGCCAATTAAAAGTAGGTACTGTGTGGATTTAAAAAGTCGGACTTTTCTCCTCATAATATGCTTCAAAAGTGCTATCTTTGAGAAAGTTAAATTAAAATTCCAACTAAAAAAAGCTGCTTTGTGAAAAGTTCTAATTTCAGAAACAGCTTTTGTACCTGAAAAGAAATGTGGTTGCCATTCGGGTTGATCTCTCGTTCCTCAGGTAGGCAGTTGTGTTCCTCGCGTTGCAGCAGGTGAATGCCGAATCCATAGTTAAACAGCCTGAACAAGCGTGAGAAAAAGAGTTACAGATGTGCAGTTTTGTTCAGAACTTCATTAAAGCACTAGATGAACAGAAAGATTACTACTGCAGCTTCTTTAAAGAAAGAGAGAGTTTTTTAAATATAAATATGGCGTACCAGGCGCCATTGAAGTTGAAGGACTCTGGCCTCTTGATAGGGATGAAACCCAATACATTTTGATAGAAATCAACAGTTCTCTCCAAGCAATTACAGAGATGAGATATATGGTTCAAAGATTTTAGAGAGAGAGCGCCACCTTTTGTTAAGCCCATGCCTACTTTCTCTTTCTCTCTCCTATATTAATTTTGACAAGTAGAGAGAGAGAAAGATGAGTTAGAAAGAGAGTCATAAGCTCATATTTATAGAGAGAATATTTCATGTTTTTGAGATGTTTAATGGAAAGCTTTGAATGTTCGGATCCACCAACTTCGGGCACGGCACGTGACAAGAGCTTCCAAACGTCTGGACATGCGATACCAGTTAACTTCTTCCACACGTTGCCTGTGCAAATACAAAATTTTCTTTTAAAATCTCTCAGAGAGGAGAGATTACTACGTGCGGTGTCCCGACAGAGAGAACCATTCAGTTTTGTGATTGCTAATATTTACTATTCACTACTGTGCTTTACCTGTTCGCCCCTGTATTTTTACTATTCACAGTCACAAAACTGAACTGTTCTTTGTATCTGAACACCACATGTAATAATCTCTCCCTAGATGAAGCAGAGTTGCTTTGTAATCAACCGTTGTGGGTCCGCATTTGAAGAATCGAAATATCTTTAAATTATTATTAGTACAATAAGGCATGCAATTTTTAGTAAATATATTTTAGAGACAAATATATAAATTCAAAATGTATATTGGAGTTTAATATATATATATATATTAAAGAAAGAGAGAGTTTTTTAAATATAAATATGGCGTACCAGGCGCCATTGAAGTTGAAGGACTCTGGTCTCTTGATAGGAATGAAACCCAATACATTTTGATAGAAATCAACAGTTCTCTCCAAGCAATTACAGAGATGAGATATATGGTTCAAAGATTTTAGAGAGAGAGCGCCACCTTTTGTTAAGCCCATGCCTACTTTCTCTTTCTCTCTCCTATATTAATTTTGACAAGTAGAGAGAGAGAAAGATGAGTTAGAAAGAGAGTCATAAGCTCATATTTATAGAGAGAATATTTCATGTTTTTTAGATGTTTAATGGAAAGCTTTGAATGTTCGGATCCACCAACTTCGGGCACGGCACGTGAGAAGAACGTCCAAATGTCTGGACATGCGATGCAGTTAACTTCTTCCACACGTTGCCTTTGCAAATACAAATTTTTCTTTTAAATTCTCTAAGAGAATATAGAGATTAACATAGAGAACCATTCAGTTTTGTAATTGCGATTATTTACTATTCACTATTGTGCTTACCTGTTCACCTCTATATTTTTACTACTCACAGTCACAAAACTGGAAAGTTCTTTGTATCTGAACACCACATTAGGGGTGTCAATATTTGACCCGACCCGAAAATCCAACCCGAACCCGATCCGAAAATTTTGGGATCGGGTTGGGTTTGGGTTGACCCGAAAACCAGAAATCAACCCGATTTGACCCGTTTTTAATTAATTTAGGAGTGTTTTAATGGATTTTTATGAAATAAATAAATGTTATTTCAAAAAATTATAAACATTATAATCCAAATTACATTAATCTTGATTTATTTTAAATTAATTGAAGTAAATCTTACCTTAATTTGATTTAGAATTAAATAAATTGAATTAAATAAAATAAAATTTAATAAAATATATCTGAATTGGGTCGGGTTGACCCGGACCCGAAGCGGGTCGGGTTCGGGGTTGGCGGACCCGAAGCGGGTCGGGTTCGGGTTTGAAAAACCGACCCGTTTGCAAAAAATGGGTCGGGTTGAACAGAGTCGGTTCAATTTCGAGTTGGATCCGAACCCGACCCATGACCCGATTTTAACACCCCTACACCACATGTAATAATCTCTTTCCTAGAGGAAGTAGAGTTGCTTTCTAATCGACCGTTGTGGGTCCTTAATTAGTGCTTCGCTCACATTTGAAGAATCGAAATATCTTTAAATTATTATTAGTACAATACGGCATGCAATTTTAGTAAATATATTTTAGAGATAAATATATAAATTCAAAATGTATATTATATTGGAGTTTAATATTTATATATAAATATGTTTGAATTAAATTTAGAGGGAGTAATGTTAAGCTTAAAGCTATTTGAAATATTCTTTTGTGAAAAATTGGGCTGCTCGATTAAAAATAACGGAAATTAATTTAAAAAAAAAGATTCAAAGATTTAAATATTTTTAACAAATTTGAAGGTTTCAAAATATTATTTTCACTCCATATTTGACGATGTGCATAAATTATTTATTGTTTTCATGATTATTTTATAAATTCAATATTATTTTTCAAGAACAAATAGGTTCCCAAATTAAAAATATAAAAAAAATGTATTGAATTACAGCTAATTGCATGCAATTTCAGTTTGAATTTAAACTGAAATTGACCCACCCAAATTTAGTCAATCTTAGCCCGAAATTTAATAAATGGGTCAAAAAGTTGAACTTGAATCAGACCCGCTAACAAACCGAATGACTCGAACGTGACCTGATAATTAATCTTTTTTTATTTTTTAATAATTATAAAATGTCAACTATAGAAATTAGATTAATTGAAGAAAAATT
This sequence comes from Dendrobium catenatum, assembly GCF_001605985.2. Classification (NCBI taxonomy): domain Eukaryota; kingdom Viridiplantae; phylum Streptophyta; class Magnoliopsida; order Asparagales; family Orchidaceae; genus Dendrobium; species Dendrobium catenatum. The sequence continues at coordinate 2,563,190 of NW_021319436.1, forward strand.
AGGAGATCATACAATTTGATTATATTACCACAACTATTTAGTTGATTTTTTTTTTCTTTGAAATGGAGATTGAAAATTTAAATTGTTTTTGTAAAACGAGAGTGTGACCATGTCCATAACAGTAATATTATAAAGTTTATTTGTCCAAATATAACCTTATTCTTTTACAGTTTAAAAATATTTTACAATTTCAAGAAATTCCAATCAAGTTAATATATCACATTCAGCCAATTCAATTTAGATGTAATATATATCTGGTATATATTAATTATGCTTTCCTATTGTCACTTTCTGCTTACCAAACAACAAATTTAAGTATATCTCCCAACTTTCAACTAGCCCAACAAACCACCATGAATGCAATGGATGAGTGAGCCCAAATTTAGGAGGAGACAAAAACATTTTTGAGAGATTTTATGAATCGGAGTGGACGGATGCAACTTTTTGTAAAGGTGATTATGAAATTGTTGTGATAAAGATAATTTTTTGAAAGCAGCCGTAAAAAAAAATTAGTTTTCTAGCATAGAAATTCAAAGTTTTGAAAACCGGATTAGACTGGCTGGTTTGATCATGAATTGAACAAATTGTCGGTCCAGGAGAGCTTGTTCATGAGCTATAATTAAAGAAGTTATGTGTTCACTTTTAGAATTTTGATTATTATGTAATTATATTATATTTGAATAATTTTAATCATTATTCTGTTATCTGTCCAATCCTGATTCGACCTCGGTCAATCATCGAACTATGAACCTCTCCTTCCGGTTCACTGTTTAATCCAATTTTGATGACCGTGCAGAAATTTCATGAAAGCGGTGAAAAATCAGTAGACAAACAAAAATTATGATTACGGTCTGAAAAGCAAAGCAGCTAAAAAACGATCCCAAATGAACCCTTGTACGAGTGTGATGGCAATTGGTATGTGTGAGTGAGTTCATGTAATTTATAACAAGAAAATCCTAACAATTGGTTTATGCTAAACATTCTTATGTTATGCACAATTGTAGGGGTGTCAATATTTGACACGACACGAAAACCCGACTCGGATCCGACCCGGAAAATACGGGTTGTACCCGACCTGATTTCAAAATGGGTCGGGTTCGGTTTGACCCAACAGGTTGCCGGGTCAACCCCTAAACCCGTTTAAAACGTCTGCCCAGCCGCCCGTGGACCTGTCAACCCTACCCGCCCCCTGTCCAGTTGCCCGAGGACCCCGCCCGACCCTGCCCGCGCTACTGCACTGCACCCTGCCGTGAAGCTGCCAGCCTACCCGCGCCTATCAGCACGTTACCGCGCGCCCTAAGCTGCCCGCGCGCGTCTGTGCCATCGCGCGCTCGTGCTTCTGCCGCTCGCCTCGCCAGCCCGCGTGCGTCTAGCGTCCGAGTCTGAGTCCGTGCCATCGCGCGCCCGCATGCGTCCGAGTCCGTGTTGGGTCAGGTCAACCCGACAACTCACCGGGTCGGGTCTGGGTTCGGATTTCCAACCCGGGTCGGGTTAGGGTTTGAACCCGGGTCGGGTTCGGGTCTGACCCGATTCGACCCAAACCCGACCTGTGACCTGAAATTGACACCCCTACACAATTGTAAGTGGGTTTCTTTTTGTAGTGATAATTTTCAATAGTTAAAGTGATTAATAAAGAAGTCTACCAGAGTGATAACTTCTTAATGATTTTGGTTATTATTAACAATAATATTTATTGTTGAAGACTAATGTTATGGCTTTAGCATCAATATTAAGCACCACTAAACAAAATCTGTAGCTAGGAATTTTATCAGTTGCAAATTCTCTAGTATTTGTGATCGTTAAACTCACTGTAAATTTGGTGAATTATTTGTAATTTTTTTAATTTTAGATATTACTTTTATTTTCATTATGCTAAAAATAAGCCACATAATTATATATAATAATCACATAAGTTAAGTAGAAATAATGAAAATTGCAAATCAAATCATTTTTCAAATGTTAAATGAGGATGCAAAATAAAATTTTTATTTTATTTGGTTCTAACGTATTAATTTGATCATAAAAATTTTGGATAGTAAAAAAAAATGAAAAGATTATATAGTATCAAACTTGAATGTAAACTAATGCGGTGCATCATAACCCTATCATGTCTATAACAAAGAATTATTGGCAATAAATAAATAAATGGCTATACTCAAGTATTTACATATTTGTAATTATCTATAATAATGAATTATTGGTTTATGGCAGCTATTGCAATAATGTTGCTTATGGTAATTATGTTATATGAAACCCCCTTAAGTAATAAAAAGTTAAACTCTTAAACATTGAGGTGTCTTTTAATATAATAGTTAGAATTTCATTAAGAAATTTTATAGTTTAGCGTGCTCATATCCTGAAGAAATCTTTGGGATGATGACATTCGGGGAAGTTACACCAACATGACAAACCCATGAGGCCCTTAGGTCAAAGTGGACAATATCTCGATAGTTAAGAGTTTGAACTATTACAAATGATATCAGAGTAATACACCAGCCAAAAGATGGGAACTAAGTGTCATACAAGACAAAATGCTACATCGTGGGAGCCACCTCTTGAACCCTGCATGGGACAAAGTGATACGTGGTGGGAGTCATCACTTGAATTTCTAGGAGTCACCTCTAGAATTCTATCCATTATGGTGGATAATTCTGAGATAAAGATACTAACGATGACGTAAGTTACTTAAGTGGAAAAAATTATAAAACATCTTAAGTAAAAAGAAGCTAAACTCTTAAATATCGAGAGGCCTTTTTTGTGTAATGATTAAAATTTTATTAAAAAAAGCTTCACAGTTAATGTGCTCGTCCAGAAGAATTCTTAGGATGTGTGACATCCTGGGAAGTTGATAGTTAAGAGTTTGGGTTGTTACATGTTAGATGTTGGATTTATGTCTTTGTGATGTAATTCATATAATGGTCGTAGAAATATGTTGTGAACCTTATTACAAATAGAGGGCATGAATTTGTTGTATGTTGAAAGAAGATGTGGGTGTTGATGAATGTGTAATATTGGAAAAGTTTCTTCATTTAACTTTATTTATGTAGATAATTAAATAGAAACTTCCAAACATTATTTCAAACATTATGTCCGGACATCCAAGGAAGGAGCCACATCACCCTTGAAAATAAAAAATGCCACACCATTTTACTCAACTCAATGATAGTGGTCAACCTCCTTCAATCAAGCACCGACCACTCCCTATTTCATATAATCACAACTTGATCCCTTAAATTTTAATTTTTTATTTTTGAACCTATGGGAAGCTTGTAATAAGAGAAGAAATATTGTTATGAACTATTATTGATGATTTGCAGATATTTTGAAATTGTTCCACCGAGATTATAACATTTTTTTTGGTGAGATATTTATTTTTGTTACTAATTTAATTTTGATGTACTTTTCATTTTAAAATCTCTCCACCACTCTATCACATCATAATTGAAGCTTTTCAAACCTTACCCATTAATAAAATAAAAAAGAAATGTGATCATACTTAAATTTGATCAAATTAGGTAGCACATGACTTAATATTGATTTTGTTCTCATTTCTCAACCATAATCCTCATGGAAAATCTCCATAAACTCTAAAACTAATCTCAGAATATCCTAAAATCATTTCCAAGAATTTTCAAGGCATGTTGAACAATATTTTATCAACTCTCATAATTTTGAGAACCCCAAACTAGTGATCTCAACTAAAGATTTTTGTTCAAGTTAACCCCAAACTCCAAGAATACTTTTCTCATGCTTAGTTGAACAATATTTATCCCACTACGCACATCCCTAAGGAGCCTTATAAATTAATGCAACCCATAAGACAACAATAATCAATTGAATCCCTTAAATCCAAGGCCCTGTCAATTTGGTATCAAAGCAAAAAACCTAGATTTTGGCAAAATTAGAGAGAATTGATGATTGCAACAACTTAACTTCTTCAAGTGGACACTACATCAAATGGAGAATTGTTGTTCCTTAGGGAAACATCTACATTTTCAAGTTTACATTTTTTTTTTACTTTAATTCAAATTACTTGTTTATAATTTTCATGGTTGTTGTATGGTAATTGGCAAATTCATGTTGTAAATTACGTTATTTAACTAGTAACCTCTACTACAAGGCCAACCCATTTTTTTGCAAGACCAACCTTCCAAAAATTTGTTCTTGAATGTCACAATGTTGAAAGGTTGTGAATTAATACAAAAGTGATAACTTTACCAATACATGATTGTATAATAAATTATTACTTAAGTATACTTATTTGAATATTACATTATCACAAAGTTGAGGATTTATTAATTTTGTGAAGTAGTTGTGGCACATTCTAATTGAAGTTGAAGATATTTTTTTTACCATGCATTTTAATAACTTTGCCATATTAACAAAATCACATCAAATCATTTGCTTACCCAACATGCCACCTAAGTCATCAAATATAAAATAAAAGGTTTGAATAAGTCCTTAGAAGAGCTATCCAATAGATTCCATACCCTTGAACTTAAAAATCAAGAGTTCTTAGGAGAGAAAAGGGTTCAATTTTAAGACCTATCTACTCAAGTTCATTCTATATTGGTCTAATTACAATTAATGTCAATTAGGGTACAAGCCTAACCTCTTAATCTTTTACTATATGTTCCTAACATGAATCAAGATTTTGAAATTGATCCATATAATAATCCTAGATCAAGATATTAGTAGGATACCACCCCATAGAAATAAGCTTTAAAATGAAGAAGTCGCTAATCTTAGTAAAAATATTAAGTACATCTGATGGGATTAATGATCCCAAAGCACTAATTCTACAACAAGAATTATTTGATCATGACTATTAATATGATATGATAAGAGATGCATAAGATTATTAATTAGTTATGGTGCATATATGATTGATGTGGTTATGTCTGATATAGAAGAAGCATCAAATACAAATGCTGTAAAATTTTGTGCATTAATAACATATGTTGATGAACTTCTATTTGAATGTTACAAATGTCATTCAAAATTATATGTAGTAGCTCAATTAATAATTATATATTCAAATTTCTTATATCAATTGCTAGCCATGATTGTTATTTTTCTACTAATAATTTAGTTCTCCTATAGGATGAGAAGTTAGTAGGTAATAAGTAATGAACAAAAAAATTATAAAGAAGCTTGGCCTTAAAGTTAAGAAATATGTTCCATGTAAAAAATAATCATATGTTATTCTATAATGATATGATTAAACTCTCATAATGTTCAATGTGTGGAAACCCTCGATGTAAGGATATTCCCCACAAAGAGGTCCATTATTTAACATTGATATCAAGCATTTAAAAAAATATTGATTTACATTAAAACTATAAAGCTAGTGACTTGACGTGATTGGATTATATCCCTTGAGGACATGATGACCTATCCTTCATATTGTGATGCCTGAAAAAATACTTTGATTGTATTTACGCTATATATGGATGTTTTTTTTATTTAGTTATGGATGTTCAATTCTCACTAGTCATTTGCAAGATAATGCACCTTGGTGTAGGCTTTTTTGCTTTAGTTATGGATATTCTCACTAGACATTTGCAAGAGAATGTACCTTGGTGTATGCTTTTTTTCTTTAGTTATGGATGTTCTCATTAGACATTTGCAAGGGAATGTACCTTGGTGTATGCTTTTTGCTGATGATATTCTTCTTATTAATAATAATAGAGAGGGAGTTGAAGGTAAACTTGAATTATATAGGTCAACCTTAGAGTCTAAAGATTTTCACATAAATAGATCTAAAACTTAATATATTGAGTGTAATTTTTGTAGTAATAGACCAATTAAGGAGATTGTGACTTTGGGCGATCAAGTCATTAATAAGAGTACACATTTTTTATATTTTTATCTATTTATGATGAAATAGGTGGGGATATTATCAGTAGAATTCAAGTTGGATGGTTGAATTAGAGGAATGCATTGGGCCTTATTGTGTGATAGAAAAGGCCCCCTCAAACTAAAGGGAAAATTGTATAAGATGTTGGTGAGACTTGCAATGCCTTATAATGCAGACTATTGGCCATTAAAAGATAAGCATAATGTTAAGTGTTACAGAGATGAGGATGCTCAGGTGGATCAGTAGCAGATTTACCCTTATAGACAAGATACAAAATGAGCACATATGTGAGAAGGTTGGAGAGCGACGCCTTGGATGGTTTGGTCACATAAAATGACAGCCGTCTGAGCAGGCTAAGACTCTTCGTATTTCTCTTAAATGAAGGTTGTATTATGTAATTCATCTATTTTTCTTCAATAAATGTTACAACAATATCTAATATATCCATATTATATGTATGTTATATTATGAATATCAAAACTCAAAAAAGTTAGATGTATAATCGATTGGCGCAAGGACGAAAGACATTAACGGATAAGTTCATTAAAGGGGTGAGTTTTTTCATTCAGACAGCTTCTCAACTGCCCAGCTTCATCTCAGATAGAAAGTTTCGTTGCCCATGTTCTAAACATACGATACAACGAAAATGGATTGTTCTTTCCGATGCACTTTTGTGCCAAAATTTCATGCGGAAAATTCGCTGGTTCCATGCGTCGACAGTAGTGCAACAGATTGGGGTGGTCGATTATCCGCCAGTACTTCTGGCATACAAATGCACCTAAAATGCCGGGACATTAAACATCGAAATTTGATTAAGAAAGATGATGTATTAGCATCCTCTTTTTTTGCGGAATTGTGCCAGAAACATGGCCGAAATTTTTTTCGGCAAAAAAGTTTTTTCGGTTTATATTTTCCTATGTGCAAACTACCGTCGAATGCTTTTTCATCGGAAATTCACCGGAAAATTTCATTTTCTGATATTTTTATTGCTACTGGCGAATTCGGTCCGCCGGTAACAGGGCATTTTCTTGTAGTGCTTTTAGTGTAATGATAAATATTAAGGGCAAGATAATGGTTAATATGAAAGTAACATCATAGACCTGAACTTAAAGATTAATATAAATGTGAAGAAATTTAAAATTAAGATAACTTGGATATGAAAAATGGTTCAAATAAAAGATGTATATGTGTGGACAAAAGGTTTGAAATTTTATGGTGGTTATGCATCCAATCTAATAAAGTGTATCAACCAATATGATTCAATATTTTATAGAATAAAAACTCATGATTGTCATTTGTTTTTACAACAACTATTTTTTATTCCATTTCATTATTTATTTGCCATAACTAATTTGGGATACTTTCATTGAATTTAGTCATTTATATGATATTTGTGCAAGCACTCCATATATTGACCACATACAAAAGTTATAGGTAAATATAATTGAAATAATTTGCAAGCTTGAGAAGAATTTCTCTCAAGATTTTTTTTAACTCCGTGGAGCATTTACTTGTTTATCTTTCCTATGACGTAAGAGTTGATGATCTAGTACATTATCGATAGATGCACCATTCTGAAATATTATTATATCATTATAGATGTAAACCACATACTTCCAATCATAACTATTTATTCAAATATTACTAATATAATACCTAAGTAGCAATTAGCATTAATCTTTATGGATTAATTATAGTTAAACATACAAAGTTACTTGTCTAAAAGATTAAGGCTTCATTTGGGACGGCTTTCTTCATGCTTCTTAAAATGACTTTTTAATACCAAAAAAACTAATTTTTGTACTAAAAAATCATTTTAAGAAGCTGGAAGAAAGGCGTCTCAAACCAAGCCTAAATCTTTTGTTTGGGAGAGCTTTCATACTACTTTTTAAAAGTAATTTTTTAATAAAAATCTTTTTGAAAACTAGTGGCTAAAAGCTTCCCGAATAAAGCTTAAATCAAATAGTATTATAAATAAAATTGAATAGTTACTCACACTAAGGCTTCGTTTGGGACGGCTTTTTTATTGCTTCTAAAATGAAGTTTTAATACAAATTTTTTTTATTTTTTAAAACTCCGTTTTAAAAAGCAATGAAAAAGTCATCCCATATGAAACCTAGGTGGCAATTACTTTTATAAGAGGTTGTAGCATGTTAAATAGTTACTTAATTTATATATATATAAAAAAAAGAAAACGTCATTTTGTACGGACTACATGCAATTTCATAAGCCTTCATAGTACAATGATTAAGGGGCTGGTGGGCTGCAATTATTGGCTTTGTGGTGTAACATAGTAAATTAAACGGAGAGTTTTTTTATAAATCCTTTTTTTAAGGAAAAAAAGGATTTTCTTTAGGGATTTGAAATATCTCATTGTTCATTTTTAATTACATCACGTGATAATGATCTACAACATTTATTAGTCTCATGCTTATCACAACAGTGACAACACCAATAGTCATCTCACTATATCTATTATATATGATTAGTTCTGGCAGTGGCGGAGCCAGAAATTTTATTCAGGGGACCTAAATTAAAATAGTTATGTTTGTCATCTCATTATCGATGTCAAGAGAGCTATAAGATTAAAATTAAAAAAAGCAAATAACATGGCCCTTAGAGCTTAGAAGGCATAAATATCTGTCATGTGTAGGGGTGCAACCGAGTGCAACCGAGTCAAGCCGGCTCGCGAGCTGGCTTGGGCTCGACGAGTCGAACTCAAACATGAATTCTAGCTCAACGGGAGTGTGAACGGGCTTCGCCGGGAGAGCGGGTCGCGGCAGCGGGCTTCGCCGCAAGAGCGGAAGAGGGCTTCGCCGCGAAAGCGAGTCGGCGGCATTGAGCTTTGCCAAGAGAGCGGGTCGCGGCAACGGGCTTCGCCGCGAAAGCGGGTCGCGGGTCGTGGCAGTGGGCAATCTCTCATTGTTCATTTTTAATTACATCACATGATAATGATCTACAACATTTATTAGCCTCATGCTTATCACAACAGTGACAACACCAATAGTCATCTCACTATATCTATTATATATGATTAGTTCCAGAGAGTTTTCTTATTATTTTTTAAAGTAATTTTTAGTAAAAAAAATTGATTGAATTAGAAGTATTTGTGTTAGAAATCTGCTTTAGAAAACAGTAAGAAAGCTCTCCTGAATGAAACCTTAGGCTTTGTTCGGGGCGGCTTTCTTGTTGCTTTTTGAAATTGATTTTTTGTACATTTTTTTTATTTTTATACTAAAAAATCGTTTTAAGAAGCAGTAAGAAAAACGTCTCAAATGAGGCCTTAGTCTCAATCTCTTAGGCTTATCACGACACCAATAGCTAATTTGTCGGTGCCAGTAGCATCCACGACCTTTAACAACAACCCTCACTAACATGATCTCCACAACGACACAAAGCTCCCTCTAATAACGACGACATTACGAGCTCCTTGATGATCTTGATCTTCTCCCCTTGGGCCTTCTCACTAACATACAACCTTATCATGTGCTATCTTCATATTTAAAAAAAAAAAAATTCAATTCAATTAAATACATAAAAATAATATTCAAAATTTTTTAAAAAATCTTATTTAAAATTAGAGCACGTGTAATCATCGCTTCTAAGTTCTAACATATATTAAATAATTAAATAAAACTCTATATCTAATTTAAAAATGATAATTTAATTTGAAAATTGGGTACATATTACGTCAAATTGGACCTTAAGCGCTGATTTTTGCAGACAAATGAATGACATATTGACATCGACATCGCATATAATTAATCATCGGTAGGCGCAGAGAACGTCTTGCATTAAGTCTTTACCTACTTCTGACACGACACGCTAACAAACACACGATAAAAACGTTGCATTAAAATAATTATCCTGAAAGCAAGCTAAGTCTATACTAAAACGAGAACTTATTGGGTCATTTTCATAGGCTTTTTCGACACGAGAATTACAATTATAAATGTGTCCTTATTTTGATTTGGCTGTTAATGGAAGTCTTTTTATATTTTATATAAGGCTTCGTACCTTTGTTTGTTTGAAAAAGTTTTCTTATTATTTTTCATATAATTTGTACTAGTTTAATGTGAGGTCTAAATTTATTGATGATGACATTGAAAGCGCCATATGACAGAAAGGCCAAGAAATGATAGAATTATTATGTGCTAGAATATTGACATACATATGGAGTGAGCGAGTTTAATGTCTTAACATTGTATAGTTATCAAATACGCATACGTATAAGAGAAGGGTTGTAAGAGACATTAATATTTTTAGGTGAATTACTTGAAAAAGAAAAAAAAAAGCATGGGATTTGACCCAGTTGAAATGATGTCGCTAGTATTTCTCATATATATAAGAGAAGGGTTGTAAGAGACATCAATATTTTTAGGTGAATTACTCGGAAAAAAAAAAAGTATGGGATTTGGCCCAGTTGAAATGATGTCAAGTATTTCTCATCAGTTATAAATGATGTGTTTTTCTATGATTCGAGATGGTGTTGATTAAATATATTAGACATATAATATGTTGAATATATTTTGTGTTAAAAGTTGATAGTGCTTTGGTGCATGGGATTTATCTTCAATAGATTATTTCTTCTTCTTCTTCTTTTTCCTTTGTGGAGGTGATATCAAAGACCAAGAAGTCTAGCATAAATCTTAGTATTGATGTTAGGAGTTTGAGTTAGTGTTGGCAACGTGCATCTATCCTGGGCAATGATATGCGTTGATGTTAATGACAACAAAAGATGATGAAGTCAATGGGCGTCCAAACAGTAAGAACATAAATATGCAATGGCCATTGGAGGACCATGGATGGGCAACAGTGGTTAAAGGATTGTAGTAGAGTGATGGCGGTTGGGGTCCTTAATCTAATAACATTGATTAGAGGGTTGTATTCAGGTGAATGATCATGAAGGATTATAGTCATCAGAAGACAGTGGCTAGAAAAACGTAATTGGGTGGTAATGATCATGAATCGTGGTCAAGAGATAATGATCAAAGAATAGTAAATGAGTGATAATATTTAAAGCTTCATTGTTTAATAGTGGTGTTCGTAATATTTTAGTCAGGCGATGGGAAACAGAGGATCATAGTTAGATGACAATTGCTAGGGAAATATAATCGAGCCATGATGGTCAGGGGACTATAATTGGATAATGGTGGTTTTCGATATCATAGTTGGGAGAAGGTTATTAGGAGATCAAGTTAAGGAAGATCATAATCGGACTACGACGACTGGAGGATCATAGTTAGGCAATGATTGTAGAAGGATCACTGCATGTCAATAATTGGTGAAGGACGATAATTTGGAAATAATGGTCTAATGGTGGTGATTCAATGAAAATAATTAAGCAATGTTCTAATTGTGATGATTAAGCACAAGTTTGATACTGGCGATAAGGCAATAATCTGATGACAGTGGTAAGATGGTGGACTAACAATGATGATCAGGTGATCATTCAATGGTCTTAATTGGACGATAAATAAATGTTTTCCAACATCAGAGGTCTTGGGATGATACGTTGATGATGATCAAGTAGTGGTCTAACGATGGCGATCAGCGGATGGCTCGATAGCAATATATAGTCAGGTTACAATTTGATGCTAGTGTCCAAACAATTAATGGACCAATGGTGGTTCTTATGTGGAACTCTCAGATTATATAAACCTTTGAACTCTTTTAATCTAAAGTCAAGTTCCAAGCCCCATTATTTACATAGAGATTGGGAATATTTATAGATTTTTTCGAGTGCATGCTGCAAAAATATAACCAAAATTTGAAATACTTCATCAGACGACATGTGCTAGTTCTCTCCGTCATAAACTATTCTTTTAGCATTTAAGTGTTTATTGATGCCAGAATTAGTTGATTTTCAGCTCGTTGTGTTTTTCTTGTCTGAACATTCGATTTCATTATATGCATGCAAGATTTGAAAATCATTTGGTATTTCAATTAGAACATCAAAGATTTCTTTTATGCTTCAAGTGCTTAATCTAAGCTCATTTTGACTCCAATCAGACCCCATTTGGTTTCATTGAGTTCACCTTATTGAGACATTTAGTTATATTATAAAGTTTATTGAAACCATAGTTTGGGCGGTCTTGAATTGGATTCTGGAGGTTTCCAATTCAAACAATTATTGTGTGCTTGATCAAGTTGATTTATGATGAAGCTTTAATTGCCCTCGTATTTCAATATATTGAAACTTGTGTCATTTGGAAATAGATATTTAAGTTTTCCAAAAAAATTCATTTCATAAAATTATTATATAAGAAAAATTATGAGATACGACCACTCCTTAGACATCAACATGGGCCTCCCTAGCTACGAGTCATGAATAAAGTAAAATTTTCTTAATTATTATTTTATCTTTCAATGAAATTATCTGTCAAATAAAGCAAAAATTATTAAGACCCTATTCAAATGCCTAATGTGAGCTTTCAGACCCTCATAATTAAAATATCTCAAAAAAAAATCCTTCTTTAATTCCTTTCATAGATGGAAAAGGGTTAATTTTTAGCTCAAAAAAATTTGAATTTTTTTTTTCAATTTTCTCCATCTTTATCTCCAGAAAATCTAAAACATTTTTTTTTTATTTTCTCAATCTTCAATCTATAAATATCCCTCTTGAGTTTGAGGAGAGACATGTTTCTCTTAGCATGTCATATTTTTCTCAATAATAGGCCAAAAAATTGTTCAAATGGAGCATAAGAATAAAAAAGACATCAAAGCTTGTAGTCCCTAAAGCAAAGCTTCGGCCTTCCCCTAAAAAAGGTGTTGATTGTCCATATTAGATATATCACTTCGAAGGGCCATTATTCTCTTACCCTGGTTCATTTTTTTCTTCATAAATGCCAAGTAACCAAATATTACAATTGACTTCAAAGCACGCCAAAAAAGTAATATACATGTCGGCAATCAAATCATATTAGTAATATTTATATAATCATTAATCATTGCAAAAGCAAAAAAACTCATATACAGTAACAATAAAGTCTGTAAACGATAAAATAATACAATACAAAAGCTAATACCATAGTATAATGAAAAAAAAAACTAGTAAATCAGTACGATTGTTGAATAAATAAGACAGTCATCATATCAGTATTAGCAATTAGTAAATAAATTATATAAAATTTAAAATCAAAGCATTAATAAGAGCTGTCAGAATCATATCAATATAGTAAAACCATATAATGATGGACTCATATTATAAAGTTATCCTATATCAGTATCAAATTAGTATTTTAATCACATGCTGATCAGTATGTCACGTGCTCAATATGTCACATGCTTAATATTAGCATAGTGTCATTAGTGAAATTGGTGGTAGTAATAGTAATAGTAAATTTGTATAATAACAATAAATTCAAATAGACAGTAAATCAATAAATAGTAATTGTAAGATCATATAATAATAATGAATCAGTAACATGTATTTTAGAAATCATAATAAACAAGTAAGAAGTCGTAGTTTATGTGATAGTTTTCTAGTAGTAAGTTAATTGTTAGTAACCGTTGGCTTAGTAAATAGAGTCGTCATTCTTAATTTTTCTGTCAGCACATTAATAACTGATCATTATAACTCTCAATCAGTGTATCACATGAATCATTAAAAGATAACATACAACCACAATATTTAAAGAAAATTCTGTCAGCCCACTACCCTATACAGGTCAGCCAACATCAGTGAAACTAACTTTTTCTTTTCATCACACGTATTATCATCATAATTTTATAACAATAATAACAATCAACTATTATCCAATAATGCACTTATTTCCATTCTATATGCATGTATTAACAATGTGCTTAAATGAACTATCCAATTATTTTTATTTAGTAGGAATCATACATAATACAATAACTTCTATTTTATCATGTAAAATTCAACAATATTACAGTCAAAATACTTATATTAACTATATATATCACATACTAAAAGTTATGTGATGAAATTCGCTAAAAATTAAGATATTGCAACTTTTACAAGCTTTCATCAAATTAAAATGTATAAAACATAAAATACACAAAATATTTGAAATTAGAAATAGAGCAATGATTTCTAACAATGAGACGGACAAATTTTTTAATAGGACCAACTATCTTTTCTTCCTCCAAACTAAGGCTTTATGACCTCCAAACCTAAGCTTTTCTTCCTCCTTCACCTTTATATTCTTTTTTATTTTAGTTTGTCTCCGTTAATCAAATTAAGAAAGAAAAAGGTTTTTTTAATAAAATAGTAAGTGGCATTAGATATTTATAATAAAATAATAATATAATATAAATATAATTATGCAATTATTTAATTTTTAGCAAAAAAAATTCATAAATTCTTTTATATTTACAAATTGACAGTTTCAAAAATTATAGATACACATACATAACATAGCCCATCCTTTTTTGAAATTTTTTGTAAAATTAGTTTGCAAAACAAACTCCTAACTATCTCAAAACCCTCACTTGTATCGATATGTATCAATTTCTTAAAGATTTACACAAATACCCAAAAATTACGAAAACATTTGTGTAATTAAAATATTATAATATATATGTTACGAATAAAATGATTTGTAATTTAAAATTATAATAACTCTTGAAAAAATTTTATTTCTTTGAGTCAAAACATGAGAAATAACAATTACTTTTTTTTAAAATTGGCTTCAAAAGAGAAAATATTGTTCATAGTTATTACATTGGAAATCAACAATATTGGTGATACTAAGTATTGGTGCTAGCTTTGATGCCATTAAAATCATTTAAGGTGAGTTAGGCTTTGTTTGAGATGGCTTTTTTAATGATTCTTAAAGCAACTTTTTAGTATAAAAATTAAATTTTTTGTACTAGGAAGCTGCTTTAAGAAGCAGAAAGAAAGTCGTCCCAAACGAAGCCTCATAAGTTATATCTAAGCTAAAAATTACTTTCTTGAAAAACTATAACAAACTCCTAAGTGTAAGAGATCATTTGTTAGAAGCTAAGTCGAAAGTTTGAAGGCTATAGAACACTTAAAAAAAAAAAAAAAAAAAAACTTCAGTGATGTTGATGAAAAATTTGCTAATATGATGTCTTGTTGTATTGGCTCTATATGTGGCTTTCACAAAAGATTTTTATTTGTGCATATGTATATTTATTCATATATTAATTGATATTTACAATTAAATGATTGGAAATAATGAAATCTCAAATTTTTATATAAAAGTGATTCGATATTCTACGAATTTGTCCCCAATAGGGAGCTAATTTTTTTTTTTAATGTTACTTTCAAAGTTTTTTTTATTTATTTTAATGTTACTTTTCAAAGTATAATTGAAATTTTAAAATAATAATGACATACTTTATTAATGACATAATTTTGATCAAGCTTCTTATCCATGTTAAAAAGGGTTATCAACAAATAATTATTTTTACAATAATTAATATTTTTTATTACTCTAATTTTAATTAATGATGATGAATATTTATTTAGTTTATTTATATCCATAATGACAATGTTGGCCCAATTTCTTTCAAGATGATGAATTAACTGAAAAAATACATGCCCCGCCATCATTTAGAGAGATGGCTAATTTTATGCAAAATTCTACTGCTTTGGAGATGATGGTACTATTTTTCTATGGGTGTGAAAATATGTTTTCTGGTCAGGTTCGAGTCTAATATGAAATTGACCCGCCCTCAATAAATCCAATCCAAACCCGACCCAATTACACTAACCCGAACCTAACCCACCCCAAACCCGAGTCTACCTGACCAGCCAATTAACCCGCTCGATGCAGACCGTGGGGCGCAGGTGCGAGCGAGAATGGCTGTAGGTGAGCCTTGAGCATGGTGTGGTGCAGGTGGGACGCGGGATGCGTGGGGCTTCACGTGGGTCATTTTCAGGTTAGTGTGTTGACCTGAACATTATCTAGTTTTTCAAGCAGGTCGAGAATTAGAATTCGAACCCAATCCGTTTCTTAAATAGATTGATCTAAACTCGGATTTTCATGTTATGTCTTTTCTAGTGAGGACAAAATCTCCTAAAAAATCATCAAACATAACTCAAAAACCACAAAAATTGAATTTTCCTCTTCACTCACCGACATCCCAGCCAACATTTCCAGATTTCATAATAAATAGAACCTACACACAGACCCACACAAATTAATTACATTAAATACTAAATACAAATTTTAATGAGATGTTCTTCACCACCTTATTGTAAAATCAAGATTGATTGTAAGTGAGTGTAGCTTATAAATCATTTCATGCATATTTATCTTAGCCCAATAGTCAACATTGCTTGATATATTTTAATAGAGTAATGTTTTACTCATCCAATTTTTCAACATCAGTTGTTAAAATTTTGGATGGAAAAGTATTGCTCTGTATAAGAATTATGATATTCTGATAAAATTTAAGCTCAATAATTAATATTTCATTTAAGACCACTTTTTTATTGTTCTTAAAGTAGATTTTTAGTACAACAAATAAAATTTGTATATAAAAAAACTGCTTTAAGATCAGTAAGAAAGCCGTCCCAAATAAAACTTAAGAATCTATTTGAGAGCATCTCCAACAGAAACCCCAATTTCCACTCCAAAATGCAATCATTCTTCTCCAATTGAATGTCATTTCTTCCTCTTTAGGCGCTTTCGACGAAGGTTACCATCTTTGTCGCGCTTTCCTCCTCTTTCGCGCGTTCTTCACCAAATTCCGCATCGAATTTTTTTGGGGTAGGTGAACAGTCATACGCCATAATTCGGGGTGCGATTTGAAATTCGAATGGAGTAAATGGCGGACGACATACAATGAAACAGAGTTCGGTTGGAGATGGTCTGAGACGACTACATCATTTGATAATTTGATTGTAAAGTGTTGTGGGGGACATCATTATTTTGAAAGCAATCCTAAATATCATAAAAAATATTCTTTTTTATGGATTGAACAGCTGCTTTCTTAAAGATTTGCATCATAATATTTTAAAATATTTTTTTCTTTAATATTAGTGCAGTAGGAGTGATAATATTGACCAAAATATTAGATAAAAATACACACAAAAAAATGTTTTAAGCTACACACACTAAAAATCAAATGATTAATTTCTCACGCACAGGAAATATGAGATTCCTGCTCCGTGACATGAACTGCAGGCGACAGACACTGTGCCACTTGTTGCTGCTGTTGGTTGAGGCAACCAACTCGCTTGCAAGCTCCGGCCACAAGCTCGCCTGCAGGAAGCGGAACGACGGGGAGATTCTCACAGTTGCAGATCTCGATCATGAAGCCATCAGGATCATGGAAGAAGATCTGTTCTACAAAGATCCCTCCTTCTTCAACCGTCCTCTGCACGTAGCTGATGCCCATCTCATTGAGCTTCTTCTCCACTAAAGCCAAGCTCTCGCACTACATAATCAATCCAGCATTCATGATTAGCAAAATTCATCCACTTCGACTGTTAATCGAATTGGGTTCTTTTGTAGAAAGAAAATATGCTTTGGAAATTAATGAGTTATAAATATGGATAAATCAACATAAAAGAAATCATTAAATAAATTATCGTAACATGTGAGCATTAAATGAGCGAACATGTTATAAATATTTTTAAATTGGTCGATCTGTTCTGCTTTAAATTTTTAATTCAAAAGAATCCATATTTTAATCTAACAGTACGATACCTGGAATGAGATGTGATTGTCCTTGGGATTAATCTCGCCCTTCATCGGAATGCTCTCTGGATGCTCCGATTGCAGCAGATGGATTCCGATCCCATAATTAAACAACCTGTTTGGTAATGACTAACTATGGAATCAAACTAAGTTTGGAGCGAAAAACTAGATAGATAGATAGCCAAAGTAGTGAAAAATACCAAGCCCCGTCGAAATCGAAGGATCCGGGTCTACGAATGGGGAGGAAACCGAGAACATTCTGATAGAAATCAAGGGATTCGTCGAGGGACCGGCAGATCAGAGAGATGTGGTTAAGAGAGGTGAGAGGAAGAGCGGTTTCTTCTTCAGACTTGCAGGTTTCGTTCATCATATTGCTTGCTATCTGTAGATCTGATTGCAGTGCTAGCGCGGAACAAGAGGAGAAAGGAAATTGAGAACCGATTTTAATGGTTCGTTTAAGAACAGACGATCGATCAATGCGGTATTTATGGGATCAAATGGGAGGAGATAAGAAGGGGAGAGAAACAGGTGGGGTAGATTTCCCATAAAAAAAATTAGGTGAAAATAAATAAAAAAATTAAAATAAAATTGATAGCCAAGGAATTCTAGCTATTGAGTATCGGAAGAATTTAACATCCTAATTTTCTACGAATATTTGATGCATGCATAGATAAAGTTTAAAAAATGGATTATTAAACTTTTATTAAAAAAACTCAGTCAAAATGAGAAAATTTATAGAGCTGGATCTATCTGAAATGATGTCATTAGATAAACATCAATTACAAGATTAGTTTGACCTCAAAATTAAAGAAGGTGAGATTATAATAGTATAAGTTGATGGCTTGACCTTCTATGAGAGTTGAAAAATATTACTAAGGCGATAACAAGGGAAAGGAGCATGGATGGTTGTGGTCAAATGGTAGTGATCGAATAGTGGTGATTTATAGGTAAATGGTCCAACATAGTGTTCGGGCGGTGGCAATTTGAGTATCTTGGTTTGATGGAAGGGCTAGGTAGCGAAGGAAGGGCGGTAGCGATCCAATAGTACGGTTGGTCGACAATGGTTCGATGATGATCGTTGAAAGAATATTCTAACAACGCTTATCTAGCGTCAACAATATGAAGGAGATTCGGATGGTGGATGTCCAACGATAATGATCCAATAATTGTAGTAATAGTGCAACAATATTCAAATATATAGCAATTTGTCTGGTGATGATAATGATTTAGTGGTGGTTGTTTAACAATGAGAATCATAAGATGGCTATACAGTGATAGTGGTCAAATGGTGATAAACGAATCGAGCAGTAGTTAGGTGGAGGTGTTCGGACGACAATTGTTTGATGATAGACTGATGGTGATCAAGCGATGACAATGTTCAAACGTTAGTTAAACTATAGAGGTCTAACAGTAGTGATCTTGTGGTGGCAATCCAAATGTGGTTGTATATATGATTAAGGGTGTCAATATTGGACCCGACCTGGAAAACCAACCCGAACCCCGACCCAAAAATTTTGGGTTTGCGTTGATCGAACTCGAAGCGGTTCGGGTTCGGGTCCAAACAATTGACCCGTTTGTAAAATCGGTGTGAAAGCTCATTTGCAGTTTTTTTCCTTCCAGGATCGTCTGGGACAAAGTTGGATCGTCCGGGACAATCAGTACAAAATCTGTTGACGGAGAGGTTCGTCCCATGACGAAATTTGGATCGTCTGTACGAAATTTGTCCAGAGAGCAAGTCGTCCAGGAACGAATACACATCGTTTGAACGAAATTCGTCCTGAGGGAAAATCGTCCCGGGACGAATACACTTCGTCCGGGACGATCTGCATGTGTATATATTGGATTGAGATATTTTTGAAGAGAGAGAAAAGCCCATGAGAGAGAAAAACAAAGGAAAAAAAAAAGAGAAAAAGTGATTTTGGACGACTTCAGTCCATTTTTGTCCGTCGCCGTAGTTGAGAAAGTTGCTCGACTCGAGGTAAGGCACATTCTGTCTTTCTCAATTTTCAGAAACATGAATTTTGACGACTTTTCTGTTTCAACTTTCGTTTCCGTTAGCCAAAATCTGGTATTATTTCGTACTTGTGAATATTTTACCGTGTAACTTTTGATATGTTTTTTAGACGATGTTTTTGCACGTTTTTAGTATTTTCTAGAAGATTTTCACCTTGTATTTTGAATTCTATAGAGCTTTTATCGAATAGCGAATTATATGAATGCCAATAATATTTGCTTCAGTATAATGAAAGTCTTGAAATGATGTTTTCTGCTATTTGTGGTAATTTAGTAAATTTCTAAAATTGTGAGTTCTGTGGAATTTCTGTATACTACCGTTATGCCGCTAATATAATAATTTTTCTGATGACATAGGATTTTTGAATTTAAATGTTTTGATGTGTTGTGATATAGAAGGGAGTTATAAGGGGCCAGAATCCTTAGGGTTTTTTTCTGTGTCAGGGAAATCTGAAAATAAGTTCTGTTTTGAAAATTCTATATATCTGACAAGTTCTGGTGCTGTAAGCACAAGGGAGTTATAAGGGGTCAGAATCTGTTAAGATTTTTTTTGTGTCAGGGAATGGAGGCATAAGGGGCCAGAATCTGTAGAGATTCTGTCATGGTCTGGGAATCTGATATGTGTTATCTGATATGTGAAATGTGATTTTATCTGATTTGTACGATTATGTCTATTTTGTACGATTCTATCTGTTCTGTACGATTCTGTCTATTCTGTGAAATCTGACTTGAATATTATGTTATATGAAATGAATTCCATTTGTGGTTTGATTTCTGTTTAATCAAGTATCTGTATTCTGTCTGCTTATATGATTTCTGCACGATTATCTGAATTATGTACGGCTACTCTTATGATGTATTTTCTGATATGAGTTTCTGGAGATTTTGATTGGCTTGTGTAATCTTGTTGAGTTGTTGGCTCATCCTTGTTATATGCGTAGTTTTCAGGTTCTGGGAAAGGGAATGAAGTCTTGGACTAGCCGTTCAGTGTCTGATTTGCAATTAGGTATTTTGTACTTTTGATTTTTGTACAGTCATGACTTTTCTGTTCTATTATGTTCTTTCTGTCTGTAGCCATGCACTGTATAGTATATGATTATTTTGATGAAAAAAGAAAATATAAATGAACTGTTATGTATATTGACTGATTATAGTAGATCTGTGTTTTCTGTGTGTTTAAGTTTTGGAAGAAAGTTTGAAGCAAATTCCAAAGCTAGATCCTGGATATTTTCCCCGTCGCGACCAGATGCGATGGGATTTGTTCCGGTCGGGTTGGGTTGTGACAACCGGGTCGGTTTCGGGTTGACCCGAAAAGCCGAAAATGAGCTGAAAAACCCGTATGCCCGCTCTACCCGCGTTGCCTGCCCCCGCCTGCCCCGCAGCCCGCTCTGCCCTAGTTGCCTGCCCCGTAACCCGCCTGCCCGGTTGCCCCGGCTACTCGTGTGCATCGAGCTGCGGAACTGCCCGCGTAGCCTGCCTGCCTGCCCCTCGCTGTCGCGTGCCCGGCTGTCGCATGCCCGCCTGCCAGGTTGCCCCTCCTGCTTGCTTGCCCCCGCTATTGTGTAGTCGAGCTGCGAAAACTGCCCGCTACCGCACTGTCGCGCGATGACGAAACCGACGTCGAACGCCGGCCACTGATGTCATCTGTTTTGTGCCGCTGCTGAAGCCGAATCGGGACGGGTTGACCCGAACTCGAAGCGGGTCGCGTTCGGGTCCATAAAATAGACCCATATGCAAAAATAGGTCAGGCTCGAGTTGACCTGAATAGTGTCAAGTCAGTTCCAAATTTGATTCGAACCCGACCCGTGACCCAAAAAGGCCAAAATTGACACCCCTATATATGATGACAACAATTCAGTGATGTTTGTTAGGTTTTTGACGACGTTTGAC